>NC_056732.1:538994966-539312466 GCF_019279795.1 Protopterus annectens | reverse complement strand
ATGTATATGTGAATGTGACATTATAATAGTTATCACACTGTTCTATAATACCTTTGTTTCTATATATATATTTTTTTTCTTGAGGAGCTTTTCTCCAAGGGTCTCTGCTGAAAAATGGTTAGTAGCCTATTCAGACTATCCCAGTTAACAAACTAGTAATAGACAAATGAATAAAATGAGTAAATATGCTTTTGTTCCATCTACTGCACCTTATTTTTGCATATTTTTTTTAAGTTTCATGTTGTCACCACATGTAACTGGAAATTGCACAGTGCCATTTCTCAGTTTATGACAAAGCAACTTCGTACTGCCATCAGAAATCATGATGTATTGGCCACTTCTGGCCTAAGAAGCCATACGTGTCACTTCACCATATGTGTTTGAATATTAGAGATGCAGTTACTTTTGTACTGTTTAGATAGTACATGCTGAGCACCTTCATTTTAGTGAAATACTCTACCACATCTGATCCTCTTAGCATTTCAGTTGTTTTTTATGGGCTTGATCTGGAAATCTGCTCAGATTGCTGAAGATTACTGAACAAAATAGTCTCACATATGTGACACCTTAACAATGCCAAACAGCCTGAAGGAATGACATTGGATATCTATGGCATTGCACTCATGTATTCAATTTGCTTTGGTCACTGTCTTCCTCTCTTGTGCAGAATGATTTGTGTTTGGCATATTTAACACTACCCAGTCAAGCTTTTTTTTCCATAAAAGTGTTTATTACTTTAACCTTAGGTTGAAACTTATCAAGCTATTTATCCTGCTGAAATATATTACTTTACAATGCTTGCCAGTGAATTGCTTCACCTCTCTTCCTTAAATAAAAGTGTATCAAAGTTGTAGTAATAACAATTCCAGCTAGGAAAACACTTTATCTTTAACAGTCATGTTGTTCACAGGCAATTTATTTTGTTCTAGAGAAAACAGGTTATATCAGAAATTAAACAACCAAGCAGTACCCACAAATGTTAGTTTTGGAAGTATTCATTGATTTTAATCAAACCTTCAACTGCTTATAAAAGATCATTAGGAAATGCACTTAACAATAGTACAGTGCAGAAAGAATTTAGGACTATGGTTTGCTCAGCATTGAACTTTCACGCGATGCACATAAAATATGGTTGACAATGTTTTAAATCAGCACTGACATTGTTATCAAGCTTATCATTTATAAAGGCAGAAAAGCAACTGTCATCAATGTCTTCATACTAACATTGGAATATGTATTAACACCACATCTGCGGTGGTGCAGCGGTAGCGTTGTTGTCTCACAGCAAGAGGTTCTCCCGTTCAAGTCTCGGCTGGAGTGCGGGCAGTGCCTTCTGTGTGGAGTCTGCATGTCCTGCCCATGGTTAGGTGGGCGTTCAAAAGACATTTGTAAATGGGTGTGCCTTAGTTGAAGGTTGAACGTCGAGCTGGCACCTCGGCATTCGTGAAAATCTACTGCCAATCATTAGTGAACTGGAGTTCCACTGTGGTGACCCTTAACCAGGAAAAGCCAAAAGACAAACAACAACCTACTGCCCTCACTGCTTCTCCTAACATTAATTAACTTCAAGCAGTCAGAAATAACATTCTTTGATTTATTCACTTATCTAATTATAAAGAACACCATTCTCCACAGAAAGCTGATTAGCTTCTAGTAACTGAGACAGCAAGTGAGGTAGGATTGAGCTTAGCAAGTAGTTATTTGATTGTAGAGGTTTGAACAGAGCTGATGTGGAATAGGGGAATGTCAGAACAATGTTGGTGGGTAAATGGATGAGGATAAAGAGATGCTAGTTTGGTAGCTGTGGATAAGAGAGGGAACAGATTAAATGAATTGGTTATTAAACTGGTTTGCAGTTGGGTCACTATTTTTTCATACTGTTGGGTGAAGATTTAGATGAGCAAGATGGGTTTAACATTTTATATGTGGTAAATGAGTACTGTTTTGGGTGGTTTGTATGGATATCTTGGAGATAATTGTAGTGCAATATATTTTCAGTTCTTATTTTTTATGATGTTTATAATAAAAACAGACAGCATAATGAGAAATTATGAACTGATGAGGCAGGTAGAGTCCAACTTGAAGACTTAACATGCAAGAATGTAGAAACATGTGCCTTGAGCTGACCCGATTGAAATCTTTAAACAGTGAAGTAAGAAAAGTAAGTAAGCAGCTTGCAGGCAGTACAACAGAAGGTAAGGTGCAAGAGGATGTGTTGATTTGGACTCTTATGTGGACATCACTAAGATATTGCAGAAACTGACACATAGACAACAAGGCAGTCATTCTTACTGAGTTACAGGAGTTGAGAGAAAAGTGAGTGGACTTTGAAGACGGGGCACACTGCTGGAATATTTGTATTACTGGGGTGCCAGAAGTGGAGGAAGGACAAGACTGTGTGGCTTTTGTTTGGGACAGCATGAACATATGGTCCAGTTCACATGTTGGCCAAGTAACGACTGTGAAAGTACTTTCATTGTGTACCTGGTGGAGTGGGCTTAATAAAATAACTGAGGCATAGTTTGGTGAGATTTGAAAATTATAAAGGATCAGATTTTGTCATTGATTTGGTATGTGGTAAAATGTAAAATTGCTGACAAGCAAATCTACTATAACAATGATTATAATTCATTTGCAAAATAACAAAGAGTATTTTTGGTGTGTATGAAAAATGGTTAACTATGATAACTGTGGTTTGCTTTGTTTTACCATGCTGTATCTACATCCTAGGTTGACTGAAGACCTTCATATAGTTGCAGGATATGTGGTAGGCCTTTCCTTAGCATGACTGTCATGACTTTAAGGAAATGAAGGAATCAAGACAAACTTCTGAGACTAAACATGGTGAGGCTGCTGGTCAATAAAACTGGAATGATACAATAAAATTTCCTGCTTAAAAATACAAAAATTTAAAAGATCTGTTTAGAATAAAGGCTTATTATCTTTTAAAGCACACAATGCGGAGACAGTAAGCTTCTCATTTTGCAGTGTGTATTATTTAATTTAATATCATACAGATGTGCTTGTTATACAACTAACTGACCATTAATTATCTAGCAGAATGTGATGATACTGAGATGCTAAAAGCAAACAGTACATTGTGAGTGCCTATGTAGTATTGGCAGGGTGAGAGACTTCATTTTTTCAGTTTATCCTTTGTAGACTGGATTAGTCCTACTAGACTAGCTGGCTTGTTTTCAGGTAATACCCAAGGGTGTTATATGTACTACTTGGAGGAGTTTGGCCAGGGTTGCAGGAAACTTCCCCTACTCTTTTTAGCACTTCTTGTGAGTGGCAGGCCAGGGGGTAGTCACATTACAGCACAGAAAAGAATGGAGTTTACTGAACAGATTTCTACTAAAGACATGGCACATATTGCTGAACTTGAAAAAGGAGGATTAATGAAGGAACAACTGCTTAAGTTGTTGTTGTTGTGTCTTTCGGCTTTTCCCAGTTAGAGGTCGCCACAGCGGAACTCCGGTCTGCTAATGATTGGCAGTAGATTTTTACGTGCCGAGTTGCCAGCCCAGATGCACAACCTTCAACAAAGGTATGCTCATTCACGCCTGTCTCTACACAGAAGATGCTCTAGCTGAGAATCAAACAGGACAACATCTTACTGTGAGGCGACAACGCTACCACAGCACCACCACTGCAGTTGAACAACTGCTTAAGTTATTGGAAGAAAATGGGCTTGCTACTTGTAAAGCTGCATTTTGGAGTCAAATAGTTGATTTGTGTGCTGCACAGGGAGGAGAGACTTTTTTTCTTGTGTCAGAGGATAAAGATCAGGGGTCAAGCTTTGGCTCAGTTTACACTATACAAAGCCCCATCTGTATATACGGATTTTGTTCCTTCTGTGAATAGCATTTTTCCTAGAACATATTCTTAGGTGGTTATAAGTTCATATGATCATAGGTAAATACTAGGCTAGATATTTACATTTATATTTAGCTAGCTCAGGATGCATTGTCAATGTGATAGTTCCAGTGTAGTTAAATCTACTTCTGTTACTGACTCTTCTGTTTCACAACGTGCAAAAAAATTGCCTGTGGTATGAAGATCTTCTGAAAACAATAAAGTAATTAACAGGTATGCAATTTGGGACAATATTGTTTCTGCTCTTGAATTTACTGCTAAATCAATTTAGGACTTGATATGTTTTGATAAAGATATATTTTGTGATGGGACTTTTTAGAGACATTTGCATTTGCTGAGGTTTTTTTTTTGGCTAAATGTGACCTAAAGAAATTTTGCACTCCTTGGGCACAGTACGACATTGTGGGTTTAAATATGCAGTCAAAAAAGTTTCACTCTACAATTTAGAACTGCTGATGTGGAGCTGGCTCAGATTCAATCGCACTTTACTACATTATTCCATTCTGTGAGCCGGCTCAGATTCAGGCTCACTTTGCTACCTTATTACACTCTGTGAGCTGGCTCAGATTCAGCCTCACTTTTCTACATTATGCCATTCTATCTTGGATATAAAAAGATATATGATGACAGAAAAATATGAATAGGAATTGTGTTTGAGAAATCTGGGCAATCCAGAAAATGGCTGCAACACAGTTTGTGCTAATTCTTAGTGTGCTTAATAGCTCTGCTTAAAGAGTCTTTGTGTATTTTAAGGGACATTAAATGCAGTCATGTCCTAAGAGAAAATGTGCTCAGTGTAGAGATTTTTATCATACTAGTCATAACTGTGAAACATTTTGAAGAAAATGAAGATTACTGAACATTTTAGGTTTGACTGCCCTCAGATTAAATTGTTAGAAGAACAACAGCCTTTATCTCTTAGTACTACAGTTCCATTAAGTGTTGCAGAAATATCAGAGGTTAAGGTGGATATGGATAATGTCGTGAGTAAACAGAGTGACATAGGTGAAAAAATCACACAGTACTAATGTTACAGATGACGAACATGATAAAAGGGGCCAGGCAGACATAGCTTCTATAGAAAATGAGCTTAGTGCTAACACTGTTGATGCTTCTAATACTATTAGTAAAAGGATCAAGAAAAGGAAAATTGAAGAAGTGAAATGGGCAGGCTTCAAAAACGTGGAAGGGATAACCTCACTGTATGTGTTCTTAATGTTACTAGTATTACTAATGAAAAAAGTCATTTAGTCATACTGGAAAGGTCTAAAACTATTCACGCAAACATATGCTGCCTTTTGGATGTTTGCTTATTGACTCCTAGCCAACAACACCAGACACAGGTATTGTTGGGTCATAAAATAGTTGGGCCCTTTGGCCAAGATATGTAGGGTTATGCCATACTATATAGAAATAGTTTGCCATTGTCAGATTCAGTTATTTCTATTCCCAACAGACTTCTTATATGAGATTTCACAGGCCTTTTGGATTTATCAATTTTATTGCTGTTTAAGCATCTACTAAAAAAATGTAAACAATTGTTTCTTATGTCAAAGCCATATGTATCTTTGTTGATAAATATTGATTTAGTAGGTGATTTAAATTGACACATTAGAAAACTATGAAGAAAGATTAACAAAGGCATTAAAATCTTCAGGGATGTTGTTTTATGTGGTCAGTGAACACTGAACCCTAGTTTAAGGCCTTCCTGCACATGAGGGGCACTGGCCACAAAACTAGACTGTTTTACATACTCCTCTGCATTAGTTTTGAAGGATTAAAAAAAAAAAAAACTAAATGTTTTATATCACAGTATGCAGCCTTGATCGTTTCTTTATCTAAGAACAAATTGTGTAAATGAAGGTAAAAAAGTTAAAAAGCTTGACGTTTGTTCAGCACAGCTTTATGGAAATTGTAAAGTATAAGACTCTGGCATCAGCACTGTATAGTAATTAACTATTACACCACTTGGACTGAATGGTGGCTTATTTACAAAAGTAAATATAAGTAATGTTGTCTTATGAAAAAAGATATGTGAACAGTGTGACAGTCCCTTCTCCAGGCCAGTAATCCCGGAGACCCAGTGCTCACTACTGACACCAGTGAGGGATAGACACTAAGAGCAAAAATGGATACACAAAGTATTTTCAGATGCAGGTCTTTTCACCAAGCACAATTTCCCTTAAGAGCACACATGGAGCACACTCCAGACCTAGGGCTCGACACTGTCTCTCTCTCCAGGCTGCAAACAAGACTCCATACTGACCACTTTGGAGTTCTGTGTCCCTGTTCCAAGTAGCTGACACACACACTCTCACTTGTATATTTGATTTTCACACACACATACACACCTGGGAAAGGCTGGCACAGATTTACCAGCTGTGCACCCTCTGGCCAGACTATAAGATAATTACATTGCCACCAGTCAGCTACTCTAAGGCTCTTGCAAGTGTACCCAATTATACTGAGTAAAATTAATACTAATACAAAAGGTATAATTTGAGCAAAGCAGCAAGACTTTCAGGACCGACCACAGTATCACTAAAATAAGCATAAGTTCTCTTAAGATGTTAAAAGTATTCTCTAATAGACAAGCCACAATGAAAGGTATGGAAATATTTAATAAATAATAAAATAGAAAACATGGGAATACTGAATATCTAGTTACGATAAACACCAGAGTTTCAGCCACAGGAGATATAAAAAAACACAGTGCGATAGCTTCACACAGATGCATAAAAACAATGTGTAACTAATCGTACTATGATTTCCTGACTGACTAAAGAATAACTGTTTCCAAGTTAAGTTACTTACTACAGCAAGGCAAGATGATGAGTGTTGAGTTGCTTACTACAGCAAGGCAAGATCATTTGTGTGGTTTTGTGATATACCTGTGAGAGATCTTTCCTGACAGGTTCAGAGAACAAAAGTGATGCTGCGAGAGTTCTGTCATAGCTCTCATTAATATCTAAAGAATCATTTTACTGCTGGTTATAGAATGACATTACATCTGGTCACCTGACTGTGGTACAATACACACCCAAAGTTTTGCTAAGATCTGTTGCAGCATCGGAAAGCTATAAAACAATTTCAAAAATGTCCACCCTTCCAGGCCAGCAATTAGTCCACCCCTAAAGACAGTGCAGTAAGATCCCTAGTCTTGGTTTTTCCAAGCATTTTGCATCTGGCTGCAATCAGACCTGTAAGATAAAATCTTTGTGGCCTAAACCAACCCATATAATTTTTAACCTATTTTTCAAATTTAGCTGAACTGAGATTAACCTCTTTCCTTCCAGAATTCTCTGTTAAAACATATGGATATAATCAGTTATACATGCATGTCAGATGGTATTATTGCATCTCTTTTCTGTCCAGCAGAACCCACTGTTGATATATTTTAACATAAACAACTTTACAAATACATTTTTAACACAAGGATCTGTATAAATCAGTGTGATAGTAAAATGATATAAAATTCTTTACAGAACTCTAGCTAGCTATGTTGGCATATGTTACACATGCACTGCCCTACTCTCCTTGGCACAGATGACACTACCTTATATCATCCTATGGAAAAAGATATGTAGAAAGAAAGGAAAAAGGAACATGTTATGGTAGCTACAATTATACAAATTTATTGCATCATAATACATCCTTCATTAATTCTTTAGAATGATCTTTGAAGACTATCATAGAAGGAGAAAGTGAAAGTCTCAGTATTTTAGCAAAAATATGTTGTCCGGGAAATAAATGCAATGCTATCTTCCTTTCTCAATAATAAAAAAAATATATATATGTATATATATACATATATATATATATATATATATATATATATATATATATATATATTAAGAAATAGACTAGTCAAATGGGTTGCCAACAGTGACCTGATGTTATATCTATTCAGATGCAGGAAGATATTCATTCTTTCTTTTGTAGAGCAGTTATATAGCCAAAATATATGAAAATTATCCAGCCTCGAAGTCAGTATGGTTCATTCCAACTTTATCTGTGCACATTTATTGCATCATAATAACACATCCTTCATTAATTCTTTAGAATGATCTTTGAAGACTATCATAGAAGGAGAAAGTGAAAGTCTCAGTATTTTAGCAAAAATATGTTGTCCGGGAAATAAATGCAATGCTATCTTCCTTTCTGAATAATAATAATAAAAAATATATATATATATATATATATATATATATATATATATATATATATATATATATATATATATATATATATATATATATATATATATATAAAGAACTAGACTAGTCAAATGGGTTGCCAACAGTGACCTGATGTTATATCTATTCAGATGCAGGAAGATATTCATTCTTTCTTTTGTAGAGCAGTTATATAGCCAAAATATATGAAAATTATCCAGCCTCGAAGTCAGTATGGTTCCTTCCATTATATCCTAACCAAACCAATATTCCTTGAAGAATTAAACAGTGCGTTACTGGACAGTTACTGTTGACTCCTCTACTGGACTAGATGGTGTACCCTTCTGTTACTGTGCTTTAGTACCATCATTTCAGAAAAACATTTTTTATAAGTGCTTATTGAATGGTTAGAGTTTGGTATTAATGATGCTAATATGTGTGAACATATTTTGAAATTTACTTATAAAAACAAAGAATGAATATTATTAACTATTTGGAAACCATTAATACTTATTAATACTGATTATAAAATTTTCTGCAAAGTATTTCATGAATGGTTAACCAGAATTACTATGAAATTGTTTCATCAAGGGATTTTTGGAATATGTGGAAAGACTATTAAAGATGTCTTAGTATTGTTAAAAAATAATTTCTAGTATTCAGCACAATAATGGATTTTAACTATCCTGTAATTTGTTAAAAGCTTTATGGCACATTTTAAAAGGGTATAACATCCATACCTCCATTATATCTGTCTTAAAAAAGTATTTATAGAAATGCATGGGTCAGACCAGTAGTAAACAGACGTGGGCTGAAATATTTCAGTCTATAGGGGTTTTAAATAAGGGTACTCCCTCAGTGGCCTACTATTTACTTTACCTATGAGCAATTTTTAATTTCCTATACCAATGATTTAAACATTATTGCTAATAATGAAAGGGTTTATTGCCTTTATTTCAAGCTTTATAACATATCTTGAATAATGTACAATCCAAGCAGGCAGTGGAAATGCACAGCATAAAAAACAGATGTTTATTCAGTAAAAATATGTAAGCGTTTTTGTGTAGTACTCCTACGCTTCAACAGACATGCATTTTCTGTTACAAAGCATCACATTTTAAAAGCCAACAAAACCAATCATCATGGCTTGATAGTGGAAACCAAGTGATTTAAAGTAAGCTCCCTTAAAAAATTAAGCACCCTTAACATGCATTAAACGTATATAACAATATATACTTAAGCATATAAAATGCATATTCAAATAATCTCAACATGTAAACACTGTAGTCTTAGTAAATACTGTACATATGTATTTAAAAATGTAGTGAAAGGACAAACCTTACATACCTCTAGGCTTACTACTAAGGATGCCAGTAGCACTCCTAAAGAAGGAGTTTATGGATAGAGGTTATACTGAAGCTGAATGTGATGATTATTTGCAAATGGTTTATAAGGAAAGGGAAGGAAGAGGTAAACTTTACTTCTGTGGAGCGAATATGCAGCATGTGAATAGGATGATTAGAGATCATAAGAAGGAATGTAGGTTATATCTACCTTACACTTCCGATAATAAGATGTGAGCATTATACACAAGAATTGGCATGCCTTGGCAGTCAATAGTGCAATAGAACAAGTTGTAGGTACACATCCAAAAGTTATGTACAACAACGTGAAATTATTAAAACGTAGGCTTTACCATAGAACTGGCAAAGAAGTTGGTAGAATTATTTCTAACAGACAGGGAAAATTTGGTTGTAGACATTGCCATTTTTGCAAATGTATTGCCAATGGTAATATTTTTGTACATCCTGTTACTAATAAAGAATATACTTTTCAACGTTATGCTGATTGTTCAACTGATAATGTTATATATTTAGCTCAATGTGTCCAATGTCTTTAGATTTATGTAGGTATAACAACCAGACCTCTAAGAGACAGGATAAGAAAAAAATATATACAATAGCAACACTGGAGATACTAGAAGCACTGTTGCTAAGCATATTGTTGAAGATGCCGTTCATACATTCTTATTCATTACTATAGAGATTTTGCCATCTAATATGAGATTAGTGAATAATAGGAACACTCTTGAAAAGATTGAGCAGAAATGGATAGTTTTATTACAAGCAGATAAAGGCTTTGGTTTAAATGAAGCCTTGTCACTTTAACCCTTTTTAAGAGATAAAAGACTCAGTTGCTGTAGTTAATTATAATATTTTCAGGTTTATATTTCACATATTTGTTTCTTATATGTTTTCTATGTAGCAGTTCTTTTATATGATTCAGTTTTATATGTTTCTGCTTTGTTCTTTTTTGTTACACACAGTCTTTTGGCATACATTTTTGTTATGTTGTCTTTACATTTATTTTATTATTTACAGGGTTAGTGGTTTTGATGATTTTTTGTTTCACACCTTTATTTTTTCTTTCATTGTTTTTTAATTATATATTTCTGTATCGGATATTGTGTAGATTAGATGTGATGTAGGTATATTATTAATTAGTTGGGCGTATCCTGTATTTTCTTGTATATGTGTATTGTTTTAATGTGAATAGTATAGAACAGGAATGCTTCGCTGCCATGGCAACAAGTTACTTTCTGTACATCACATATGTTTTTCACGAGTTTCTGAATGAGAGAAAAGTTAGATACAATGTATGCACACTATTAAATAGTTTAGTTTGTACTATGTAAGCTTATTTTGAATGTGTGCATTGGTTGTTATATGAATAGGCAGAGAATATGTATGTTTCATTGCCCAGGCAATGTGTTAAACTTTGCCTATTGCGTGAATTCTAGTGAGATTCAGAATGAGAGTAAACAATCAGTGAATGATGCCCTCTGGAAAGTTTAGATGATCTGAAGTATATTTTTATATTTATTATCTGATATTGTGCCCCTTTATGTAACAAGTTTACAGATTTGGTTTATGCATTGAATTAGATGGCGCTTTTGGATCGATCTGTAAATTAAGTGCACTTCTGATAGAGAGATTCACGCAGCTCAATACACTGTTAAGGTTGTACATGTTTATCTGCTCTAAACTAACATTTTATGTACTGGTTCATTAGCTTCCTATTGAATGGTGCATACGTCCATGAATGTGATTAGTTAAGGATAGTGGTGTTTATATCTTAGTTGATATGGTAGTGGGCTAATTTATATGTTATGACTTCATACCTGCATGTGATAGTGTGTGAACAAATGGCCAGTATATGATGCATCTTGAGAGATCTAAATGTTTACAGCATGTATTTTACTTACTACTTTATACATATTTTTTACCTTTTGAAGCAAAGTCTGTTGATTTATAGTATGACTAGTATTTAAATGAAGCTGTTAGAATAATGTTTGAGAATGCTTTGTTGTCATTTATATATAAAAAATTAACAATATTTACTAAGATTGCAGTGTTTATATGTTGAGATTATTTGAATATGCATTTTTTATGCTTAAGTATATATTTTTTATATATGTTTAATGCATGTTAATGGTGTTTCATTTTTTAAGGGAGGAGTATCTATTTGTAAATGTGACTGGTCACTTTAAATCACTTGGTTTCCACTAACTCTTTGGTTAACAGCTAATAGGTTGCAAGTAGTGATTAGATTTGTTGGTTTTTAAAATGTGATGCTTTGTAACAGAAATTTTATGTCTGATGAAGCTTAGGCGCACTACGCGAAAGTGTTTGCATATTTTTACTGAACAAACATCTATTTTTTATGCCGTGCGTGTACATTGCCTGCTTGGATTGTACACTTTATATTTTTGGAGCCTGGTTTGGACATTATCTGGTGCAGTGGTTTTGTTTTTGCCCATACCTTGAATAATGTAAGATTGTTCCTTAATAATGTGAAATGTAAAGGACGTGGAACATCTTTCAAGTTTTTTAACAACTTAATTCACACAGATTGTGTAAAGACATTAGGTACATTATAAAGGAAATAAGGCTGTCTACTTGCAACAGTGGGATAACTTACTAAATAGTCAACAATACTGTTAATTGTGGGGAAGCATTTTCCTTGCCCTGCCAGAAGAAAGTATTTTTGCTACATTCTAAATTTCTTGGCAAATTCAGCTATGTGGGTAATGTGCATTCCTTTCATACAGAAAGAGAAAAATGGCTTCTGGACAATTTTTTTTATTAGGTGGCATAGACTAAATCCTATTATAAGGGGTATAGTGGATCACAAACTACTAGATGGTGAATTAGGTATGTATGTCTCTGTTGTGTGTCTTGCTTCTTTATATTTTTATTGGATATTACAGAAAGTTTCATTTAATGATAATGATATACAAAGGGGAATATTATGGATGTGATATTTTACTGTTTGTGATTCTCCCATTATAAAAACTGTACAATTGCAGTAACCATATTGATAAACAGTATTATTAAAATTGTCTTGATTGGAAAATCTCTTTCCAGACTATTTAACCTCCTAAAACTGTACTATAATGCCATATACTATTTGTCAGACCACTGCCCCCATCTGCAACCTTGATACATTAGACATTCAATATAGACAGAAGTAACCAAATCTACCAGGACCCTTACTAAACCTTCATCAGAGGTCTGGGTACCCATACCCCATTCTTTATTCATCTAACTTAAATGTTGTGCCACTTTAAAGGCCGTTATATATTTATACAGCTGTGGAAGACCCCACCTGCCATGACAGCTAGGTAAGAGGGCTAACTGCACAGGATCACAACATGAAGTATTGGAATAAAAACACATTTATTCAAAATTAAATGTTCACATTCCAATCACAAAGTTTAGTACTTTCTTTCCACTGAAAATGCAATGTAGACTTCATCAGAGCAAACGTCAATCAAACCCCTCCTGCTTATATAGAGCTTTTAGTTAAAAATTATTATTCAGCTAGGACAGTAATTAAGCCATGGATTGTAAGGGGTAGAGCCAAAAAACATATATATTTATTTCTTCAGTGTATTTTATAAATTTATTTTATAAAGCTTGTTTTGGTTTAATGTATTTATTTATTCTTTTAGTTATTGCATATATTAATATTATTGTAGCTGTTACACATTTTATTTTTTACATGAATTAATATATTTCAACATGTACTATTAAAAGGTTTACTATCAGAATCTCACACTTGCAATGTGTGAGTGTTCATGTTTCCGACCCAAAATTTTGGAAATCAAATCTACGGCCATGTAAATGACCAAATGTGATATTTCAGGAAAGTCAGCATCTCAGGAATGTCGACTTTACCAATAATACCACACTTCCAGTCATGAGCAAGTGGGGGGAATGCAACCACATCCCCTGCTACTTAAATATATACAAACTCCGAAATCGCACTACAGTGAGGGAAAAGGTACATTTCCCGATCCCCACTATAGTGCGATCTGCATTTAAAATGTTGAATCCACAACAGCAAATGCTAGTGTGCATTTGCTGTTGTGAGTTCAACATTTTTTTTTGTTATTTTCAAATGTTGATCTAGGGGTTTTGGTGTTTCCAAATCAGATGTAGTCCGATCGCCCTTTTGATAGTAAACCTTATAAAATAGTTATTTTTATATATTTTTACATTTTTAGACATTTTTGAAAATGATAAAAGGTTTACAGGATAGATGGGTAAAGATATTCATTCTTTGATTTATGCTGTTTCATGGAATAATTTGGTTTAGATAACATACGTTCATTTTTATATATATATATATATATATTTATTTATATATATATATATATATATATATATAGTTTCACTTTATAATCTCAAAATACTAAAATATCAAATTTTAGTATTTTGAGACTACAGTTATTTGAAACTGCATAATATCGAATGCAGAAATGTCGAATCTGCTGTTGTGTTGTCATGTACGTGGCGTGACGTGATGTGCGGTTTGTGGATTTAGGTAGGGATTCAGTTAAGTGGTGTTCTTATAAGGGTATGGGGAAGGGATTTTAGTGTGTGTGAGTGTTTGTGGGGGTGAGTTTTATGTGTTTGTGTTTTTAGTGTGACATCAGAGTTAGTATATATAAGTAACGGGAGTGTGCGGTGCAGGGGGGCTTGGCCCCCTGCTTATAGGTAGGGTAGGTGTGTTTGTTTGTTATAGTGTGTTTGTATGTGTTGTTTTGTTTTGTTGTATTATCATTAGGTAGGTGTATGTATGCTTGTTTGTGTGGTGGTGTGAGTATGTGAATGATCGCAGTTTTGAATTTCGCGCTTTTGGGTGTTGGTTTTTTGGGCTTTCGGCTTTATAAGTTCAGTATTTTAGTATTTCGAGATTATAAAGTGAATCCATATATATCTTATACATATATTCTCTGAGGAAAAGTATGGTTCCTATATATATATATGTTATATATATAGTAAGCATCTAGTAATTAGTTTGGATGTTAATCAGATTTTTTTTTGGCTATACCTACTTAAAATATGGTCATGATTTAATTACTGTATTTTGAGGGACAAAAGGACTAAAGTTTGTGTTTGGAATGTGGTCATTTAATTTTGATTAAATGTATGTATTTTTTTACTCCAGTACTTCATGTTGTGATCCTGCGCCTTCCAGCTCCTTGCCCGAGTGATAGTCTTTTGTTGGTTTCTAGTGCCTTCTGTAGAGCTGGAAAGTGTGATAGTGATAGTCTTTGGGTTAGGGTGGTTTAAGGAGTTAGGTTAGGCCGGGTTAGGTAAGTGTGCGATAGTGAAGGACCTTTGGGTTAGGGTTTGGGTTAAGGTGTAGATAGTTGCGTATGTGAGGTTTAGTGCTTGTAAGGATTTTGGTGTGCTTGTGTTGTGTGTGTGCTTTTGGACAGGGGATTTGTTTTGTTTGTTTATTGTCGGTATTGTGTCGGTATTATGGTGTGTCGGGCATGTGAGGTTTCGTGTTTGTGAGCGTTACGTGGTGTGTCTGATTTCATTGTCGGTGTTGTGGTTTGTCGGTGTTGTCAGGTAAATCCATATATATATATATATATATATATATATATATATATATATATATATATATATTTATATATATATATATATATATATATATATATATATATATATATATAAATATATATATCTTATACATATATTCTCTGAGGAAAAGTATGGTTCCTTTGTCTTTTTATGTTTTTTTAGTATAGTAAGCATCTAGTAATTAGTTTGGATGTTAATCAGATTTTTTTTTGGCTATACCTACTTAAAATATGGTCATGATTTAATTACTGTATTTTGAGGGACAAAAGGACTAAAGTTTGTGTTTGGAATGTGGTCATTTAATTTTGATTAAATGTATGTATTTTTTTACTCCAGTACTTCATGTTGTGATCCTGCACCTTCCAGCTCCTTGACCGAATGCTACTTTTGTTGGTTTCTAGTGCCTTCTGTAGAGCTGGACTCCGTTATTTGGATTTGGTTTAAACCCAAGTGTTCCCTATTTACAAATGTTATCTAACATTGGATTTAAAATATAATACTACAGGAAATATGTAGAATATGCAGTCTGATATTGGGAATGCAGGGAAATTTCTACCCTAGAAAATTACACACAGGTTTTATCTTCTAATCTTTACCTTCTGTCATTGTATAAAATATACAGCAACTGTCATCATTCGATTTGCGTTTAATAATGTGCTTTAATCAAACCTTTATAAGCTTCTTTGTAAAAGAGTATATATGTATTTAGGGTAATATATTCCATTGAGTTACTATTATCTTATATTTGTAAGGTAAAGCTGTTCATGTGCTCTTCTTCCACAATGCAAATGATACTGTGTCATGTCAAACTATATCCATCTATTCTGTGTTCCTGTCAATCATATATGTATTATAAATTAAACAGCAATATTTTTTACTTCCTACTTGTCAGTATTTGATATCTTAAGCATTAGTTTAGAATTAATTTGGCAGAACATGTAGGTACAATTCAGTTAAACTTCATAATGTTAAGCAACTTTCCAGGTGCTGTTCATGCTGATATTTTTCAAGCTCATAAATTACCTTTTTTACTATATATCTGTCTGTGTCTGTCTATATATGTATAGATACTATAACAAAGGCTAAATAAGCAAATATAAACACTATAAAAAATAAATAGCTGCCTGTGTATATGTATATGCACATGTGTATGTGTTTTGTGTGTCAATATGTGAGACACCCATTTAGAAACTAGCCATATAATCTGCAATCCAGAGTTGAGTGTTACAGTGTATGTCCATGTGTCCATGTGTCTATCTATATGACATATGTATATGTATATATATATATATATATATATATATATATATATATATATATATATATATTACATATATAAGTGTGTGTGTGTGTATGTGTGTGTGTGGTTGCAATCTATACAAGCAGATCATCTTTTTTTTGTTTTGCAGCCTGTTGCTTTCCATTTAAGAATGCAGGGGATTTTCCCTTACTTTGCTGTTGTGCAGTCTCAAGGCTGGCATACATAATTATCAAGGGATGTGGAGGATACAGTGGGCCTTTCCCCCTACAACATTTTTATTTGATCATTTTAGATGTAGTCTGAAATGCTCATTCTTTTTTGTTCGCTCTTTGAAACATTCAGTATTTTATGAGACAAACATCTGTGCAATCATCTGTTACATTCTCCTTATTCTTTAACTATGGCTGCCTTCTTGCTGACCTCCTTCAGCTCTGAAAGCTGCATAATGCACATCTAATATGGTAATGGGATTAATGAAAATGAAGACAGTAATGTCAAAGCAATACGTGTCTGGTTAACTGCAAAGGGAAACCTAGTAAACAAATTCAGCTGTAGAGTATAGGTAGTAGAAACCAAAACCTTCTGCAATAAACAAATTATAATATTGCCTAACATATTATGTTCGTTTTTTAGCATCTTTTGAAATTATTGATCACATAGTTTAAAAATTATCATTTAACATTATGTCGTCACAGACATATAAACAAAAAGCATAAAAGCAAATAAATCATGTTAAGAAAACAGCATGCAAAGATGTGAAATGGCTCAAAACCAGACTGCACCTGAGAAAAAGCAGACAAGTAGTAATTGTTTAAGCTAAAATGGTCAGGTGGTAACTATAATGTATCAGAAAAGAGATGAAAATGTATATGCAGCAGTAGAAGCAATGACTACGTTCTTTCTTTCCTTACTGGTTTTAGTATAGTCAAGAGGGGAGGTAACAATGTTTATTCAGGATACACTTAGAATAAACTGTGTTTCTCATTCTGGTCCCTTCTTTCTCTTGTGGTGCATGAAGTACTTCAGCACTGCATTGTTTGATGGCATAGAAATGGGCCTGTTCCCATATATAGAATTACATGTTGTACAGTAGAGCAAATAAAGTTTGAAATTAGCATATTGAAACTGATATAATAAGCAGCAGTAAACAGAAATGCACATCAGTAATTTGACACTAAAGGTAGGCCCATTTGAAATGTCGGTAAGTGCAAATAGGTGATGACAGGTTTTAAGCAAATGTAATGAGTATGCAGATCCCATGTAAAAATACAGCGGGTTATCAGCAGAGGGCCGCTGAATGAATGCACTACCTGTGTGCAGTACAGCAGGTTCTATACAAAAATAAACTACAGCAGCACAGGAAAATATATCAACTGGAGGAACAGGAAGCTTAGGATAATGCTGAGCCCAATTTGCAG
The DNA here is from genome assembly GCF_019279795.1 of Protopterus annectens. Taxonomy (NCBI): domain Eukaryota; kingdom Metazoa; phylum Chordata; order Ceratodontiformes; family Protopteridae; genus Protopterus; species Protopterus annectens. The sequence continues at coordinate 539,294,792 of NC_056732.1, read as the reverse complement.
TTGCAATTGTTTTGATTCTTTTCCTGCTATTAAAATATAACCCCTGCCGAACTATTGTTTAGCTAAGCCTGGACAGCATTACAACAAGCTTAAATGTTTTATTTAGTGGACAATGGAAGAACAAATCATATTTAGATTACATTCTGATTCCATTGTTTTCTATGCTTAGCATTGAGCCTTTTCACCACAGTGGTCTTGGTCCATCTCTGAATACTGCATAACGATTAAATCACAGAAAAGGAGTAGTATTACTGAATTAATAATAAAACTACACTTTCATGAAAAGTCATGCAAGAAAAGGCAATGACACTAGAGAAAGTGCTGGTAAATGAGAGACAACTGAGCTGCATGTAACAGAATATAGCTGAGGGATGTGAATGCCATAACACAATGAAGATTGAACTGAAGTATAAAAACAGGCATTATTTTGTGCATCACATTTTATTTGACACACAAGATGTGATAAACAACCATTTAAAGTGACGTCATAATTTTTTGAAAGTAACAATACTAGGTGAAGGTGTTAGGAAAGACAGGGCTATTTATGTACATATTTCATAACAGTAGGTAAAAATGTAATTGTACATTATCTTGACAGAGATTATGACCTTAATCCCATATGATAACACTAAAATGTTAATAAATAATTGGAGTGAAAAATAAGTATGCCTCATGTACTGCAGCATGACATTCCAAAGTTTGGTATTCTAGGATTATAAGATCATAGGGTCATATAAACTAAAAGGCAGTTAAGTCATATGTCTGTGGGCACCTTGTCAGATATCACCCTCAAGATGAATCACAATATACCCAGTATCAGAAGGGAAAAAAACATTTCAGGCTAGGGATAACTATGCAAATACCCAGTCATCCATCAAGTTTAGTCCTGAAAGAGGCAGGAGTGCCAATCTGCTTGATATGCAGATCAAATTATTCCTGAGATGGGGCATTCTTTGGGTAATGAATCTGTCCCTCCAGTGTTTTTTTTTTTTTTTGGAATATACATTGATAAAGGTTCAGATCTTTGTTTTTTGACTTTGTGTAGTCTTTCCTATTTTGAAGTTATAAGAGATCTATTAAGGCAAGGCCTTTGTTGGCATGGAATGCAAGGCATATATTGTTAAACACAAGTCTATAGGAGACAGAATATAGGGATGGTCTGTCTTAATAGCTAAGAATTTTTAGGCCAGTAATAATTTTCATCAAGCACTTCTGGGGCCTTTGCGGCTGTATGTTAAGTCTGGCTAGGTACATATGAAAGTAACATTCCACTCAATAATTGGTCTAATGAAGACAGAGAACAAAGGGAGAACATCCTGTGACCTAGATGAAATGCCTTTGGAAATCAGATTTGCTAGATTGAAACATTTCCTAACTACTGTTGTAACACTGTTGTAACACTGTGGCCAAAGGCAATATAACTGCTGACCCAGATGCTGACCTCCCTGATTGCTGTTTTCATGTAAAGTGGGTTACTAGAAGTGCTGTTATGGTGTAGTTAGGAGGTGTCCCCCAAAGATGATAGTGCTACTTTTTTTTTGCATTTAGTTGAAACCATTTCTCTGTATACCATAAGTTTGTAATGACTAGTTCTTGCTAAAGCACTTCTGTTTCAATAGTGGAATGGACAATGACACACAGCGTGCAGTCATTGATAAATCTGCTTAGCAGTAGGTCAGAGTTTGTGGCATGGAGGTTAGAAATGTAAACACCAAAATGGAGGAGCCCAAGCTCTTAGCCCTGTAGTACTCCACTGGTTACTTTCTTGTTTCCTGATGTACCATCTGACACTTTAATTTCATGAGTTCTGTCCTTCAAACAGATTGCAACCCATCTTACCATATAAGTGTTTTAATTTAGTTCATTAAACATTTTTGCAATGCCATCATGCAGTATAGTGTCAATGACCTTGGCCAGATAAAAACATGCTGTATAAATTGAGTAGCCACCGTCCACTTCCAATGTTAGCTTTTCAAAGAAGTTTACCAGTCTGTCCTTGACAAAACCAAACTGTTGTGGGTCTGTTGCTATGAGATTTTTAATAGTGTAATTTAAGAGGTCAGATATGATGCATTTTACAGCATTGCAAGGTAGGCTAGTTAATGGACCCTGTTTGTGCAAGGAGGCCATGACAGCTGTTTTTCAACCTCAGGGAAATATTGCAAGGCTTAAGTTAAACACTTGCAGGATGGAGTTCAGTAAAAAACTTGTTTGGCAGTATTAATTAGGCATCTGGGTAAAGTTTCTGGACCTATAGCAGTGGAGTTTTTAGTTTTATATCAAAAGGACATGTTCAATGGTGACCTTAGCAGATGAGTAGGACTCAGAAATTTGAGGATTTGCAGCATCTGTTTCTGGAGTAAAACTAACTAAATATCTCAGCAAGTATATTATCTCTTTCTTTAGGGCCTGAGTCAGACTATGCACTTTTTGAGTTGTTCAACACTTGCAAGATGTCATTTCTGAGTTTTGTAATTTAAGTAAAAAAGATTTGTAGATATATTTAGCTTCTGATGTCAGCTTCAGTTCACATTGCACTTCAGTCTTTTTCATGGCCATTTCTAATTCCTTGCTGATCATTTTGATTAAGTCTTTATTGTGGGTAGAGTTGTTTTGAGACATTTAAAAGTTTTTTTCCTTAAACAGCTTATTTATAATGGTGGACCACCAGGGTAGTTTATTTTAAAATTTCCAGTTATATTTGTTTTTTTGGGGTAGGGCCTTGATCTATACACTTTTTACATGGGAATAAAGTTCAGATTCGAAAATAAGAAATGAAGCTCCATGGGGAGTGGTGACACTGCAAATAATCTTAGATGGCTCATCACAGAATTTAAACAGGTTTGTATCAAGATTCAGTAATAGGTATATATGTATATATATTGGTTAATAAGCTAAGAATACAACTAGCTAACATGCAGCTTGTTGTTTTTGTGGAAATATAATATTTATTATTCAGCTTAGCAATGAGCTGCTTTTCTATTAAATGAAATAAATTAATGTCTGTGATAAACGAGGTGATGCCAACCCAGCTAGCTGCAATTCTGTAAATAATTATATGTCACTTGAAAATATTAATATGATTTATATAGAAATGTGACACTGCCAGCCCAACTAGATAGAATTTTGTAACTAATTCTATGTCATTTGTGAATAGTAATATGGTTTGTATGCTTGCCTTAAAAATGTAAGAAAACTGTATGTTCTGTACTGAGATTCAAGACTGTAACCACAGTGCACCCTGCTGGAAAAGAGCAGACATGCATAAACAATATGCCAATGCAAATGTATGATTTCATAGTAAAAGTTGGATTATACAGAGTTAACTTGCAAAACTCTAAGAAAATAACTTGATAAGTAAAGAGTTTTACAATGTGTTATAAAGTTAGCTTATCTCATCTAGAAGACAAGATGTCTAGGCTAGAGGTTAATTACAGTTTTCCAAGGTAATTGTTTTACGACTTTCAGCTTCAGGCAAGCTTGTAAGAGAGAATTGTTAGCCTTTGAGAGATAAGCATTTTTAACAGAGACAAGTTAAAATTTAAGTTCCTGCTAGCCTGCAAAACTTAGGCAGAGGTGACAAGAATTATGTAATCTGAGATGATTTAGCAGTTGTTGTGTCTTTCGGCTTTTCCCGGTTAGGGATCGCCACAGCGGAACTCCGGCCCGCTAATGATTGGCAGTAGATTTTTATGTGCCGAGTTGCCAGCTCTGATGCACAACCTTCAATGAAGGTACACCCATTCACGCATGTCTCCACACAGAAGACGCTCTAGCTGAGAATCGAACAGGACAGTGTCTTACTGTGAGGCGACAACGCTACAGCAGCACCACCACCGCAGCAGATGTGTATTATTAAGAACTATCTCAGAGAGAAAGTCACTGCATTTTATATTTTGTTCTGGATCTGACAACATCACCAACTTTGCATTGCTCTGTAAGTAAGTTATTTAGAAGTTAGTTGCTCTTAGAGATAGATAGAAATATAGCAAGAGTAGTCTAGATGTTTTCTGTATTTATGTGAGACTGTTCTGCGATGCTGTTTTAAAATATTTCCTGTGATTCTGAAGTCTATTGTCACTGTGTTGAGTTATGAGTATTGTATTGTGCTTTTATTATTTATTTAATAATATATTTAAACCGTTTCATTGTGGCTGGTTTTGTGTAGAGATATATGGCAACACTGTTTAGGCCACTCCAATAGCCTTAGTTTGGTCAAACTTACCATTTAAATAACAGTAACATTGCACAGTAGAATTGGTCACCCTTTGCTAAGGGCCTTAGTAGCTGATAAGAGTGGTTGTTGGCAAGCTGTACTACCATATAGTCTGGGCAGAAGGGGCATAGCTATTGAACCTCTGCCAGCCTTCCCCAGGAGTGTCTGTGTTTGCAAATAAATCAAATCTCAAAGCATGTGTGTGTGTGTGTGTGTGCGTGTGTGTGTGTGTGTGTGTGTGTGTGTGTGTGTGTGTGTGTGTGTGTGTGTGTGTGGGTGTGTGTCAGCTACTTGGGCAGAGACAGGAAGAAATGGTTGGACAGCGAGGGTGCTGGAGGTTTTGGCTTGACCACTCAGCTGAGATTTGAACCCTAAAGCTGTGCCAGTGGGGAGTCTTATTGGGGATCTGGAGAGAGAGAGAGAGAGAGAGAGAGAGAAAACAGCCCCAGACTGACTGTGATCTCTGTGTGCTCTTAAGGAAAATGATATTTTACTGTGTGTGCAATGTTCATCCTCCCAATGTGCACATCCTTCACTGGTGTTACTGGTAAGGATTGAGGCTCCTTGATTACTGGGCCAGGACAGGAACATCACAATGTCATTTTTCAGACTTAGATTTGATATACGGTAAAAAACAGTCTTGACTGTGCATACATTCAATGTGTGAAAACATGTCACTTGTTTATTTGCTTATTCCTTGGAGCTGCTGTACAAAAACTATTAAGTGTTCATCCTCTTGAATGAAAAACTCAGCAGAGACGAAATGAAACTTCTTGAAATTATCCTACATTAATTTTTTTTTTTTGGACGCCAAATTCTGCAATGTGCTCCCTTTCTGCACTGATGGAGATTCCTTATCGCAATGGAAGCAGCAACAAAGAGCATGAGAAGCGTAAGTTCTTTCCTTATAGAGAGTTGTTTCTTTTTCTGTCACTTTCAGCTTCTCCTGGTTATATGTTATTTATTCGTGTATTTATTTATTTACTTATTTATCAATTGATTATTAGCATTTGTTTACCTGGATCATTTGACTGGGCACGTACAATAACGTCTTTTCAGGTGAAGCCCAAGGAAAAAACCTCCAGTGATGAGATGCAAGTAAAACAGACAATGTATGACGTTTGTAGAATAATGTGGTACAGAATGAGACTAAGTCATTCAGTGTACATATAATATATAAAATACACTGTGGAATTATACTATCTATGCAGAGACTATGCTTCCGATTTCATCAGCTTATACAGGATATAAAAGTTGGTGATCAGGAATATAGACTATATTTGGAGGTTAGTAATAAAACAGAATGTTATAGGAGGTTGTTGGAGTAGTGATAAAACACAGTGTGTTATAGGAGGTGCATGTGGGGTCATGGGTATGCCATTAGAAAGACGGAAAGTAGAGGAGTGGATTTTGTTTTTATGAAATTAGTGTTTGACCAGAAATGGATTAAGAGCAGGACTAGGAGTTCATCTGATGTTGTTTCAGGTGTACCTTAAAGGAGTTTATATTGCTGATTTGTCTTATAGGTAGACATAGCTGTAAGACGAGTGCACAGTAATGTGACTTCACTATTTGTAGATGATTGTTGTGGAATGAAGTCTTCTGCTAAGACGATAAGTCTGGAGTACATTTTTTATGCATGGGACATAGTTCTGGCCTGCGGATTAGCTCATGTGTAATAGGTGTGAGAGGAATAAGGTACAAATTTGTTCAAGCAAAGAAAGTTATCTAAGCACCAGGCAGTGACGTAATTTATAAGTCAAATTGGCAGCACATTTCATGGTTTATTGATAGCATTGCTCCAGACGGTTGGCTTATGAAGACTGATGGTTGATTATTGTAGGAGCAGCAGAGAACATGGTAGATAATAATAAGGTTTTAGCTATATGATTTTGTCAGAGTCAGGCAGATGGGCTTTAACCTATAGACAGACCTGACTTTATGATCCTTTTTTTTCCTTGTTGTAGTCAATTTTCATATTTTCACCAGTTGTGGTATTTTTGCAATGGTTACAAGTTTGATGTTGATATTGTCTGAGGATGTCAAGAAAAAGGAGCTACTCTATTCAGATTATTGTTTGGGAGACAATATCATTAGTTTGCATTTCTTTTTGATTAAGCAGAAGTTCATAGTAGTAAAGCCAGGCTTCTGCAGAAGTGATGGACTCCTGTGTTATTTGCTATAGTAAAAAATAAAGAAATAAAAAACGGCCAGCACAATGAATGGCAATAAATAATTTAATTAACAATTCAATTAACCAAACAGAGCTAAATAGAGCCAGTACAGAAAAAATAACAGCATACCAGTTTCAAACAAAGCCTTTCTCAATGCAAAATATAAAACATTAGAACACAATCACATATATATATAAAAAAACAGACCCCCCCCCCTTCCGCCAATCAAAGCACATAATTTAACCCAGGGGAAAATAAAGCCCCTAATTTTATAATCCAAAAATGCTCTTTTTGATTCAAAATATCATGCCATCCCAACTTATTTGATCCCTTGTTACAGATATGGTCAATGGGAGTAAATCTGAACGTTGCTATAGAGTGTTGCAAAACATGTTTATATAAAGCATTAAATATTCTTTTATTATGAATGTCACTTAAATGCTCAGAAATATGCATTTTAGAATGTCTAGATGTCTGTTCTATATAAAAATCAGAAGAATGACATTCAACTAAATAAATAATCCACTCAGAAACACAATTAGCAAAACATCTAATATCATATGCAACAGATGTATTAGCAGATGAAAATTGTTTTATTTTTACAACACGTTTGCAAAATGTACAATGTCCGCATGGAAAACAACCTGACAAAGATAACTTTCTATAGATCGTTGTCTGCTGACATCAAAATAAACAGTCTTTTTAGAATAACTTAAATAATTTCCAATTGTTTTCCCCCTCCTATAGGTGAACATGCAACATGTAGGCAGCATTCTTGCTAACTTAAAAGTATTCCTCAATGACTGTTAATAAGATGACAAAATTGTTTAGTATTACTGCCATAGCTAGTAATAAACTGAATTTTGTACTTATCTTTTTTATGAATCTTATAACTCAATAAGGTGGTCCGATCAGCAGATCGGGTACAACGATGGGCATGATCTATAACAGAGGCTTTATATCCCCTGACTTGGAACTTGGCTGAAAGCTCATCACTATGTTTTTGAAGCTCCTTCACAGAAGAGCAAATTCTCTTTACCCTAAGAAACTGAGATTTAGGGATATTGTTGACAATATAAGGCAGCTATCAGCCACTAATAGAGAATTATATTCAGATTCCATTAAGCATACCATTGCTCTAGTATTTCAGTGTTTTTGATAGAGAAAATAAGATTTGAGTCATCAGCATACAACACAATAGTGGTGTGTCTGCTGGCTATATGTAAATCATTTATGAATATACTGAAAAGAAATGGACCGAGACTGGATCCTTGAGTGATACCTAAAGAAACAGGAAGAAAGGAGGAGAGGGTACTTTTCCATTTTAGGGCTTTTGGTCAGATACCTAGCTATTGAACTAGAAGAAAGATAAACCTGTTAGACCAAGGGAGAATTTTCCTTTCTAAAGTAATTTTGTATGTGTAAAATAAATAAATAAAATGTGGCACTGTTTCAAAGGCTTTTGGTAGTTCCAGGAAAACTGCAGAGACAGACTAACCTAAGTTTCTTTGGTTTGGAGCCAAGGTGAGCTGGAGGGGGCAGTAGTGGTACAGTAGTTTGGTGTAGAGGGAGCTTTGCATGGGGATAAGAGGTCATTGTCCATGAGGAGTCTGACAAGTTGAGACTGACTATGTTTTCCCAAAACTTTTCATAGAGGGGACATAATGGCTATTGGTCAACTGTTTGAGAGGCTGGTTGAGTTAATGCCTTATGCAGTGGCTGTATATTACTATAAAGATTTGGATTTATGAGCACATCAGCTGCCAGTTTGATATATTCTGCAGGCATGTTGTTGGGTGCCAAAGTTCCAGCTTTTAACTGAGTTGGAAGCTTTTTTGATAGACATCATGGGGACAGGGTTAAAGTAGACGTCTGAGCTGAGTTTCTTCATTTCTTGGATCATTGTAGATATTGAAGAAGATACATTTTAAATTTGAATCTGCTGTCTATAGGTAGGGAGAATTTATAAGAGAGACAACATAATCCTTTTCTGAGTTAGTGAGTGGGGGTTTATTGTGTGATGCAGCCTGGGCAGTGATTGTGTGATACAGTTTGGGCAGTGATTGCATGGTACAGCCTGGACAGTGATTGTGTGATGCAGTCTGGGCAGTGATTGTGTGGTGCAGCCTTGGCAGAGGAGATGGCTGACTGAAGACCAGAAGACTTTTGAATTTTTTAAATTGGAGTATGTTATTTATCTTGTTTTATTTTATATTAAATGACATTTCTGAGATTATTATAGGGTAGGACACCAAAAGCAAACAGGCTTGTATAACCCCAGCCAACTCTGAACACCATCCCTATTAAGAGTGCTGTTCTACTGGTGGAATTCCTCTACAGCAACAGTGCAGTCATAGCATAACGTATGTTCAATGATAAAAAGAAGTAATCCTGACTGTATTAACCTACTCTTGTGCCCCCTTTGAATACTGCTTCTGGTCAGCTACATCACATCTCTGCATACCCCCCCCACCCACCCCACCATGTTGACTCTCTTAGGCCTTAGGCTTTTCTCCTACCTACCCTCAAACTGATCTTTCTCTCTGCTAGCTCTTTCCTTTTACCCTCCTGTCTCCCACTGTATCACCCCCCTCATACCTCTACTTCTTTCTCTTGACTGTCCTCTCACTGACTTCCTTCACTCAAACAGACACTAAATTCACAACCTTAGACCTAGTCCCCCCCTTGCCCTACCAGAGTCTCCCCACTTACCTCCATAGTCTAGCTCCCAGATTAGCCTTTGCCCAATCCCTCCCTATAGATTTGGGCAAAGATAACTTTCCAAAGTGAGTAAACTGCTAAACAGTAAACTCAAAATCATATCTCTGTTTAATGTACTCCCTGAAATCTCACTCATTGTTTTTCACAACTGCTGCTCCTACAGGTCAGTGCTGCCCTGCTCCGTTCGCTATGCTCACTCAGCTCTTCTACCCTACCCCCATTCCCTCCCACCCCATAAAAATTAGACTTATAGCTGCAAACCACACCCTCCTTCAACTCTCATTCCCAATCAACCAATCAAATCACACCATTAATCCTCCACACAAACATACTTCACCACACCCTAATCACAGGAACTTTTATTTATTCCACTCCCATATAGCTCTATAACTTCTACTCTCATTCACCCCCCACTCCTACTGTAAATAAAAAAACATGGTCTACCAACATCTTACCCACCTACAAGTAGTATTTTACCCATTAACTATTTTTTTCTTCTCCTGTTTTGCATCCTTACCTCCTACCACACACAGCTTTATCTCACTAATCCAGCACAATGGCAAACAAAATCCATATTCAACACCCTAAAACCAAAACATTTCCCTGTATCACCAAGTGACCTTGCCCCAACCCACCCTATTTCCTACTTACATAATAAGCCAACAAACAAAATTAACCCTTACTCATCCCAGAAACAAAGTAAAATAATACAAAAACTAATTAAACTCTACCTATACCTAACCCCAAAACTCACTTGCTGTGGAGACATATACCCCAACCCAGGACCCAATCCATCACTCCACACAAACTTAAATCAACCAAAACCTCTATACCTAAGGCCAACCTCTTATCTCCTTCTCTTAAACATAAATGTAAAAAGTATACTTAACAATATTCAGGACCTCCATGCCCTATTAGCTCTATACAAACCAGATATAACTGTACTAACTGAAACTTTGCTTAAACTGGAACATCACAATAATGAGATTGCACCCCCTGGCTACAATATTATACAGAAAGATAGGACAGGGAAAAAAAGGAGGAGGCGTAGTCATACTGTTTCAAAATCATCTCACTTTGGAGCAGTTTGACTGCAGTTCCCAGGAAGTCAAAGATATAGAACTAATTCTTGCTAAATTAAAACTAAACTCTAACAAACATAATTATAGCAGGTGGCTATATCCCACCAGGCAATAACATTGTTACTATGGAGAGCCTGCTATACTGGATGTCTGCCTCCCTTCCACAAGAAACCATACTCTTAGGAGATTTTAATATTGACTGGTCCGACTGTACAAAATACAATCCCTCTACCTACATTAACCTTCATGGTTTCACCCAAATCATAACCACACCCACAAGGGTCAACAATAAACGACAATCCATCTTAGCTTGGATACTTCTGTCTGACCCCACCTTTGCACAACAATCAGGCTGTCTTCCAGACAATCTGAGTGATCACCAACCAACCTAACGTATTAGGAATAAATCCCACCATAGTAACCAACCCATCATCAGAACAGTTCACAACAAAAAGAACTTCAAAGCCAAAGACCTAAACAATTAACTAAAATACTGTAACTGGTCTCCCCTAAAACAACTACCCCTAGATGAAGCAGTAGATTACTTTAACTCAACTTTCCTCAAAATCCTAAACTGTCATGCACCATCCCACACCATCAGAGTCAAAACAAACTATGCCCCTTGGTTAACAAAAGACACAAAACCATAATGAAGGATAGAGACAGAGCCTGGTTTCAATATCATAAACTGAAAACCACTACCTCAAAACAAAAGTATTTTTAACACCCCACAACAATGCCAAAAAGCTAATAAAACTTAATAAAATCAATTACTACAAAACCTTGCAAGAAAAACACACTCAGAACCCTCAAAAATTCTGGACCACAGTAAATAGTTTACTGCACCCAGGTAAAGCCACCACTCCTGCATCCATATTACCAGCCAGCAAAGAAGACACCCCCACACAATTCAACAAATTCTTTACCAAAACAGTCCTAGTTCTAGCTAACACCCAAAATAGCACCACTGGCCCTATACCTTGTCCCATCCCTACTAACCTCAATACACAATAAAATCCCTCTAGCTATTCCTTGTCTCCAATGCCTACAAAAGCTATTAGTAAACTCCTCAAAAAACTTAAACCAACCACTCTGGCAGCTGACAAACTTCCCACTGATTTCCTTCAACTTTCAGCAGAAACCATAGCCTATCCCATGTCAATCCTCATAAATAGATCAATATCTGAATGCAAAATACCTGACTTGTGGAAAATATCACATATTATTCCACTCCACAAAGGTGGTAACTCTCTTGAGCTCACCAACTACTGCCCAATTGCAATTTTATCACCTTTATCAAAAATACTAGAGAGAGTAGTACATTCACAATGAATGCAATACTTCCTGAAAAACAACCTTATATCTAAATCTCAACATGGCTTTCGACCCTCCCATAGTACCTCAACAGCAATATTGTCATATACCAACATAGTCAACAACCATAGAAACAACAGACTTTTTGTATCCTCTGTATTCTTAGACTTATCTAAAGCCTTTGACATGGTTAACCAGAGCATGCTTCTCAAAACTCTATTTACCCATAACATAAATCCCTCCACTACATCGTGGTTCAATAGCTATTTATCAAGCTGTCAACAAGCAGTTCTTTGGCAAGACCAACTGTCCTCCCTTCTACCAGTATCCATAGGAGTCCCTCAAGGTTCCATACTTGGTCCTTTACTGTTCTCCCTATTTACAAATCAGATAGCTGCATCCTCACTCTCTGTCTCAATAGTGCAATATGCAGATGACACCACCATTATATGCGCCGCCCCCACCTTCAGCGAACGTCAAACAATAACGCAACATAACTTTACTCTTGCTAAAGCATGGTTTACTAACATTAAACTTATACTCAATCCCAAAAAAAAAAACTAATTCTCTTCAGCTCTAGTAGATCTCCTCTGAACAATGATTTCACCATAAACTCCAAAGACAACACCACAATCACCCCAACAATACACACAAAACTACTAGGTGTAGTAATCAATTTGTTTGTGTCTTTCGGCTTTTCCTAGTTAGGGGTCGCCACAGCGAAACTCCAGTCCGCTAATGATTGGTAGTAGAGTTTTACATACTGGCTTGCCGGACCTAACGCACAACCTTCAACAAAGGAACGCCCATTCATGCATGTCGCTACACAGAAGATGCTCTAACTGAGAATTGAATAGGCAACGTCTAACTGTGAGGCGACAACGCTACCGCAGCACCACCACCACGGTATATTAGGTGTAGTAATCAATAACAATCTTAAATTCGATATACACATAGCCCAAACAATCAAAAAAGTAAACAAAAAGCTTGGTCTCATTTATAGGAACAAGCAATTCATGACCAATTATACCAAAGCCAGTACTGCAAGAACTCACCTCTTATCCACCCTCCTTTATGCCTTCCCAATCTTGACTAATCTTCGCCATATCGAACTTAAAAAAAATGGAATATTGCTATAACAAGATTGCCAAGTTTGCTATAGACACCTCTAATAGTTCCCATCACTGTCTTTCCCTCAAACAGCTCAACTGGCCTGAGTTGTCCCAACTACTGCTAATTAATCAACTCTCTATAGCCCACAAGCTGTACTATCTCCCTGACCCAACTCCAGTACTACAAGATCTAACGCACCCCTGCACCACCACCAGAACCTTAAGATCCACCAACCAAAATCTCATAAATGTCATCAAACACAGAAATTTAGCCAGTAAATCTCTCTTTGTCTGTCTTCCTCTTCTTCTTTTGGCTTTTTCCCGGTTAGGGGCTGCCACAGTGGATCACCTGTCCACTCATGATTGGCAGTGGAGTTTTACAGTGTTGAATTGCCAGCCTGGTGCCCAGCCTTCCACAGAAGGCAGACACATGCACACACTTACATCTAGGGCCAATTTAGAGTGTCCAAAATCTGGAACTCACTCCCAAATCACATAACTTCTACAAGCTCTGCTTCGCAATTTAAAAAACTCCTCAAAACTCACTATTCCAACAACTGTTTTGCTCATGTGACCCCCCTCCATGTTAATCCATAGCACTGCACTGTTGCAAGAATTCTGCTAAAGTCCACCTGTTATTCCCTCTAACCTCCTAGAATACTTATTCTTACCTATCCTATAACCTGTCCTATTGAATTCACAAAAAAAAAAAAACTGCTGAAATGTATTCTTATGTATATGCAGAAATGTATTCTTATATGTGTATTTGTATGTCGTAATGGTATGCTTATGTATTTAATGATATGTATTTGTACACTCATTCAAGTCATATGTACTATAGTGTTAAATTGGAGCTTTTCTCCACGGGCATCTGCTGAAAATGGACTTGTGTCCAGTTGGACTTTCCCAGTTATCAAAAGTAAAATAAAAATAAAATAAAATAAAAAATAAAATTCTTACCCAGACTTTCCAGGATCAACCCATTGATTCATGATTTGTTTTATCTGTTTACTTAGTCAAGTGATGGGTTAATTTTTTCTTTTTATTCCAATAGGGGTATGTCTGTTGAGGTATTTAGAAAAAAATTATCAAAACGGGTACTGCGTCCTCTATTGGTAGAAAGTGTAGGAGTTTCCAATTCCAATTGAAGACACTGGATCCTACCCAATTTGGCTTTGTCAAGGGCAGATCCTGCCTCTTGAACTTGGTGTGTTTTTTTCAACAGTCACACAGGCTATTGATTGATGGTGACAGTTCACACAGCACCTACCCTTGACCTAGCAAAAGCACACACACAATACCCCACCAGGCATCATCATAGAAAAGCTCACCAGCTTAGTGATGTAAACCCATATGTCACAAGACTGGCTCAAGCTCAGGTAGAGTTGCTGGTGCCATGTCAGACTCTAAGCCGGGTCCGGCGGTGTCCCACACAGCTCAGTCCTCCCCCCCCCCCTTCGGCATTTATTTTTTTTGAAGTGCAGGGCAAAACATAGGGATTGTGGCTGACAAAATTTGCAGATGACTGCAAACTGGGCACCATAATTGACACTCCATCAGACACAGACCTCCAGAGAAAGGTCTCATAGAATGAAACTGGTGTGCAAGAGCCATGGCCTTAAGCTAAATGCAAAAAATGAATTACCACATAGGTGGTAATCCATTAAAGTACAATGCCCCATTCGAATGTACCTTACCCGACACCTGCAGCAGTTGGAAAGACCCCCAAAAGTTCCTCACCAAAAAGGATAAAGGGGCTCAAACATAGTCGATGCCCGAAACTCCAAACTCCAACTCCAACTCTATTCAATACCGCCTGCTCAGAGGAGGTGATCTGGCCATGTTTAGGTTGTGGGAGACTGAGTTTTATTGGAAGTGGAAAGGTCTCTCATGTGGTTGTACCAGTGCCGTTGTATATTATTTTGGTCTCTGAAGAATAAAGGTGGGTAGATAATTCCTGAAGAAGATGGGGAGGGAGCTGCTGCATGTATTTTGCCCGAAGAGTTAATTAAGTCAAATATAGAATTTGTTTTTGGTATTCATGTTTTATCTAGTAGGAGTAGAGATGAGCTGCGTAATGCTGCACACGTTGATATATAGATACATTTGTTGAGACACTGTCCAGGGTTTCCTAGTCAATGTTAAAGACTTCTATTATAATAGTCTCCTAGGTGATGTTTGCATATAACCAGCAGAACAGCTCTTCAGCAGTGCTAATGTTTGGAGGTATCCATATATCAATTACCAAAGATTCTTCTATCTATTAAGCTTGAAACAGGAGATGAGAATTTTGCCATTTTTAATTTATAGGGATATGTAGCAAGGTGAGAATTCTGGGGAGTATTCACAGATAATGGCTTTGCCATATCCCTTTTTTGTGCTATCTAGTCTGAGTATGCTGTATCATAAACAGAGGTCGTTTTTGTCTTTAATGTTTTCATTCAACCAGGCTTCAGTTGCAACTATAGTATGAGGAGAATGGTGGGTTATCCATGCATGGAATTTTGGGAGGTTGCTGTGCATTCTTTACAAGATTATACTGCAAACATGTATGTCTGCTAGTTTATTTCATTTTAAAGTTGTTGTAGTGGTGTGATTGTGGGGTTTTTATTGGTGTATTTTGTAGGTTTAGATAGCCCTGCATTGGGTGAATACTTCCTCATAGTTTTAGAATGTGGGAGGGGAAGTGGTAGGGAAAAAGCTACTTGATTTAATTCTTAGGGTATAATACTGGATTGAGAAGGTTCAATTCTTGGGTATAATACTGAATTGAGAAGGTTTAATTCTTAGGGTATAATACTGGCTAGAGAAGGTTTAATTCTCAGGGTATAATTCTGGATTGAAAAGGTTTAATTTTTAGGCTATAATACCGGATTGAGAAGGTTTAATTCTTGGGGTGTAATACTGGATAGAGTATGCTTAATTCTTGGGGTATAATACTGGATTGAGAAGGTTTAACTCGGAGTGTAATACTGGATTGAGAATTTTGAGCTTGAGGTGAAGTAGCCTGTGTTTGAGAATGTGGAAAGAAGAAATGTTAACTAAAGTAGCAACTGTATAGAAGTGATGGTCCGTTGGGTTCTGGGTATGAATATTGGTGTCAGATTATTTTTGGTATCTGACAATGAGGTTATATTTAGGGAGTGTGAAAATATGCAAAAATTATATGGGCTATTCATAGCATTATAAGTGTGAGTAGCAATGGTATATATTGTGGGCTAATGGGGAAGGGAGAGTGCTTTATAGCTGCAGGCAATGGGCACTACAGTGAGTATGTTTGAGGAGATAGATGGCATGGCTGCAGTGGAGGCTAGAAATATGGAGAGAGTGGGTGGAGGGGATTAAGATCTGGGTAGAAATAAGGCTGGATTAAAATTTGGGAATATAAAAAAGTGGTAAAGATATTGTGTTGTAGTGGAAAGAGATGGATGTAATCTAAATGTTGGTGTGGTAGGTAGTAGGGGGTTGATATTAGATGAAGAGGAAGGGATGTAGTCATTTGGGTGAATAGAAAGAGTAAAGATTGTCTCAGCTGGTATGTTGAAAGGGTAGAAATGTGAACTAGTGGGAAAATAGGTGAGTAATGGGAGCTCTAAATAGCTGGTTAGACTGAATAGGTGGAATTTGAAATAGCATATGTGAGTATTGAGATGCAGTGAAAAATTATGTGGTGTTTATTTATTGGTAGTAAGCACTGGATGGGTATGTATAAATGCAGACTAAGTGGGGGTAGGTGGGAATTAGAGTAAAAGAAGGGGAAATCAGAGTGAGGGCAAATGGGGGAGTGGGGGTATTTCACATGTCCAAGAAACCAGCTCTGAAAACAATGAGAAACCAGTGATCTATCCAAAGGTAATTCCTAATACTGTTTCAGTACAATGGATATGCATACAAGTTGGGAGATAGTGTGAGACCAGCAGAGAAGAAGGAAAGCAAAGATAGTGAGATAGAAATATTTAGAATGGACAAGCACAAACTCCAGACATATGAAGGCAGATGAATGTAGTAAGCTATAACCAATGTGCTAACTAAATGAATAGTGCAGACAGTATTCTATACTTTGGAAGGTCTGCTGGCTATTTTGGCCTTTTATTTTAGCTATTTCTTTCTGAAGCACAGTTAAGTAAACTGGGGAGAATAGACTGAAAGCTGCTTTATGAGTGTGGTGGGGGGGCTTACAGGATAAGTGTAACAGTATGTTTATGTTACAAAATGGTCACGATAAGTTCAGAATGAATAAGTTAATGAGCGACTTAAGTGACTTCTGCTTTTAGTGACAATAGACTGTGGCAGTCTGGTACACCTGTGAAAGCTTATCAGAAATGTCTTCTGCCTATGAATAATAGACTAAACTGTATACACAAAGTTTATCAGCTGGTAGAGGGCTGCTACTGCTACTTTACAGAAGAAATAGCATCCTTGCAGTAGTTATCAGAATGGTGATCTGCGCTCTTAGTTGAAAGAGCAAGCCTCTACTGTGTTGAGTAAGTTGAAGATGGGAGAAGTAGCCTTACCAAAGGGTGAACTAAGTAAAAACAAAAGAAGAATTTAAACGATCAGTGTAAGGATGGCACCAGACAGATAGTAAAGAGTCTTACCACACAGGATTTCAGGTGCAGTAACCTATAAATACACATGCAGTTAGGGCTTAAACTGTCATGCTCAGCTGAACAATCCTACAGAAGCCCTTCAGTATATTTAATGAATATGCCAGAAAAGGGAACACCTAGGATGAAAGAGTGAACACTATAGCAGGCAAAAAATGTTGCTTAATGTTCTGATATTGTTTAACTTCAGAGGTCATTCTTCTGTGTGTAAACAAATGAATTAGCTTCATCTAATTAAATGTCTTTTTCAAAAAAATTGGACACTAAGAGACAAAAAATGCTTCTACCTGCACACTCAGCAGTTACATTAGGTATGGGCAATCATTAATTGCACTATCAAATAATAAACCGATTACTTAAAAAAGCAAAGTTCTATCTTAAATTTTATTTTGAAAGTTATTATGCTTTATATTTTATATTATTTTTTTATTCATGGTATCTACACATTAGTTTGTGTCTTTCTTTTCTGAGTTGTATCTCAAAAATAATGTAAATAAGCAAAGACGGATTGGGTTCAGCAACAGTTAACACTGACAGCCATGTATCCCATAGTTTCTCCACTGATCCACATAAATTGGCTCTATTTACATATGTGCACACCTGGAAGCAAAAGTAACCCTTCAGACAATTAGATGCACTGCCATAAATTAATATATAAGGGATCTAACATGCTGTCAGTAACTTGTATGGATGCTTTGATACTGGCATTTATATCATTTTAGACATGAATATTGCAGTAGGTTATAAATATCTCCCAACAATCTTGAATGGGAATTTCACCTTGGGCCTATTCAACTTAACCTTGTCTGCCTGTTTAAAATATCACTTCCATGTGACTTAATGATACATATTAGAGTCATATGATTTTGTGCCAAAAGTCATTGATGTCTGGAAGTATCATGAAAACAAAATATATACCATTTTGGACATGTGTAATGTAAAAATCTGCTATTGTTCTCCATGTGTGGGAATGGAGGCTGCAGCCCTGATTTAGAAATGTCAAAACATTAACTTCTTTTTAGCTTGGAAATGGCAGATTGACATCAAGAAATTTATCAGCAGCTATATCATCATATAAATCCTTAACAAATCAACATCTGAACTGTAACCCATCAAGAGAACTATTGCATCTGTTTTGTGGATCATCTCATGTTCCAAGTTGATATGATGAACATTTATTATCTTTGATTTACACACATAGAATTATGATACTTAGTCATGTACCTGCATAACGTAACATTTCTTAATCTGTTGCTCTTATTGTTCTTTAATTTAGATTAGCCCTGCCGAGTTTGCAAACAATTTGATTACTGCAAGACTTATCTTATGTGATGAAAGTCCCTTACTGTAGATTTTAGTCTTCCTGTTTCACTCTTATCTAATAGGTATACATTGCTTGGCAACAGACTTCCTACATGAACCTGAGTCATGTCTGCAATATTTTGAGTTCTTGAAATGCGCAAGCATCAAAACACAAGAAAGATGATCAATACAAGGATTTTGCCAATCAGCATGCTAAAAGAGAAACAAAAATTCCTTTAACAATCTAGTCAGCAAGATCCCACCACATATTCAAACATAATTTATCTGTATTGTGGTAGATTTATGGAAAGGGAAGGCATAGGGTTAGGGCTGGGGAGCAGTGTTAGGGTTAGCACTCATTAGAAAGGTATGCAGGGGGGACAATAAACACGGGAAATATTTAAAAGATGTAGCTCTAACTGTGAACATGAGATTGACAAATGGAATGAAAGAATCAGTGTAGATAGAGGAAATATCTTGATATTTTCATAGAGTGAAAACGTTTATAATGTAAGAGCAAAGAGGACTAGAAATGAAGAGGAAAATTGGAGTGTTAAGACTATATTGATCATTTATAACTTATTGTGCAGTTTAGATTCTTTATTGCATTTATGAGAATACTTTATTAGTGTAGTAAAAAAACTCATGGCATACATACAATGAGAATAATATATGTCTTGGATACAAGGATGACTGACTTGCAACATAATACGGAAAGGATATGATTTTGTAATGGCACCCATAGTGTGTTTTCATTGAAAAAGTTAGTTATTTTCAAAATGCTAATGAGTTTGATAAAGTAATGTTGCCTACAGTAAGGAGGTTTGAGTCTTCTTGGAATTTAATACAAGAACAAAATATGTAAACTAGTCCATTTTTCAAACCAAGGGCTTAATTTATTTTGTATGCTTTTTTTATGCATTTGTCTACTGACTGCTAAGCCTCTGCATTGACTGTGTCTGTAAGTTCCCTCACAATACTGGAAAAAAAGCTGGCCTTAGGACATACATCATCTACATTTTTTTAACTCCCATTACCTGACCTTCAGGCCTCCACTGCAGCATCCTCTTCACTGTTGTGTTCCTTCCTCAAGGACAAGAGTTAGCACATTTGTTTCCTTTACATAGCTACAGCCCCATTCCTTGATTAAGATGAGTGCCTCTCAGCCCATTCTTTCCCATTCATGGAAGCCCTCCTGTGGTAAGGATGGCCGCACTATTGTCAGGATGACTCCCCTGTTGTAGAAAGAAGTAGTAGTCTACAAAAATCACAAAAACTGATAGGCCAAAGAAAAGCAATAAGGACAATAAAGTGGACTATTGGGGATAAGAAAGAAATTATGTTTTGTTACTATTATGCAAAAAGCCCAGAATTTCCAGGCACAGATATACAAAATGATTAAAAAGAGAAATTAGAGGAAAGAAAAATTTCTTCCTCAAGAAAAACTGTCAGAAGTGTCAAATAAAAAATTGTATTCATTAATACAACAGATTTGTGAAAAACAGTATATAAAACAAGAAATTTTGATCTGTTTGGAAAAAAAAGCATCTGAGGAAGAGCAAAAATATAAACAACAAAATCTAGAGATTTTTAAAAAGTATAAAAAAGAAATATGGACATGGGAAAGAGACAGATTTGATATGGTACAATATTTATGCAAAGGAGAAAGCCAAATGAATAGATATAAAGAAGGTATCCCCAAAGATATTCGAAGAGAAATTAATCGATATAAAGAAGGTATCCCAAAAGATATTTGAAGAGAAATACAGGCAAAGGCATCGAGATATGGAAAATTTTACAATAAAAATAATATCACAAAGAGGGACTGTAGAAAAGACGATTAGTAAAGTAGAAGTTAAAACAATAGAAGTTGAAGTTATGGAGTGCCTGTGAAGTGAAGGATTTGGTGAAGAAGGTCTAACACAGGTTACATCACAACATGATGGACTGAATCCCCAAAATAAAGAGAAGCAGGAAGATCAGGAGACATCTTAAGAAGAAATATGGACATGGGAAAGAAATAGAGATTTAATATGGTGTAATATTTATGCAAACTATAAAGCAAAACTAACTAATACAAAAAGAGCAGCACCAAAGATAATTGAAGAGAAATACAGGAAAGAATCCGGACATGGAAAACTTTGCAGTACAACAAAATAAGACGACAAAGAGGAAAAGTAGAAAAGCAAATTAGTAATGGAGAAGTTAAAAAAATAGAAACTGAGGATGTTCTTCATGTTTCACTGTTGCAGTCATTACATTTGGGTAATCCTGCTGGCAGGTTTCCCTCAGTCAGCCTGAATTCCAAAGTCTTGGGTCCTGCATCGGCTGTTGTCACCCCTTCCCTGACATTAGGTCATCAGCGGTATAAAAGAAGCAGCCGATGCCATTTTCTTCAATCTTTCTTGCCGCGCGGTGCCCGAAGCAGAAGCAGTTCGCAAGTGCCGGTTGGCCGAATTCTGAGATTTTCGTGCTCGAATTTCAGATCCAGAGTCTTCAATAAAGCTAAGTACCCCATTGGGGAAACTTTTTTCTTGCTCCAGACTGATGTCACAAAAAGGAAATAATTGTATTTCTTGTGGAAAGCAAATACCTCATAAGGACTTTCATTCTTACTGTATT
Source organism: Protopterus annectens (assembly GCF_019279795.1). Classification (NCBI taxonomy): domain Eukaryota; kingdom Metazoa; phylum Chordata; order Ceratodontiformes; family Protopteridae; genus Protopterus; species Protopterus annectens. The sequence continues at coordinate 539,273,642 of NC_056732.1, read as the reverse complement.
CCTTGCCTAGGCCCTGATCACAACGTTTCTGGTTGTCGGTTTTGTGCTAGATTTAACCAACGCATTATTAAGCGTCAGTATGATTTTGCTTTAAACTATTTTGGATGCCTGTTTAATTATCCAGAAATGTTGTCGGATAGCCATCCGACTACCGGAGTTCACAAAAAACACAAAGAAAAGGAGAGAGAGAAACAACTGAGGCCCAAAACCGACGACGGAGCTTCTCCTAAGCCAGCCGCCGGTTCGCAGTACGGGAAGCAGTTGGTCAAATGCCATATAAAGAAATTTTGGAGTCTTCCACAGGAAAGCAGTATAAAAGTTCACTTGAAGCTGGACAGCAATGGATGGAACAGGAAACTGTGGAAATTCTGATGCAGTCAATGTTTAGGAATGATAGGTCAGTGAGTTTCCATATGACAAAGCAATGGATGGCACAGGATGAAGTTGAAGAGAATGTGCCACAGGAAGATGCTACAGAACTTTCTCTAGAATGCCCGGAGAAAATGAAAAACAAAAAATGTGCCCTAAGTTTAGAAGAAAATGAGTTAGAGAAGAGTTTCTTGATTTAATAGACATAGATAGAAATATTAAGATCAATGAAAGAACTAGGCTGCTGAAGGTCAATAAAACCTAAAAAGTCAGAAGTTTGATAAAACAAGTGAACACAGTAATTCAGACTGTCCATAGAGATCCATGCAATATAACAGAAGTAAACAGGATATATTACTGTACAGCTAAATTAATAACTGATAAAGTTCTACCACAAGAACACAGGGTAGTGAGGGAAAGGAAGGGGAGAGATCAAGTACCATCGTGGAAGTACCAAACAGAGAAAACTATAAAGCATTTAAGACGAGAAGTGTCACTGTTAGAAGAATATAGAAGAGAGAACAGATCAACAAAAATGCTAAAAACGATAGATGTGATAAAAGCAATGTGCAGTATTAGAAAATACCAGGATCTATAGGATCATAGGAAGTTACTAGGCTATTGGCCTTGAGGCTCTTATAAGCCTAACCAAAAGTTTAGCTCATGTTTAGACAAGTCACCCAAAGTTCCTATCAATAGTGACACAGGTGAAATCCCAGGGGTGTATTTTCTGTTTCCCATCCAGTTATCCAGGTTGCACTTAAAAAGGGATAATGAAGTACTCTGCTTGACGTGGACAGGGACTGTATTCCATAGATGGGTGAGTTTCTGGGACAAAAATCTGTCCACCAACAAGTCCTATTGATGTCACAGACCAGGTTGAGATTGCATATGTGGGTTATTCAAGTGGAACTTGACTTTCAGATATGCAGCGATCCCAATAAGGTGGGGTCTGTGATTACTTTTTATGGCAGACAGAGGCTACCTCTGATGATTCTGTATGAAACTGAGTAGAGGGACAGACATTTTAACCTATCTGTGTATGGTAGATGTTTGAAGCTCTGGATTCTCCTGGTGAGGAACTTCTGTGGTCTCTCCAGCTGCTGCATGTCCTTTGCAAGGTACATGCTGAAGGGGGCATTGTACTCAATAACTGGCCTTATAAGGGAAGGATACAGGTATGTTATGACCTCTTTTTCCCTGGATGAGATACCCTTACTTATTAGGTGGGCCATGTAGAAAGCTTTACATACAATGGAATCAACATGGTGGTAAAAAGTCAGGTTGCTATCAACCTGGGTGCCCAAATTCTTCATGACTGATTGCATGCTTATGACATTTTTATTAATGTGATAATATGTGAGGATATCACTCTCCCCAAAGGGGATGATGATGCATTTTTTGGCATTTAGCTTGAGGCCATGTTTCTGGCACCAGTCATTTGTTTGAGTGAGACCCTCTTGGAGGATGTCCACATCACTTAGGGAATTGATGACCACACTCAGCTTGCAGTCATCTGCAAACTTGGTTAGCCATAGCCCACTGATTTTGGCCTGCACCTCAGAGAAGTGTATCCTGAATAACAAAAGCCCCAAAACCGATCCCTGGGGTATGCTGTTCATTATGGGTCTACTGCTTGAGGTGGCTTCCCCTGTTTTGATTAGGTGAATTCTAGCAGTGAGCCAGTTTGCTACCCAACTGGTAACATATGGATTGATGCCTAGTTGAGAGATTTTATCTATTATGCCCAAATGGGGAATAGTGTCGAAGGCTTTGGTCAGGTCAAGGTAGGCAGTGTGCATCATCTCCCCCTCGCCTATGGCTTTGGTGACATGGCCTCCCATTGCCAAAGCCAAACTGTGTGGGGTTGAGTGTTTGCAGGTTACCAATGTCCCTGTTAATGAGGTCCATGATAATCCGTTCCATGGCCTTGCAGATCAGGCTAGTTAGGCTGATGGGTCTATAATTTCCCAGATTGGTGGATGCTCCACCTTTGTGTAAAGGGATGACTGTGGCTGTCTTCCACTCAGCTGGGACAAAGCTGGTACTTAGGCTTTGGTTGAATAGGATGCCTAAGGGTGCTGCAAGTTCATGCCTGAGTTCATGTAGGATGCAGCCTCAGATGCTATTGGTCCCATGGAGGCTGTATTTTTTGCCTTTGAGAGGGCAGTGATGATCTGTTCCCTAGAGATAAGGGGAGGGGGTCAGGTACTGGGGATGTCCTTATTTATTGATGCGGGGACAGATGGGTGAAATTTTTGCTGAATCTGCAAGCCAGTAGGTTGGCTATATCTACAGCATTTGTGTATGTGGTGTCATTGACCACCAGTTCTGAACAGATCTGGGTGCTTCTTTTGATATTGCGGACTTATGTGAAGAAGGCCTTATGATTGTTTCTAATAGATGTGGCCAATTTGGACTCGAAGTTGGCTTTAGAGGATTTCACTAGTGCTCTTATTTGCTTGCTCAGGCTAATGTGAGATTGCTTCAAATCGGGCACCTTCCCCTTCTTGATCCTGGACAGCAATTTTTTCCTTTTGTTATGTAGTTTATTTATTGCAGATGTCCACCAGACAGGTTTACTCTTATTTGCGGAGGATGATTTTGTCCTGTCGGGTATTCTTGATTCCATGCATCTGTATAAATGCTCATATAGTACTTTGGTGTAGATGTGGACATTGGTGACAGCTCCTACAGAGGGGGAGGGGGCTGTGAAGCTGTTTATACCATCACTCAGGAGGTTGTATTCAGCTGTGGAGAAGTTTTTTCATTTGACCCTAACTAGAGGGGGTTCAGGGGAGATGGTAACTTCAAAAGAGACTGGTTTATGGTTAGATCTTACCAGAGAAGATGATATTGTAGGGGTGCTGCATTGGTCACTCATGTTGGTTAATACCAAGCCCAAGGTGTTATCACCTCTTGTGGGGGTATCAACTAGCTTTTCCAAGGCATTTGCATTGATAAAATCAAGGAATCTCTGGGCATTTGTTTTCTGGCATGAGTAGTTTTTCCAGTCTGTGCTTGGGTAGGTAAAGTCACCCAGGATCAGGGTAAAGGGTTGAATCATGATAGATTTGAAGAGGTCCAGATAGGTGGAGTGGACTTATTGAGTCAAATTTGGAGGCCTATAGCTAGCTATGATTTGAATAGGGATCTTGTCAATGGCTAACTGCACCTGGAGTGTCTCCTGTGTGTCCTACTGTTTGACCAGCCTGGAGGTGTGTGTGTCTTTAATATATATTGAAACTCCACTTCCTCTGGCTTTTCTTCCCACAGTTTGGGGTTTGAATGTATGACAGGATGAGTAACCAGGTAAGGCTGGGGTGCTCTCTGCAGCTTTGAACCAGGTATCTGTGATTGCACAAATGTCAGCACCTTCCAGGGTTAAGAATGCTTGCAATGAGTGCAGTTTCATGTTTAGATTCCTAGCGTTCAGCAGCATGACCTGTAATTTGCATTTTGTTGAAATTTTTATGTTGGTAGCATCAACCTCATGACTATTCCTAAAAAAGGCACTATGGGGGTGGCAAGAGCCTTTGCTAGAAGCCTGAATCCCAAGTGAGACAGATGCAGGCCATCTCTAGCAAAGCACCATGGTCTGTCAATCATATCTTCCCAGGCTGTCAGGTACTGGATCCCCCTGGAATGACACCAAAAAGTAAGCCAATTGTTAAAGTCAATCATTTTCTGTTTATATTGCATCATTCTGGGTGACGGTAGAAAGGTGCTTAAGGCTAGAGACATACCTGCCTGGGACACATATTCAGCAAACTCAATGATGTCTCTCTTTATATAGTTCAGGGAGGTAAATCTCAAGTCGTTCACGCCAACATGGACTATGATAGAGTCATAACAGTAACTGATGAGAGACTTGGGTGCGTGTGTGATATGGCAGATTCTGACACCTGACAAACAACTAACAGTGACTTTCTCCTTATGCAGCTTGGTGAGAGGCACATATGTGTGTCTCACAATGGAGTCTACTATGACAAATATGTTGGGTTTATGGTTAGGCCTTAGTGGTTGCAAGACACAGGTGTGTGGACTATGCGTGATATGTGGTGTGGCGGGTTGCGGAGTTCGGGTGCGTTTTTGCCTCTGAGATCTCCTTTGTTTGGGTTTGTTTTTGTTGAGAACCTCTGCATATGTGGGAGTGTGTTGGGTAGTTGTGGGTGGTGTTTGAGGTGTAGTGATTGTGTTGACAGCCTTCTCAGTGCCAGATATACTGGCTTGTGAGGGAGAGAGCATAGACTCTAGGTACTTAATGTAATTACATCTCTTACAAATTCTGTCCCTAGGTGCTAGAAGAAGATGGCTGTCTATGTACATGAGACAGTTGTTACACTGTCTCAGGATGCCCATATCTACCAGGCTGGCAGGAGAAACCGTAGGAATTTGACCATCCATGTTTTTCAGAATTTGAGGGAGAGAGGCCAGGGAAAGCTAAGGGGTAGGTCTAAAGCCCAGGTGCTTAAATCAAAACTGAGAGGCTTAGAATAACACAGTTTAAACATGCTAAAAACAAGAAGTAATAAATGCAGAAGAAAAGATGCAATTGAACACTTTAAAGAACAAGCAGAAAAAGCAAGATAACATAACAGAGTAGGAGGAGGAAACACAAATACTGTAAAACCAGCTGAATAAAGTGTTTTTTTTTTTTTTAGTAAAGTGGAAAGGGAGAAAGGAGGAAGAGTAGATAATTCAATGTTAAGAAACTAAGGGGGTTGGCCTTCCCAAATGTTCTCTCTGTATTAGGTAAAAAGAGTTAATGAGACTGGACTGGGAGAAGAGTCCCATATCAAATTTACAGTAGGGGCAGGCAGCTGAAAAACCATCAAGTTTAAGAACAAGACAACAAAAGGAATGGAATGCTACAGCTACTAGCTGCACTACTTTAGGCAGAAAACACTACAGAAATGTTTATCACAGCAGAAGAACAGCAGTGAGACACTAAATGAAAGTTTTAAACAGAAAAAGGAGCAAAGAGACTCTAGAGAATGCTTTCAACTGCAAACAAATCAGTTATATGGCACACTCCTTGGCAGGAAAATCAAGCAAACAGATGCTTAACAAAGAGAAAAAAATTCAAGTTAATACCTTTCACACAGTGAAACTTAGCAAAAAAAATCTTTGCAAACATTGACACAGTAACAAAAGTGATTTTGCAGGTCCAGTAAGACAGACAATTGCAGTACAACAGTGCAGATTAGTTTATAGCAATAAAGTACAGGAAAAGGTAGGTAGCAGGCAATAAAAAATGCAATAAATGGTAAGAATAAGCAATAACTAGTAAAAATAAGCAAGAAAACAGAATACTTATTGCTATATATCACAGATCAGAGTTGTGGTCAGTGCCCCCCCTCCGTTCATTTCAGTGTGAATAAGCAGAAACCCTCTACAAGGTAGGGCTTAAGTACCAGAAGGTTCCAACCTGAAACAAAAACTCAAAATAACCAATGAGGTGCTTACTCCAAGCCGTAGACCAGCCAACCTTTACCAGCCAGTGGCCAATCAACACAGGCTGATTTCTATCCCTTTCAACTTTCTGAATTAAAAAACCCATGTTTGCATGGGTTTGCACTTGTTTTAGCTTGGCGGATCCTGTTTGGGCATCCTGCGGATTACTATAGCACCAGAAACAAGAAAGAGAGAGACTTTTTGCTGATTCTAAGTATCTTTTTGGCTTTTTCTTGACTGTTTTTGCCAGCCTCACTTTAAAAGCCATTTGTACTGTGGTTCTGTTGTTATTTCTGCTGCATTTTACTGTTAAATAGTTTTACTGTGTGTGCACTTTGATTTCAGCTTAAATTTAATAATTTAAACTGCATTTACTGTTGTAGGCTCCACACTCAAGTGCAATAGTGTTTTCTGTGCATATTTGCTGTTAAATTGCATTTTTTCTGGTTTATTTCACAAAAAAAATGGTATCTGTTTTACTCATTTCCCACCTTTTCCTATACTAGAACACTCCAGATCCCAGATTTGCTGGTTTCAGGACTTTATTTTGTGTTTCTCAGTTCTCCAGACCTTGTTATGGTAGAGGGAAGTCTTTCTGCTTATCAGTGGGAGTGGTAAGTATTGCACATCCTATCTGTGGCAAGAGGAGTGGTTTCCAGCTCTGACATTGTACCTTCTTGATGGTTTTGGGCTGATTTCTATCCCTTTCAACTTTCTGACTTAAAAACCTGTGTTTGTGCGGGCTTGCATGAGTTTGCACATCCCGCAGAGCTGCTTAGATAGGGTTAAACTATTCCCGATGCCATAAAGTCTGCTCTAAAATTTTCCCTTAGAACTAGCCAGTTTCTTAGTTTTAGTACTTGAATCTGCTTCTTTGAGCTCAGCACTTGTTCAGAACTTGTTGTAAGCACTAAATAAGCTACAAATTACTACAACACTCAACCTTCCTCATTAGCATAGAAGAAAACAGTTTTTGCACTTACTTTCCTCACTTATCTAGGGAAAATAGCTTTTAGTACCTACTCAGGCATATCCAAGGGTCAGCTCCCGGTGTTTTCTCCTATCTACCTGATGCATCTGGGCATCTTGGGTCAATCTAGCAATTGCCTTATGTACACAGACAACCCTCTACTCCTACCACCCAATACTACAACCTGTGAGAGATGCAGTTATATAGTCAAACTGGAGGCAAAGCTCTCTCCAGACTGGACTAGACAGTCAGGAGGAGAAAGTAAACACTTGCACCACACCACACTCATCACATAGTCCCACTAAACCTACAGCACCAAAATCCACACATAGAAACAGAAAACATTCACAGAGGCTCTCAATAATAATTTGCCCAAGCAACAGACACCTGCAAAGCAGAAATGCAAGCAACTTCCACCCCCCCAACATAATCCAAATGACACATAGCCCACAAACTCAGTGTGCCACTAAACCACAGCCTGTAAAGCAAAACAACGTACCCGACACACTAGTCACAGGTGACTCTGTAGTCAGGCACACTGATGTCCCACTCACCAGGCTAAACAAGGAGAAGGTTACTGTCAGCTTCCTGTGGAGTGCCAGGATCCCACACATAACCCTTGCACTCAGGTCACTCCATATCAAGTACGAGTATGACTCTGTCATTGTCCATGTTGGTGTGAATGACCTGAGACGTACCTCCCTGGAAGAGCTCTCTGATCTTGTAGCACAGGCAGGTATGACCCTAGCCATGAGTAGCATCCTGCCATTGCCCAGAATGATACCAGAGTACAAGGACAAAATGATTGACTTCAACAATTAGCTAAGCTTCTGGTGTCATTCTAAGGGGATCCATTATCTATCTGCCTGGGACGACATGGTCAACAGACCACGATGCTTTGCCAGAGATGGCCTGCACTTGTCGCCCCCAGAATTCTGGATACTAGCTAAGGCTCTTGTTGCCCCTATAGTGCCTTTTTAGGCAAGGTTCAAATGACAAATTCACCACCATAACAGGTACAGGTAAGCAAAAACTGAGGGTAATGCTACTCAGTGCTAGAAGTCTAAACCTCAAAATGCATTCACCAAAGGCACCCCTTAAAATGGACACCATCAATATATGTGCAGTGACTGAGACCTGGTTCAAGGCTCCAGAGAGTAACCCTGCATTACCAGGCTATACTTCATACCACACCTTTTGGCCATCTAACCTGGACCAAAACACTAAAGTCGAGGTTTGTCCATATTCATTAAGGATATCCACACCTCCAGGCTAGTTGCTCAGCATAATGCATCTGAGATTATCCAAGTGCAACTAACTCTGGACAAAACTACAATCCAAATTGTAGCTTGCTAAAAATCCTCCACCATGCCCCAGGATTCCCGCTCCTTTTTTCTTGAAATACTGGAAAATATTATGGTTCAACCAAAGACCCTAATAATGAGTGTTTTCAACTACTTCACCATTAACCGGGAAAACTACTCGTAGCAAATCCTTCACTCAATGCTTTCTGGAATTCATAAATTCCAATGCCCTGGATGAACTTATCCGCACCCACCAGGGGTAACAATATCCTAGACCTAGTCATTACCAACATGAGTGACCGGTGTTCCACACCTGAGGTCAACTCCTCATTGGCCAGATCAGATCATAAGCTAATCACCCTAGATATTCACATCCTGCCCCCACCCCACCCCATTAAAGAACCACCATAAAAAAATTTCTCCAAAACCAACTTCATGCTTCTTAAGCCAGAAGTGGCAAACTTCACGACACCCATGCAGATGGACAATACAGTTACAACTGCCAAATCCTACACAAATGCACACTATAAGCACTTACATGAGTGCGTGGATCATGCTATCCCTGACAGAACCAATATGCTATCCTCCAAAAAAAAGGAAGCCTATCTGGTGGTCCCCGTGCCATAAACAAACTCTATAACAGAAGAAAGAAACTGTTGCAAAACAGAGTAAAATCCCATGAGTGGAGGATCTCCCTAATCAGCCTCAGTAAGAAGCTCAGATCCCTCATAAAATCCTCCAAAGCCAGCTCCGAAAACAAAATCACCACTGATTCTAAGGACAGCCACAACGCATTCTATAGCTATCTGCTCTGAGTTGCACAAAATTTACAGAACCAACTGATATTGCCAACATCCTGGCAGATAGGTTCAGTGCTAACTTTACCCCCCTCTCACCCCCTAAAGGTCCCATATCTGCACTGGAAGAATGCAGAGTCCCTGTAATCACAACTACACAGGTAAAAACTGCACTCTCTAAAGCCAAGAACACAGCATCCACCGGACAACATCCCAGGCTGCATTTTACATGAACTTCAGAACAAACTGGCTCCCCACCTAAGTACCATGTTCAGTCATAGCCTCACTTCAGGCTTTTTGCCCACTGAATGGCACACAGCAACAGTTATCCAACTCCACAAAGGGAAAGCCACCGTGGACCCCAGGAACTATCACCCTATTAGCCTTATGAGCCTGGTCTGCAAGGCCATGGAACGTATCATCATGGAACTTATAAACAAAGACATCGGTAACCTCCAAACACTGGACCACACCCAGTTTGGGTTTGTAAAAAGCAGATCATGTCTCCTAAACCTGATAGACTTCTTTGAAGCAGTCACCAAAGCTGTAGACAAGGGTAAGGTGGTTCACACAGCCTATCTTGACCTCGCCAAGGCTTTTGACACCATCCCCCATTCTGGAATTATAGATAAACTCATTAAACTTGGTATAAATCCCTATGTCACAAGATGGGTTGCCAACTGGCTCACTGACAGAACCCACACTGTAAAAGCTGTAGACTCCAAATCCGACTTCAAACCAGTGACAAGTGGATTACCACAGGGTTTAGTCCTGGGTCCTCTCCTGTTTATCTACTTCTCTGAAGTACAAGCTAACACAGAATGTCTCTGGCTAATGAAGTTCACAGATAATTGCAAACTAGGAGCCATAATTGAGTCCCCAAATGATGTGGACATCCTACAAAAGGGCCTCACTGAGACAGATGCCTGGTGTCAGAGCCATGGCCTCAAGCTCAGTGTCAAAAAGTGCATTGTCATCCCCTTTGGTAAAAACACTGTACCCATGAACTACCACATAAGCAGCAGTCTACTTAACACCGAAAGTGTGATAAGAGACCTTGGAACCCAGGTGGGCAGTAGTCTCTCCTTTTGATAATCACATCACCACAGTGGTCAGAAAATCCTTCTACGTGGCACACCTCATCACAAAAGGGTTCTCATCCAGGAAAAAACAGGCCATTGTTCCCCTCTACTCGTCTCTCATTAGACCCATTATAGAGTACAATGCCCCTTTTGGAATGTACCTCACAAGACATCTACAACAGCTGGAAAGGCTGCAGAACTACCTCACAAAAAGGATTACTGGCCTCAAACAGATGCCCTGTGCTGACTGTCTCAAAAAACTCCACCTTCACTCATTCGCATATTGCCTACTCTGAGGTGATCTCTGCCTTACATACAAAGCTATGTCAAACCCAGAGCTGTTGGACATGCTCCACCTAAAGAAATCCCAATCCCTCTGGGCTACATGCTCCAGGGACCTAAAACTTGTCACCACAATAAACAGAACATGCTGGAGGGATAGATTCCTATCCCAGAGACGTCTCATACTCTGGAACAAGCTACTCATCTATGTCAAACAAAGCTCCTCATTAGCACTCTTCAAGAAAAATTTTGATGAGTGGATGGGAAATAGGAAATTCACCCCGGGGATCACTTCTGTGGCTCTGCTCAACAGGGGCACAAGAAAATAATTTTCTTGGGTGGCAAAAGCCAGGGTACCTTATTGGCTAGGCTTACTTATGCCCCCCAAGCCAATAGCCTAGTACCAACCTGTGAACCTATGAACCTAAGAACTAAAATGAAGAATTGCTTCTGCTAATCCAAGATGGTCTGTAAAATGTTCTTGCTAATCCAAGATGGCCTGGAAAGTGTGCTCAGAACAAAGAATCACTGCAAACAAACAACTAGGCCCAGAGACAGCAAATCTGAAACTGGACTATGCTACAGCTACTAGCTACACTATTTTAGGCAGAAAGCAGTACAGAAAGGTTTAACACAGCAGATGAATAGCAGTGAGACATTGATTAAAGTTTTAAATTGAAAAATGATCAAGGAAACTCTAGAGAATTATTTTAGCTGCAAACAAATCAGTTTTATGATATACTCCTTGGCAGGAAAATCAGAACAATAGGCACTTAACAAATAGAGAAAATTTCCAGTTAATACGTTTCACACAGTGAAACTTAACTAAAAAAGCTTTACAAATAGTGAGACAGTAAAAAAAGTGATTTTACAGGCCCAGTAAGGGTGACAATTGCAGCACAACAGGGCAGATTAGTTTATAGCAGTAAAATACAGTAAAAAGTAGGCATCAGACAATAAAAAGTTCAATAAATTTTAAGAATTAGCAATAACTAGTGAAAATAAGCAAGAAAACAGGTTACTTATTGTTATATATCACAGATCAGAGTTGTGGTCAGTGCCCCTCCTCCATTCAGCTCAGTGTGAATTAACACTATCATGCACTATTGCAAATGAAAAACTAAAAATGTCTGCACAGGTGGAAAAATGTAGAAGATATACAGATAAGTATAAAGGCAAAGTATAAAATAAGAAATTTATTGATGACCCAAAAAAGTTTTACAGAGAATTGGGAAACAAGGTAAAAGGAATTGAAAGATCACCAGCAAAAGAAGAAATAGATACATTTTGGAGAAGTATCTATGAAGATCTTGTGGAGCATAACAGAGATGCTAAATGGGTAGAAGTAATAGAAAGAATAAGAAGTTTAAAGGTACAGTATGTGAACTGGATGAAGTAACAGCCAGAGAGATTGGAACAAAGTTAAAACAAGCCTCTAACTGGAAAACCCCAGTCTCATATGCAGTACCTAACTATTGGTTAAACGTATTAACATCTTTACACGAAGATTTAGCCATGAGTAAGAACTATTTATATGCGCACCTCAAACAGACAACAACCTGGCTAACAACAGGAAAAACAATGCTCCTACTTAAGAGTGAACCTGCAAGCTGCCCTAAAAATTATAGACCATTAACTTGCCTTCCATTGACATGTAAACTACACATAGGAATTGATGGCGACAGAGTTTATAGTCATTTAGAAGAAAACTCAATTTTGGCAGAAGAACAAAAGGGCAATAAAAGAAAGTCATATGGAACAAAGGATCATTTGTTGTTAAAGTCATAGTAGAGAACTGTAAAACGGAGAAGAATCCAAGTATGGCATGGATTGACAACAAAAAAGCATTTGATAGGATCCCACATTCATGAATACAAGAGTGCTTAAAATGTATAAGGTATGCCCTACACTAATCTACTACATTACAGTGACCATGAAACAGTGGCAGACCATTCAGCAATTAAGCCATGACAAAAGACAAATTATTATCCCAGGGATAAAAACTCAAAGGGAAATATTCCATGGTGACTGTCACCGCTACTATTCTGCCTTGCCCTTAATCCATTAAATCATCTACTTAACGGCTTAGGCCATGGCTATAATTTGGCTCCTAGAAAACAACAAAGTTTAAAGACTTCTCATCTTCTCTTTGCCAATGAGTTAAAACTATATAGCTCATCAGATGAGGAACTGAAAGTACAATGGCAAGTTGTCAAAACTTTTTCAGATGATATAAGAATGTCATTTGGTCTTGATAAATTTGCAAAAGTAACCTTTAAAACAGGAAAACTGCAGCACCAGGAAAGCATCAGCTTGGGACAGGAATGTGATATGAAAGAACTTGAGCAAGAGGGAGTGTATAAATATTTGGGAATTGATTAAGGATCAACAATAAAACATGAGCAAATGTGAATACAACTTAGTAAGGAATATTTTAGAAGACTTAAATTAATCCTGAATGCAGTGTTGACATCTAGGAACAAAATCCAATCTATAAACCAGTTTGCTCTTCCTGTCCTAACTTACAGTTTTGGTGTGATTGACTGGTCCCAAAAGGAGTTGGATAGATTAGACAGGAAAACAATAAGGATGCTTCATGCTCACCAAATAATTTATAAAAATTAGTGCATACTAAGATTATATACTCCCCATTCCAAAGGAGGGATGGGCCTCCTTAAAATTGATTACATGTATAGATCTGCAACCATAGGACTCCACACATATCTGCTGACCTCACAAGACCCAAACATAGTGAAAGTTTTGAAACATGAGGAGAATAAATCTAAGATGAATTCTCTGCTTAATCTAGCAGAAGCATATCGGCGTCAAGCAGGAATGGAAATCAAACCAGAAGTAGATAAAAATCAGGCAGCAACTGAATGTGCCAAAAACCAAAATAAAGAATAGTAGGTGAAGAATTATATGAGAAGGTAAGGAATGTGGAAAATACATAAATGTAGTTGCATGCATAGAAAACTTATGAAAGAACCTTATGTTGATCAGGAACAAATGCAGGAATGGTTAAGGAGAGGCAAATTCAACCAAAAGATGAAAGGTTAATGTTGGTGGCCCAAGATGGTGTGCTACATACATGCTTGTTTTGCAAAGCCCATTGAACATGTGGGAGAAACAGACAAGTGTAGGTTTTGTAAGACTGAATTGGAAACAGTCACACACCTCATTGCTGGTTGTGACATACTAGTGGCAAAAGGACTGTTTACTGAAAGGCATAGTAATGTGGCAAGACTGTTGCACTGGGGATAGTGCAAACATTATGGTATTGAAGTGGATGAAAAACACTGGAAATATGAGCCACCAAGCATCATAGAAAATGATGAAGTTTACATCAAATGGGATTACCCATTACCAACTGTTCAAAAGATAGATGCTAGAAAACTGGATATAGTAGTCCATGAAAAGAAAACAGAAATAGCATTGATCATTGAAATCGCCACATCCAGTGACTACAGTGTCTTGCATACAGAGAGACACAAAGTCATAAAATATCAAGATCTCCAGGCAGAAATGAGAGCAATGTGGAAGAAAGATACACAGACAGCTCCAATAGTTGTAGGAGCAATGGGTCTTATAAGAAGAATCTGCAATCATATTTAGATATGTTACCAATACATGTAACCCCATACGAACTGCAGAAGGAATCATTATTGGGCACAGTGCGGGTTCTACGAAGAGCACTTTTGGCTGACATCAAATATTGAAACCATACTAATTTCAAGAACTTTAATCATACTTTGACTTAGGAATGGGATCCATTCCCGTCATGGTATTAGAAACCCAAACGATTTGGAGAAATTAAAAAGATGAGTTGTCATTCATTCATTTGGGGAGTCCTCTCTACCCCTGTTTAACCCAGTCCCTGTAGTGATGGACCACATGCATACTACCATGAACACACCTTCCTGGCTTTCTGGTTACATGTGCACACCTCCCTGGCTTTCTGGTTCCAATCTCACATGCCCCTAGCTTTCTGGTTCCGTAAGCATACCTCCCTGGCTTTCTATTTCCATGTACCCATATCCCTGGCTTTCTGGTTCCATGTTCACACCTCCCTGGCTTTCTGGTTCTATGAATACACATCCCTTGCTTTCTGCTCCCATGTTCACACCTCCTTGGCTTTCTGGTTCCATGTGCACACCTTCCTGGATTTCTGGCAGCCAGTATCCACTCTGAGCCAGTAGCTGCTCCTCACATTCCTCCACACTCTTGCAGGGCTCACAAGAGCAGCTGGTCTGGCTATATCCCACCCAACCCCTTCTACTTCTCTCCTGTCCTTACACCACCCATGCTGATAGTCAAATGTGTGGCATTTTTATGGAATTATCCCTTTGTGTCACAAGGCTAGAGTGAGGAATCTTCATTTAACTGTCCCCAGCTCCTAAACGTGAACACACACACACACACACACACACACACACACACACACACACACACACACACACACACACACACACACACACACACACACACATGTTCCATGACAGCTTTCATTTATGTTTGGGCTGGCAAAGCCAATCACCCATCCAGGGTCCATGTGTTACTTGTTATGCATTTCTCTCTCTCTGTCTGCCCAGTAGGTGCTGTCCCTACATCAGGCTGGAACCACCACCTGCCCTCCCAAACATATGGATGCATTTGCCTCAGTCACTATCACCCATAATCATTGGTCTTTGCAGTACTGAGTCACTAGTCGAGCATAGATTGTCTGGGTCACAGTCAGAGCATTTTTCTTCTGTGACAAATAAGCAAAAAAAAATTACAGATTTTTTTATCACACAAAGGATACTGCTTCCACATTGCAATGTTTTTGAAAATATCCTTATATTTTATTTGACTGTTTATTATTTATTTATTTGCTTTTGTTTATCTTTCTGGAAATTAAAATTTCTATTTTTAGTTGAGGCCCAGGGAATACCTCTTAACTGTCCTGATTTTCACAGAATGTCCAGATTGTTAACTTTGTATGTTTGGCCTGTTTCTCTTAAAATTGTGGTTTTCAGGCAAATTACTGGTAAATGATTGAAAACTAAATTCAGAAAATAATGGCAGACATTTGAGATTCAGACTTCATATCCTTCAAGAAAATGTATGGTAAGTTGTAAGAGCAATATTTAAAAAAGTCTCCCTATTTTTGGGCCTTTGTCCACCCATTATTTGTGGCTTTGTCCAGATTTCTTGCTCTAAGAGGTTGTGAGGTATGGCCCAGGGAGAAAATCCTCTAAAACAAGGATAAAAATAATTTTTTGGCAATTCAACAGACATAATTTACACGGTGTTTCAAAGTAAACAGTCAACAAGTATTGTTTGCAAAGCATTTTAAGTAGTGAACAATTAGTTCAGTTGTTGAAGTTAAGTTGTTGAAGTTTAGCTTGTTGCATCTTTTTAAGTCAGTTTTAAATTTCTTCTGTTTAGGAAAAGGTTTATACCTTTAAATTTGAAGAAATCTCATGAATTCTTTGGTGAAAGGTATTTAGTGAATTCTTTGTTAAGCTTCATTCTCCATTCTGAAGTTACCAACATCATAACTGCTGTAGCTGCTGCACATATAAAAGTGTTTCACAGATGTCAGCTTTGTTAATTGAAATTACTCTAATTTTCCTTTTTAATTTATTTTTAAAGTTGGGAAATGATATGCTGAGATTAGTTAACTCTGTCAGCATTTGAGCAGCTGTTAAAGTATCATTCTGATTTCTTAGTTAATAATTTGCATGCAAGCATTTAGATGCAGACACTGAATAAAGTTTTCATATGCAAAAATGAAACATTTTCATGATAGAATATATATAGCAAACACCATACTTGGTATTTATTAGGTCAGGCAAGTAGTAAATTTACTGATAATCTTGCAGGAGGATTAGTATGTACCAGGTTTCCATCTTCCGTGAATGTTTTGCAAAATTTTAAACATTTATAAATGCCTCATTAGAAAGTAAATGCAGTTTCTTTCAAAGTGTTTAGTTGTGTCTACTGCAACTATAACATTATTGTTTCATTCATTTTTACAGTATCTCCAAATAAGTTTCCAAGTAAATATATTATCTTCCATTTGTCTGCCAGGTGTGAATCCTGATTGGAATGCAGAGAAGTATTATTTGCTATGGATTTAAAAAATATAACAGATAGTGTAAGTACAAAATTGTCTTGTCTGGGTTGCTTATGGATATTGATCTACCATTTTCATGTTAAAGACAGATCAGAAGTACTTTTCGGGTAAACACAATAAACAAGTCCAGGCATAAGCCTTTATTTCCTTGTGATATATTGGAATAGCTATGATGTAGGTTAGATGCTTAATTGTTTCATGTGTCTTCCTTTTTTTTCCTGTAATGACCTCTTTTGGCTGGGTAGGATCACAGATGTTATTCACTAGCTCGTCCAGGAGAACAGGACTTGTAATTGAACATAAATGTATTTATTTATAGCTCATTTTTAGTGTTTTATGCATACATTATTATAAACATTTAGTTTATAACATATTAATCATTACAGGACACAGAATAAATTGTACTATTTCAGATGGTTAATTTAATTACAGGCAGACAGGAATCTGAGGCCTTTAAAAACTAAGAGCCATTTATTCGAGTTTTATGGGTAATAGGGGCAGTTGTGTGAATGGTCATCATTTTAGGCTATAATCAAACCTTCCAAAACTGGTGTAAAAATGAAAACTAAAAAAAAAAAAAAAATGCCAGAAGGCCAGAAGTTGTGTCACTCACAAACTCATTTAATATATTTTAAGTCATTCTTTTAGGCTATATTAGTCATTCTTTTAAGTTATAACAGCTAGGGTTTCTGAACAGTACCCTTATCCTGAATAGATTTTAATTTATTGCCAAGTGTTAATCTCAGACTCCAAGTTTTCAGTTTTATTCTTGTCTTTTGCTAGGACAGCAGCCCTATATCTGGTAACCTCTAAGGAATATTTTGAAGACCTTCCTTCTAAGATACAGTGGTATGTTTTAGTCTACTTAGACAGTGTTAAAACCAGTCAGTGACATTATGAATATAACTATGCATTTTATTACACAGTGATTTTGGATTCAACCTTAGTTTTTTTGTATCTTCATTTTTGTAAGTGCTCCACAGACTGAAAGGTATAGAATATATGAGAAACACCATGGACCTGTGTAAGTGAATAAAATGAGAGGTCCTTTTACTATAGAAAATTACTTAAATTGTCTACTTTTCAGAAGTAAAGGCCATTACCAAAGGGGTCTGGCTAACCAAGTTTGCAGATAACTGCAAGCTAGGATCAGTCATTGAATCCCCAAATGACTTGACGCCCTGCAGGAAGGTTTACACCAAATAAATAGCTAGTGTCAAAATCATGGACTGAAACTAAATGCCAGTAATGCATTATTGTATCTTTTGAGAAGTCATCTCCCCAAGGGAAGTACCACACTGACAATACACCCATAAGAGTTGACCCAGTTGTTTGGGATTTGATAACTTATGTGGACAGTGACTTAACTTTTGACCAACATGTGCCCATTGTTGGAAGGAAGTCCTTCTAGTTTGCACATCTTTTAAACAAATGGATTGCGTCTAGATCTATGGAAGTCATTGTCCCCCTATACAAAGCCCTTATTTGGCCAATTATTGAATATAATGCCTGCTTTGGCATGTCTTACCAGACACATGCAATGACTGGAATGCCTACATATGTACCTTACTAAAAGGATACAAGGCATGAACAACATGTCTTACATGGACTGACTCAAAGCCCTGTGACTATACTTGGTATCCTACAGCTTGCTAAGAGGTGACCTGTCTCTGGCATACAAGGCATCCTCCAACCCATTACTGATGGATTTATAGTGGATCAGCAAGGCAAATGGCATCCAAAATACTTGATCTAGGGATTTAAACTTCTTCTGCAACATCAGAAGGATAGTTTGCAGGGACCAGTATCTCTCACAGGATACCACTGCTCTGGAATAGATTCTCCAGCCACATAAAACAAAGTTCACCCCTGTACATATTCCAGCTCAGCTTTGATCTATGGATGGGAAACAGAAAATCTACCCCAGCACTGGCCGCAGTGTTCTTGGCCTTAGCGAGAGCAGTAAGGACATGTTCCCTAGTGATAGCAGGCGGAGTTATATTTGATGTTATTTCCTGAGGGAAGGTTGAGGGGGAGAGGTAAACTTGGAGCTGCCTTTATTGGCCAGGAGGTTTGTTATATCCTCTGGCTTAGAATAGGTGGCTCCATTTACAATGAGCTTTGAACACAACTGTGTATTTTCTTTGAGGTTGTGGACATAGCTAAAGAATGACCTGTAGTTGTCCTTGACCTGGGAGTCCAAATTCACCTCAAATTTGGCTTTGGTAGACTTGCTCTGAGATATGTGCTTAGTTTAATAAGAGTGCTTTTATCCTGCTGGGTGCTGCACCTCCTAATTTTTGCCATGATTTTCTTCCTCCTGTTATGCAGCCTATTGATTTTGTGATTCCACCAGTGGGGCTTGTTTTTTGAGTTAGTTCTTTACTTCTTCCTGGTGGATACAGTTGCCTCTCTGCAGCTGTTAACATGCAGGTACATGGTTTCTGTGAACAGTTCTGCATAGGCAGCAGTGTTCTCAGGGTTTATGGGGGCTTGGAATTTTGCTAGGTTATCACTTAATAGTAGAAGTTAGCCTTAGAGTAGTTCCTGGATATTCCAGGTTTAGCTGGGGGTCCAGGTTTTATTTTTACTACAAAGGAGACCATTTTGTGGTCTGACCTTACCAGAGAAGGCATTACAGTTGGAGGTGTGCAGCACTCTCCCATATTAGTGAGGACCAGATCCAGTATGGTTGCACCCCTGGTTGGTGTATTGAGTATCTGGTTCAGGGAGTTTGTGTTTATAAAATCCAGGAATCTCTGTGCCTATACGTTTCGTGCCATGTAGGATTCCCAGTTAATAGTGGGGTAATTAAAGTCTCCCATGAATATGGTATTTGGTTGGATAATTAGTGTTTCTAATATGTTTAAATACATAGTATTGGTTTCCTGGGTCATAGAGGGGGACCTATAGCTGGCAAGGAAGTGATATTGGGTTTTACCTATAGTGATTTGAACATGGAGCATCTCAAGTGCATTGCCCTGTTTGACCAGCCTTGAGGTATATTTATTTTTGATGTAAATAGAGACACCTCCACCTTTAGTCCCTGCCTGTGAAGGATCTGGTCTAAATGTGTGGAAGGCATTATAACCTTGTACTGTCATTGTGCTATCCGCAGCTTTAAAACATGTCTCAGTGACCACACAGAGTGTGAAGAAAGAAAGGAAGAAAACAAAGAAACCCAGTTAGACAATTCTACACAAAACAAATGATAAAAAATTCAACATGTATGTTGTACTAGTTTTAACAGATTAACTGTAATATCCCTGACAAATTTAAACACTTATGGAGTATCACAGAAGGCAAAATACACTTGACATTATTAACTAGTACAGTCAACACACCAGTCAGACAGTCCTCACCCTCCCCTCTAAATGTAGGAGACATAGAAGAAGCGTTTATTTTTCTGAATTATCACTTGTGTAAGTGACACATAAAAGCTACATAGCTGTGCATCTGGCAGCAAAACAACACAGACAGGTGAACAGTTCCACTTCATACAGTCACAGTCCTCCTTGCTTTTCACTGTGCTGCAACAATTAGACAGAAATCTGCAGAGTGTACACGAACCTGCCATGATGCCGCATCAGAATCATGAGCATGACTTCAAAAGACAAAAGTTTAAAAAAATGAGATGATGAGATGAAACTTTCTAACTAGGAATCTATAAAGCTGTTGTTCTAGCAGCAAGGGAAAAAAAACAGCATTGAGAAATGAGCAAAAGATGGTGTTTATTTTCACTACATCAGTAATACCCTATTTGTTTCACATAGAATGTAAGATAGCAAAATTGTTTTAAAGCAATTTACCAACTGACTTATTCTGACAACTGCACCAACACAGTGAAATACAAACATTCATATGCACATAGAACTTTCAAGAAGGAGCACTGCAAACAAAGGACATTAAATGTTCTTAGTATAAGTAAAGGACTTTCTTATAAGGAAGATTATTAACTACTTATCCTGTGGCAGCAAAAGAACAATGTGAAGAGAATACTTTTAGTTGATGCAAAATATATTCCATGTTGCTTTTTGGTGGTGTCACAACGTCAAAATAATGAGCCCTCAATTCTATATGTATACCATCCTTCTAAGAAGGAACACTTAAAAAGAAAAAAAATAAATAAACAATATAAAACCTGCTTCATGTGAAAGTTACATATAACTTCTGGCCACAAAACAACACCGTGAGGTGTACAGTTATACTTAATATAAAATATATTCCTACTTGTTTTTTAGTAGCAAAATACTATGTTTTCATTTACACAGTGAGTGTAAGACAGCAAAACATTTTAATGAAATTTATTATCTGATTTGATATATCAAGTGCCTCAACAAAGACAAAACACAAATATGCATGTGTGCACAAATATTTCAAGATATAACAGTTTATATACTATAAAACTATCAGTGTCCACACACACACACACACACACACACACACACACACACACACACACACACTCAATCAAGTACCTGCTGCAAACATACTGATTCCTGTTTCTACTGAGTACAAGTTTGGATTGTTTGTGAGATTTGTGAGAAATTGTGTAGGTTAATGTGGTGAGAGGAATTTTGGGAGCTACGGGAGAGCCAGTCCACATTAAAGTCACCCATTATAATTGTTTCCTGAGGGTGGGATGTTACTGTTCAATTTAGAATGTGTTCTAGTGTAGTCAGATTGTTCCCAGGTAGGATGTAGACTCCCACTATGTTCAGATGTTTCTTTGGATTAATTGTTAGTTTGGTAAATAGTATTTCAATGTTGTTCAAGTTTGGGATTGTTAGGTCTAAAGTTTCTAAACTGAGATTGTTTTTGTATAGAAAGGCAATGCCACCACCTCTGATTGTTTTTGTATAGAAAGGCAATGCCATTACCTCTTTTCTCTTGTCTATCTAGCCTGTGTATTTTTTATCTTGGGGAAAGTATTTTATTGCTAGAGATGTCTGGTTTTAGCCAGGTTTCTGTTATAAGGATTATACCTAGAGTATACAGAGCAAGGGTGGCAAGCAAATGTTGAATTCTGTTCAAGATGCTTCTGTGATTTATATTAAGCAGTAGTAAGTCAATACCTTTTCTTTTTTTTTCTCATATTTTTTTTACTGATTTTCAAGAGTATAATTACAATTTTTAACAAGAAAAAGCAACATAATATCAAATTTTTGCAAAAACTATATACAAAGTCCAAAATAGATACCAAATCTTCAATAACATTACATTTTGTCTAATAGTTTTTTAAGCTTTATCCAGGGAATTTGTTTATGAGTCATGTTTGAGGAGTGTAGCATAGCTGTTTGTAATTCCCTACTACAAATAATCTTAGTAAAAGATATAAATTCCTTAAATGAGAGGTTATTTTTACATTTCCAATTTCTAGTAATAGTTTTTCTTGCTATAGCAAGTAGAGTCCAAAGGAGGTTAATTTGATTCAGTGGAACATACCTTGGCATTGGTGCATTAAAAAGTATCATAGAATCAGAGATCTCGCATCTGTCCAACCACAAAGCTTTAATAAAATTTTTAAACTCCATCCAAAATGTGGTTATTGTTCTGCATTCTAAAAACAATATGTGCCAAGTCGGCATCTGTTAGCTCCTCGCATCTCCAACATCTATTAAAATCTTTCTTGCTTATTCTAGAGGCTTTTTTTGGTGTAATAAAACTTCTATGAATGAATTTCCATGTAAACAGATCTGAGAATTAAAGTTTTATCATTTATATGTATTTGGGAGTTGTTGAAATTGTTGATATATTTCCATAAATTGTCGTCTAATATTATTAGAGCTGATCTAAGAATGTTGTAAAATCTTGACAGTGAGATACCATTATTATAGCCTATATTGGTGAAGTCAAAGAGGATGGATAATTTTTTGGGGAGGTCTGTTATAGCAGGAAAATGATGTCTTTTAAATTCCGTTAAAATAAATTCTCTGAAGATTTGAATATTTAACCAGTTATTTTGGTAGATATTATACCTGGCTAAAAGGTAGGTAGTATCATGAATATTATTAGTTCCTAAAAACTGATGCCAGAATAATAACCCATTTTCTTCCATAGTTTTTATTTTCATCATGTTAAAGAAATCAAAGCATCCCTTGGTTAAGATTATTGGAGACATTAGAATGGACAAATTGTTGTTCAAAAGGTTCTTATTCATTACTTTTTTAAAATTTTGCAAGATATATTTAATTATAGGAATAAGATGTGATTTTTCCTGCTCATTGTTGAAGAATAATTCTTTAATAACTATAAATAGCTTAATATTTTCAGAACAATATACGTTTCTGAAAAACTTGTCAAAATTACTTAATAGTATTGTTTTGTGTAAATTTTTCCAATTTGAATGGTATTTTGGACTTAACCACAGACTTGTTATATTAAGAATAATGGCAGCAGCATAAAGCTCAAAATTTGGAAAAGCAATCCCTCCTTCAATCCAGTTTTTATAGTGCCAATCATATTTAATCCTTGGTTTTTGAGGATACCATAGAAATTTAATTAATATAGTGTTTATGTGTTTAAGTTGTTTTCTAGAAGGAGGAGCCAATAATGTTTGAAGATAAAAAATAATTTTTGGTCATAGAATCATTTTTATCAGAGATAATCTTTCTTCTATAGTAAAGAACATTTTCTTCCATCTATTAATGTATTCTGTGATTTTTTTTTAATAAAATTTTATAATTTATATTTATAGTGTCCTTCCATTTAGACAGAATATGAACCCCTAGATATTTCAATTTATCATTGGTCCAGTTAAAGTTATTGTAATTAGATAGAGTGTTATTCAATTTTTTATTGATGAGAATAGTTTCTGTTTTGTTTTGGTTAAATCTAAGGTTTGAGATTTCCTCAAAGAGTTTTAATGATCTGATAATGTGATCAATAGATGAATCAATATTTTCAATAGTTAATAAGATATCATCTGCAAAGAGTAAAATTTTAGAAGAATAGTTCTCATTAACATCAAAATTTTTATGTTTATATTGTTTCTTATAAAATTAGCAAATGGTTCTATTGCTAATGCAAATAGTAGTGGGGATAAAGGGCAACCTTGTCTAGTGCCTTTTAGAATTTGAAGTGGGCCGGATAAAAAAGCACCAATTTTAATATACGCTATAGAACCTTCATATAATTTTTTTAACAAGTTTAAGATTTCTGAGGAGAAATTATATTCTTTTAATACCATAAATAAGTATGTCCAGTTAATAGAATCAAATGCTTTATCTAGATCTAGACTGATGAGTGATAATTCTTTTTTTTTTTTTATTTGCTAAATCTATTAAAGTTAAAAGTCTAGTAGTATTATCCTGAACTTTTCTGTTCAGTATAAAACCCGTTTGATCGTTGTTTATTAAAGTCGGCATCATTTGATTTAATCTATTTGCTAAAATAGATGTAAATATTTTATAATCTATATTTAATAGGGAAATAGGACGATATGATGAAACAAATTTGGAGTCCTTATCTTGCTTTAGAATGGGAGAAATTAGCGAATATTTCCAAGAAGGACAAAGTTTGTCACTTATTCAAACTTCCTCAAATCTTTCATTAATATCTTCAAAGCGGAATCAGGGAAGATTTTATATAATTCACCTATTATGCCATCAAGACCAGGGGCTTTATTATTTTTAAGATTTTGTATTCATTCTTTAACTTCTATTAATGATATTGATTTAAGTAATCTATTATTTTGTTCTTTAGAAAGTTTATTATTTATATTGTTTTTTAGAAATTCTATTTTTGAACTATTATTAGTAAAGTTTAAGTTCACTTTATTCATTGTTTCATGATATGAACGAAAAATCTCTAAAATATCTTTTAGATCTGAAGAAGGTTTTGAATTGTGTTTAGATGTGTCTAATATTTCAATTATGTGTTTACTCTTGTGAAAACTTTTTGTTTTGGCTGCTAATCTATGCATATGTTTTGGATTAGATGAATAAGATTGTAATTTTAACCTCTCTAAATTAATTGCTACTTCATGACTAAGAATTTCTAAATATTCGAGATTTAGTTGTTTTAATTCCAGATTCGAGCCCAATTCTTTGGGGTGTAAGTTCTTTTTTAAAGTGTCAATTTTCAATTGTAGATTTAATAATTCTTTGTCCCATTCTTTCCTTTTATGTAAATACCAGGTTTTTATTTTCCCATATAGATAAGATTTTAAAGAGTCCCAAATAAACACTTTATTTGTGTTATTATTATTATTATTAAGTTCAATATAATAGTTTACTTTCTTTATAAACCTTTCTTTGAATCCCTTTATCTTAATAATATAGGCTGGTAGTCTCTGCCAATGCATAAGATCGTTCGGTTTAATTTTAATTTTAAATAGTATGGCATTGTGGTCTGACAGAGGGCATGATGTAATCACTACATCTTGAGTCTTAGATAATAGGCTGTCAGATATAAACACTTTATCAATAGTTGTCTGTGTAATATATCTATAAGAAAAGTGAGTAAAATTGAGAGACCTCTGCTCTTTGATCATGTATATGTCTTTTAGGTTATATAATGAGACAAAATCTATCAATTTTTTGGCTGATGCAGGTATCTTAATATTGCTGACATTAGTGGCATCTTTAGATGATCGAATACAATTAAAATCACCTGCCAAAATGACATCTCCTTTAGAATTTGCTGTTATTATTTCCAAATATTTGTTTGCAGATTTAGCACCAGTACCAGGTAGCCAGTACATATTTGCTAAAGTAAAATATTTCTTATTCAATTCCAATACTACTAGACACAACATACCATTTTTATCAGAGAAACTGTTAATTATTTTAGGTATTGGTAATGTATTTTTCAACAAAATCATGGTTCCTCTTCTCTTTGTTTGGAAATGAGATTCAGCTAGAATACTATAACCTTTAAAAGCCATTTTTTCTAGCTCTTTCTGAATAATGTGCATTTCTTGCAAAAATATAATGTCAGCTTTATTAGATGCTAGGTATTTGAGTAACCTTCCTCTTTTAGTAGGGTTATTAAGACCATTTGCATTCAGAGACAGACATTTAAACCCATACATTGATTACTTTAAGCTTTTGATGGATAAATACTATTCTGGACTTAATTAACAAGTAATGTTCAGAGAAGATGAAAATATAACTATATACAAAACTAACCATGGAACATCTAGTACTTGGATTGATGAAGAAGTCATCAATACCACCCTCTATCATCCTTAGTGCTCAAGATTATCGTTCTCTAATGCTACTACCTAATATTTTATTGAATCAACAAACTACAACCTATTAATTCTCCAGGATGTATAGGTATTACTATGTAGGAGATATTGTGGAAAAACATCAATTACCATGAATAATGTAATTTTCAAAATTTTTAAGAACAGTGTCTTTAAACTTGTATCATGACATAGTATATCATATTCATTTATGTCTATTCTATACTAATACAGATCTTAATCTAGTATACTACATTAGATCAAAACCTACTTATCTAGGAATTCAGTAAAGAAGTTTATGTATAAAAATAAGAACATTTATCATGTAACAAAACATTCCTGTATGAACTTGTCTGTGAAATCACAACAGTGTTAATATTTACTATAGAATCAGCATAGTAATATATAGCCTATAGGCTTATTTTCCTTTTATATAAGATATAAAATCACCAGTTTTTCCTTCCCCTAACAAAAAAAAAAAAAAACGTATCTGATTAACCTTAAATAATTTCTTAAGGTATTAAAGATATTTAAAATAAAGATGTACTAATGAGAACTTTTTACATGAGAAGATAATATTTAAGTTGCACAAATATCTATGCAGGTATATAGATCTGTGTAATCATCAAAAACATTAGCTTTTCTTTCCAAAGATGTGAGTCTAAAAAAACTATGTAGTGTAGCTTGATTTTGATAAAAATATCATATAATGAAGTCACAGCTTTTAACCTTCAAGGACACTTCAGTTTTAGATGTTATAGTAATAATGTGTTCCCTTAAGTTGTCCTTTTTAACAAAATACATTAACACATTTTACCAATATTTTTTCAGTTAGAGTGGCAGTGGTTAACATGCAATATATCTTTTGCTATAAAATGTAGTCTACAGACAGTAAAACATTCAATATTTTGTGAATATTAGTGAAAATGTCAGATTGTAGTATGCACTTATGTAGCTGGAGGTGGATTAAGTAGATCACAATTTCACCATTCATTATAAAGCCAACATGATGTAAACTATTAATTAGATAAGCAGTTAAAAAGTAAAGGCTACCTTTTGAAATAACAACTGTCCTCATGTCCTGATGAAAGTAGTAACTATAAGCCAAGTGTAACCATCCCCACTTTGCACTGCCCCCCTAACAGTCTTCTACTACTATCACTGACTAGTGAGGCAAAAGCATCACTTCAGTAACAACTAAGATCATTCTCTAAGCAGAACTGTCTCTTTTTCTTTGGAACCAACATTTTTCCTGCCCCAATATATTATTTCACCCTTTTATAACAGAATTATTATTTATTGTAATGGTCTGTCTGCAGCTTTGGCTTCCCCAATCCAGCAGTATTGCCATCAACCAACAACTCATATAATCAATAAGATTGGGGACGAAGATATCAAGATGAAAACACAGAAAATACATAGCTGCCCCAAAATCTACTTGAAAAATAATAAGAACACATTAACCCCCAATAGATTATGTATTTTAGTGACTTTATAACCATTGCATATGCCGCTTTCTGCTCTGCTAACCAAAAAGGATCAGATGACCTAGTCTATGTTTTCACTGTATCTGTTAGCTACAGCTGCCAACTAATGATCAAGTGTAAACTACTTTGTAAAACACGTCATCAGAAAACTTATTATGAAGGGAACAACATAGGCATCAACATTGGTTTAGTAAAAAGGACCTTTATATATGTCTATGTTTTTTATATATTTTTCTTTGTCGCTCTTGGTATGTGATAAAGCATTCAGTTGTTCCGTTTTCTTTTTTTTTTTTTTTCATGTGAAGATTTCTGGTAACGTGAAAATGTAACCAAAGTTCATATGACAAAAGAGACTTCGAGAGAGTACATGCATAAGTCTCTTGTATTACAAAGAAGATCTAACCAAGAAGTCTCGAGGCAACAGCCTTCTTTTTCCTTTTTTTCCTTTCCTTCTCCTTTAACATTTGAATTTTGGCGGTTAAAAGCTCGCACTAGGGAATCTGCAGCAAGCTATGATAACTGTTCACAAGATACTCATGATGTGCATTTTGTGAGAGAAAAGAAAAACAGAATATGTTACTCAAAAAGCATGTATATGAAGTACAAAAAAAAAAAAAAACACAACTTTGCCCCATTTTATATAAATATAAAATTTTCTGTAACTATCAATTTTAATGGCCAATGTATCTGATATCAAGCATACAAACCCTCCTGTCCCTGCAACACACACTCCACCAGCTTTCATCAGAAAATACATCTCCTTTTCCCTCTCCATCAGCAGAGGGACCCACAAACCACATTTAGTAAAGACACAAACCTCTCAAGTGTATGAGAATGCATTTTTACATGTCATGACGGATTCTTAGAAAGAAAACAATCTTCTCTTATTATGATAAAGAACAATTCCCAATACCTTTTAAACTATTTAGTACAAGTCACATTAAGTTATATCCGTTAGCTCTAAAAGGACCCAAGCATAACATGACATTTAACAGGAGAGAAAGCCCACTGATGCAAAAAGGGGCTACACTTTCATTTAATTGCACTGAGATGGAGAGCCTTCATTTCACTTATCAGAGCAATCTATATCATCATAATCTAATACACATACAGTATCCGGTATTAAGGGGGTTCTTGTTTTAACCAATATTTCTATGGTATTGCTACATTGCCCCTATGTAGTTGTCAACTAATAATACACTCTGTCAAGGGAAGATTTAGAATTTTAACATCTATGTTTAACATTCTAGCGTATTTGTATTAAAGGCTTTTAAATAGCAAATAAATTTAAAAATAAATAAATAAATAAGCATACTTAATAAATATTAAATTATTTTTTACCTTAACATGTATGTTTTTCCCCGATGTAGGTGATTTGTAGCACGAAACTTTTGGGATTTGAAGGGATTGTGGAAGAGCTTCATTTGCATTATTTACCCTTAAGCTTCTTGCTTGTTTTATCATTCAATAACATTTTTCCATTTGTTGCCTGCCTTTTTAAACTAGGTAATGAGATGTCCATAGCTTCAGTGTTTTCCAAAATCTTATTCTTTTTCACATATTCAGAGGCGTCATCAAGATTATTAAATATTTTTATTCCTTCAGATAGATGTATTTTAATTCTGGCAGGAAAAATTATTTTTGCTTTAATTTCAGCTTTCTTCAGATTTTTAATGAGAGGAATGCAGGCTTTTCTTTTAGTTATTATAGTGGAGGTATAGTCATTGTCAAATCTTATGTTTTGACCATTAATTTGTATAGGATTACCTGCCCATGCTGTTCTCAGGATTAAGTCCTTGTCTTGAGATGATAAAAATTTTACAATAATGGATCTTGAAGCATTTGGATTTTTTGACACAGACATATTTGACAATGACCTGTGAGCTCTCTCTATCCCAAAAGAGAGAGATTCAGGTAGGTTTAGTGTCTTAGGCAACCAGTCATTCAAGAACTGTAGTGTGTTATTTCCTTCCATTTTTTCAGGTATGCCGTATATTCTAATATTATTTCTTCGTGACCTTGATTCTAGGTCCTCCACTTTATCTGAATGTGCAGTGTTTTGCTTTAGTAAGAAGTCAATCTGGCTATCATTTTCATGCTGTCTTCTGTCTATTTCATTAAGAGATTCTTCAATTTCTGTCATCTGGTCTGTGTGTCTTGTAATTATCTCCTTGAATTCTTTAATCTGCTTTCTATTTTCTTTCTTCATGTTTTCCATGATTTTTTCTAAATTGTCCATTTTCATGGAAAGATCTTGAATACTGGATATTATTGTTTGTAATTCTTTATTCATGGAAGTTTCCTGGAGAGAGGCTTTTGAATGACTCATGGCTGAGAGAGTCTGTTATATACAGCTGCTGTACTTCTGACAGGATGTAATTCACTTTCTATTAACCAAAATTGAAATATTTGTAGAAAAAAAGAATCCACTGTATCTAAATATATAGGTGAAAGAAAACTTAGATGTTTTTAAAATAATATTAAGAAAATTTCCTGTCAGAGAAATTTCTGTTAAGCAGAGCATCAAAAAAGTGCTGTTATCTCTCTGACATCTTGGCCACACCCCCGTCAATACCTTTTCTGGAGAGAATTAATAGTTGCTGGGGCTGGATTGAGGTGTAAAGATGTAGATGGGTTGGATTGGTTTGGGGGGGCCAGGATTGGGGTGAATATCCCCACTAAGTATGAGCTGTGATGCAATTCGAACTACAAGTTCTAAGTATTTTGATACAAACTTATTGTATTTCTGTGTAACATTAGGATAAGACTATTGTGTCACTAAGGTAAATGGTACATGGTTTATGTTTGTGAGATTATAGATATTTGGTGCTATTATTACATTTATATGCTTTAATTGTAGTGGGTCTGGGAAGGGGGTAATGTATGCAGATTGTGTGCTAAGTTCTGTATGATAAGAAATTATGTGAGCTGTAATACATAGAAATAGCAGGATTGATGGGTATAAAGTTAACATATTACTAACTACTTGTGCTTCTGATCTAAGTTAAAGTAATACTGTTATGGTTGGGTAGAAGCAATTGTTAGTTGTAACTGTGTGAAGATTTAAAACTATTATTTTGTCTGGTTATGATTTATTATATTAAAGGATGTAAGTAGCAGGTAGTTAAGTAAGTGGAATGTGATATATGGGAGTTCTTCTTCCCATTGGTCTCAGGTTCAGGTGGTGACGGAGAGGAAAATGGAATTTGAAACAACTCAAATTGGCTTGGTAATGCCCTCCCAAAGTAACTTTTTGCTCAGAGTCAGTAACTCATCAGGTAGTGCCCTCATGTTTGAGGCTGGAAGATCAGAACACTGTGGGTTCAATTCCCAGCCCAGGTGATTGGATTCATTTTCAATTACTGACAATGCAATGCAGCATTAGAGTACTGTACCCCCAACTGTGCCATCCTTCAGATGAGATGTCAAACTGAGGTCTCAGCTGAATGCAAAACTTTCAAGAGGATCTCATGACATTTATTGAAAAATTTGTTTTTTTGCGATCTGGCCAAAAGTTGCCTTAGTCAGTATGAATACTACCTCACATCATCCTAGAAAAGAGCTGCTGGCCTGACTAAACTGGCCAACAATGGCTGGTTAAAAAAAATAAATACACAAATAAATAAAACTTTGAAGAGACCATTTTACCCTCTAAGGAAAAATAGTTATTACACAATGACATTTTTACACATATTTCAACATTATGTATTGTAGTGTATAGGACATGTTTCATATTTTATATTTTGCCAAATCCTCTCTGAGATCATCACATTCTTCATGATGTCAGTTATAAGGAATGACTGATCTTTTTAATCTCAAAATATTTATGGGAACTCAAACTGTTAGATATATTTAGGAGGGTAATATCAGTTAAGTAATATGCGGCATCATCAATAGAACGAGGATTATCAATATCCTTACAAGTACATCAAGGTCTGTCTATGTGCTATATTCTGTGTGTTGTTTGACACATTGTAAACTGTGAAGGGAATTATAAACAATTCTGAATGTCAGTCGTATCTTCTTGTGTATAATAGACTATAATTAATTCTGAAAAAGTTACTTTATCTTTCCATACAGCACTTGGGGAGGGTAGATATCATTCCTCTAACATTAAAACCTATAAAATAACATTATTTCAGTCAATTATAACCACAGATAGATCTGAAGTCTGGTATATTATCTTACTGAGGACCAAGCTTCCTGAAGGAATATGTGATATCCTTCAATATCCTTAGGTTTGAGGATGAAGGGATAAGTCTTAAGAACTTGTATTCACTTCACAGTCTCCCCTAATATAGCCCTCAGTGAATGAAAGAAAACACATTCCTCCATTGTTTCTTCTATTACTCACCATGGGGATCCAAATTAGTATACATAGCCTTCCTTTTCAGTATATATATTTTTAATTCCTACAAATCCGTGAGTCTAGCATTGCTGGTTTTCTGTTCCCTTTCTAGAATGTATTTGGGAACATAAACAAATGACAGCATGAGATGATTATTCTCTTCAGTTCAGCCTCCAGCCTTCCCTCTTTTTCCCAATCCCAATTGTTCTCATGTTCATAAAGTACTTTCACCAAACATATCTTCCAGAGTTTCTGACATTACCATCATTTGCATTTGCAGAAAATATGTATCAAGGAAACTCCCTCTTGTTTATACCACCATTTCTTGCCAGCTTTTTATGCATTTTATATAATTTAGTTGATGTGAGATACCATTGATGCAGAAGACACATATGCTAATCCCAAATAAAAGGCCATCATCATTGTGTGTGTCTGCTTGGGCCTATATTTCATGCCATTGGACACATTTTAAGTAAAATTCTTTAGCTTTTTTACCCCCAAATATGCTGCAGTCTAAGTTTGATAGACTTGCCCCTTGGTTCCACCAACTCCTTTTATATCAGACTACCCCTTCCCTTTCTGGCATTCCTTAATTTCTTTCAGGGTGCAAATCTTATTCTGTCTTTGATTTTCTGTAGAAATTAAGATAAATGGTGCAAAGTTTGCTATGTGATAAACATTCTTTCCCTGGTATATGATAATTTTACATTATTTTGTGAAGCCAAGGATTTTTAAAAGGTAGTTTAGTATGCCTTTTGCCTCCAACTTGCATCATCATAATT
The DNA here is from genome assembly GCF_019279795.1 of Protopterus annectens. Taxonomy (NCBI): domain Eukaryota; kingdom Metazoa; phylum Chordata; order Ceratodontiformes; family Protopteridae; genus Protopterus; species Protopterus annectens. Next base: position 539,241,453 of record NC_056732.1, on the reverse strand, counting down.
TGAATACATCTATCAGTGCTTACCTCTTTCCAAATCTGTCCATCCTGCCTTGATAAGGCCTTAAAAATAGATAGTAGTTACGTTTCTGTCCCTACGTCTAAATGAAATATGTTCTTCTTGCCCTGATTTCTAATCCTCCAGCCAGTCTGCCCAGAAAGGACATTGAGTTTCTCCTTCAGGCTGAATACAGTTCCACATACCTTGCTTCATCCTTGGGTTTTACATACTTTGCTGCATTGTGGGCCTGCACTACAGTGAGTATATTTTTTAGGCCCCAGACTCCTCACTCATATATTCTGTTTGAAGGAGTACTTTTACCTTTGGTTTGGTGTATATAAGATTCTATAATAGCTGGATTTTCCTATGTCATGAGTGTTTAACTGTGGTAATTCTTCCCATTAATGTTTTGACATTACTGTAATGTGTGTGGTTATCCTACCCTTAAGACTGCCTATGTTATGTATAACTGTCCCCTCATAAGTGTTGATCACTTCTAAACTTAGGAATTTAGTTACTTCCACCTCTTTGATTGTCCAACAGTTTTCTTTGCTTGGCCCTTTCTTACTCCAACTAGGGTCATTTTTCTTAAGTTGCATTTCACTCCTGATACTCTAGAAAATTCTGCAGAAATATTATATGGAAAACATCAATGTTATTCACTAGTAAAAGCATGATCATCTACAAATGTATATAGCTAAGCCCTAAATTTCTCTTATAACATTGCCTCATTTTGAACACCAGTTCCTATACTACTCACTTGAAGAGTCCAGAGGATAACAGGCATCCCTGTCTTGTTTCCCTGTTTATACTCCCTTGTTTTGACATATACCCCCTTTGAATAGCACTTTGAAATTAAGATGAGTATATAAAGCGGCCACGCAGGCTATAATTCTAGTTCTAATACCTCAAATAAAAAAGCCAAATGATAGGGTCAAAGACTTTGAAACTATTGCATTTTATCCTGAAATGCTTTCAGAAAACTAGAGAAAGTCCACCAATTATCATTTGAATGCCTCCAAAAAAATAGTATACCAGCTTGCATTTTATCCCGAAATGTTTTCAGAAACCTAGAGACAGTCCACCAATCATCAATAGAATACCACCTTTCATTTGGTTTATTATAAGTCCATAGGATGACTGATAGCCCTGTCTTTGGTCAAATGTAATGTGGTAGTACCCTCATTTAGTCTGAAGGCAGTAACCTTAGCTAATATTTTAACATCTGTGTTTAGCAAGGATATTGGTGTGTAATTAGTCACATTTGTAGTGTCTGCTTTCTCCTTTGGAATTGCTGTAATTCTTGTAGACTGTATGGAAAGTGGTTTCCCCTACTTCCTTAATACTGTTATATAGGTTTACTACATTTTTTTTTCTATTCTAACACTATGACTTCCATTTGAAATGTTGGTACTCAAAATGCTGAGTGCCTAAAAGCTGAAGACAGAAAACCCAGAGAAGAGTGAATCTCCAAAACTGTTGCTCTTAAAACCTCTTTTTACAGGTGCCAAGCCCCTCACGCCCCTTAACATTATACATACCAACTCCAAAATCACTGTATCTTGGAGGAAAGGGAATATTCTGAGAAATGGTATCTCAGACTTAGTATAACTAAATCTGTTCTTTCAGCTATTCAGTCTTTGTATTTCAGGACTCATTCTGGCTGGTCCCAACATTTCAAATGGTTAGCTTATGTTATACCCCCACTTGCAAAGCTTGTTAAGTAGTCTGTCTGGACCTAGTGTCTTATCTTTTATAGTTTCTTAATTGTATACTGCAGTTTACGACAAGTAATATCTTTAGATAGACTTATTTGTCCAAGTTGGTCCTTTTTCTAGTTCTTGCCTATGTGAACAATTGAGTTGGTCTCTTCTGTATAATTTTATGTATTAAATGTATAGTTTTCATATCACAGTTTGAAAGAATTCCTAAACGATTCCACCCCATCACTTCTACCCCTGTATCATCCATTATCTCTTGAATAAAGTATGCCTCTATGGTTTATATAGACAGGCAATTACTTTAGGCTTTTGCTCTACAAATAGCCACCAATAACATTTTTCCAAAAATCTCAGCTTTCACTTATGAGGCATAAAGTGAATATGATTCAGTAATTCATACTTGATATTATTAATTTCAATAAGGTTCCTATCTGTATTCATTTGTGCTACTTTTTCTCTTTAATTAAATCGCTCATATGTTTCCTATTCTTCTTTTCTCCTACCATCAGCTGTGTGCTCTGGTGGTGGCTTGTATGGCATCCCATCAAACTCCTCTCATTGATTCTTTATTGAATTCCATTCTGTCATTTGTCCTATAAATTTTGCATTTGAATTTCCATTTATAATATTGACAATGCCAAATATTCTTTGACCTGGTACCCCCTGCTAGATTAAGAGTAAGTTTTACAGTAGTGTGGTTGGGAAAGTATCTGTCCAAAATTTCTAAATTTCATATTCATGGGAGAATCATTCTTTAACAAAGAGAATAATTAATTCTGCTGGGTACACGGAAGTCATTTCTAGAGAAGGTAAATTATTTCTGTTCTAGAGAAGGTAAATTGTTTCTGCTCCTCAAGAAACCTGCTAGTAATATCTTCCCAGTCACTCTGCTCGATCAACAATGCAGGTTGCTTCTGTACTTTTGTATGGCTTTTTTCCTTGCCAAGAAAACTATCAAGATTATCGTCTAGGACAACATTAAATCTACTCCCTATCAACTGATGGTAATCCTGCTCAGCAAAGCTAAAGATTCTTTCCCTACCCTCTGAAACGTTTTTGCACAGCACTTTGCTGGTAGGCTAAGAGTATAAACTCTCTTGAGCGGAAAAATGAAATTTCACCTGCTTATAGTATAGCTTATCCTGAGTTGGCTGAATCACAACAAAAAACAACATTCATTAACCATCTCCTTCCACACTAACCCTTTGCAAAGGAATGTGAACTCTATCATTGTATAATTAGTAAATGTACTCTGTTACCCATTCATAACACATAAAACGAAAAAAAAAAACAACTTCTGAATCAAGGGTCACACATCTAATTTTCACATTGCTTATACCGACATTACTACTTACTATAATCATTATAAGAAATTAGATACAGGTACCCAAGATGTTATGAAGTGGAAAAAACATCACCATATTACGCCCTCACCTTGTGGGCAAGGCACAATTCTCCTCGAAGGATGGAGAGAGATAATGCTGTTATCCCATTACCTGGAATATACACTCCTAAGTATTCACCTGGAATGTGCATGTACTCTTTTGTGAAATAGTAATAGGAATAGAAAAATATACATAAAAACAATTCTTTACATTCATTAACAAAATAACAGGAACCTTAAAAAGTGCTTCAGTATGCTAAGAAAGTTAGCTCTATAAAACTCAGTGGCTGACATAATTAAAACAATCATACTTGGTGGAGTATTGTGTTCATAACAATGTTTTACCACACTTTAGCCAAAGTCTATATCATCCAGAGAGATAAAAAAGAAAGAAAAAAAAAAAAAATGTTTTTCCATACTGGCAGACAGTAAATATGTCTCTACACAGTCCTAATGAGAATGTCTAAAGTTCAATAACAAACTCTTATCACTTCATAAAATCAAACATACTTTATTTATACTGACAAAATGTCATACTTGCCCATGCATTTTATAAGCCTTATGAGATATACCTAACAAAACTCTTGCCCATCTGCTCAATATTTTGCAATAATCTTTCAATCATTCAATCAATCAATCAGTAAAAATATGCATTAGCATGGCTTTCAGTGTTCAGTTTTAAGTTCATACATCTTTAACATATCTCACATGGAATTAAAAAATGTGGTGCCTTCTCTCTCTCTCTCTCTCTCTCTGTATCTCTTTTTTTTTCAAAATATAACATTTATTATATAAGTATTAACAATTTTTTATTTAGCACTTCTTTAAATTTCATCCACAAGTTGTAGGAAGAAGAGATTCTAGTTTTTCTTGTCTTGATGGTAGCAAGTTCTAGATGCCGAACTTCAGTTGCAAGATTTATAAATTTATTCAAGGTTGTAGTAGATTCATTTTTCCAGTTCCTGGTAATAACTTTCCTTGCAATTATTAATATATTCCATAAGAGTGGCTACTTTATTCTCCTGACACAAGCAGGTATTGACATATTAAATAAAATGAGAGATTATTTAAAGTAAATTCTGGAGCATTTCTCCCCGGGCCTCCTCTGAAAACAGGATCTGTGGAACCTAATCAGACTTTCCCGGTCAACAAATGTTAAATAAAATTAAATAAATAAATGTATCCTTAAATAAAGCGTGCAATAAAGAATTAATATTATCCCAGAATGGTTTAATTACAACACAATGAAAAAAAACATATTTTGTCAATCAGCCTTAACATTTAACTTACATCTCCAACATTCTACTTTCCTATTGTACATGAAGCCGACTTTATATGGAGTAATAAAAGTGCAATGCATGAATTTCAAAGAGAATAATCTCCGTTTTAGTGAAGCAGTTGTTTGCTTTGATGATAATAACATTATTTTTTCTCAACTTCACTTGGACATTTTTATTATTAAATTTAAAATCTTCCCAATGACTAACTATAATATTGAGTTGCATTTTTAACCACTTTATATAATTTGGATAAAAAACCTTTCTCCAGTTTAATCTAATTGCTTCAAAATGATTAAAAGATCAGTAAGTTTTAGGAACAGAATTTCTAACTGTAGGTAGCCTTGAGTTAATTTTATATTCAATTAATTTTCTACAATTTTGAATGCCCAACCATAGTTTTTTCACTATACTTTAACTGAAATCAATATGTCAAGTTCTTCTATTTAAGAGTGATCATTGATGAGAACTTAAATGCAAAGATATTATTCTGAGTATAAGCTATAGGAAACAAGAGAAAAATCCATGCTTTGTATTCTGGATTTCTGTATATAAAGTTTCTAAAGGTTGTAATTATTGTGGAGAGATAGGATAAATTAAATGACTGATTACTGTTGCCTGAAAAATAATCTTTTAAAAACCAGTGCATGATATTGCTTAATATTAAATGATTGTGCAAATTTGTCAAATGAATGGATGTTAACCAAATGCTTCCTTGAAACTTTCCATTTCGCTTTATATTTGTTATTTAAACAGAGGGATATTGTTTTGATGATTGATGAAAGGAAATATAGTACTAAGTCTGGTAAACCAATGGGTCCAAAATACCATTCTCTAATGTGATGCTTCATAGCTACTCTAGGCTAATTAGGATAGCAAATACATCATTGGATTAATGAATTAAGCTATTTAGTAATATTTCTAGGGGGAGGAAGAGATAGGGCTTGAATTATATAAAAAACATTCTGGTAGAAAAATCATTTTAATTATGAAAGTCTCTTTTCTATAATGAAAAAAGTGTATTCCATTTATTAATATGATTCTTTATAGAAATTAAGCAATTATAGTAATTAAAAGTTATGATATTGTGGATATCTGTTAAGGTCATCCATAAATAATTAAGTTGTTGTATCTTCTACAATACATTTAGAGAAACTTTTGCCCATATCATAATTATTAGTTTATTGGTAGTATTTTTATTTTGTTATCATTATAGCTAAGTACAGTTTTTTTCAGAAAGCTTTCTATTGCATTAAATGCAACAAAGAGAGAGCTATTCCTTTCATTCAAAATCAAAAGAATATCATCAGCAAATAGCTGGATATTGGAATTTAAATATTTGTTTAACTGTATGCCTTTAATATCTCAAATTTTACATTATGTAATTTGCAAATGGTTCCATAATTAAAGTAAAGAGTAGTGGCAACAGAGGACATCCCTGTTTAGTTCCTCTGGTAATCCTAATTGACTCTGAAGTATATGGACCTATTATTGAATAAGTGTGAGGATCTTCATAAAGGAGATTAATAAGCTATAAAAAAATATTTGACAAATTACATTCCTCTAAAATTAATAGAAGATAATTCCAATTAACTGAGTCAAAGGCACTATTAATGTCTAAGCTTATTAGTGTTAAACTATATTTTATGCTATTAGCATAATCAGTTATCGTTAATATTATTTTAATATTATCATAGGAATTCCTATTTATTATAAAACCAGTTTGGTCATTGTTAATTAGAAATGGTAGAAGCTGCTGAATTCTACTAGCATGGATAGACATAAATATTTTATAATCAATATTTAATAATGAGATTGGTCTGCAAGTAGAATGATCTGTAGGATCTTTATCAGCTTTTTAAGATCAGAGAATTAAGGGTGTATTTCCAAGCTGGATGAACATTTGTTAGACTTTTAACTATGGAGAAAACTTTGAGCAAAATACTTAAGGTATCTTTAGGCATTAGTTTATACATTTCCAGTATTATACTATCATTACCAGTAGCTTTATTGGGTTTTAGTTTATTAATTTGAGTTTTCAGTTCTGACATTAATACAGGCCTATCAACTATTTTCATCAGGTCTATAGATAATTTATTTTTAGTGTGATTTCTAATAAATGATTTAATAACCTCTTGTGAGTCCAGTGTTGGATTATGTTGATTGATTTTTATTAAAGTAGGATCTAAATTCTCTTAAAATCACCTCTATATCTGTAGCCTTTTTTTTACTATTTGAAGAATATAACTCTAATATGATTAGATTTAATAAGCAATGTCATTCTTGTAGCTAACATGTGCATAGATTTTGAATTAATAGAACAGCTAATTATTTTAATCCTTTCTATATTTATTATAGTTTTATGATTTAGGATTTCTAAATATTTACAATTTAAATTGGTAATTTCTTTTGTTAATTTGGAATTCCCTTTTTGACTATTTAATTTTAACTTATTTATTCTTTATGTAAATCTATCAGATCCTTATTCCATTGCTTTTTCTTTAGAACATGCCAACTCTTGATTTTACCATATAGATATGATTTTAGAGCATCTCATAAGTAAAATATATCTTCTATATAATTAATTTCAATAAAAGTGTGAACTTCTTTATTAAAGAAATATTTGAAATCATTCAAGTTGGTTATATAAACAGTTTCCTTTTAATGAGAATATTATTGTTAAAGTTTAGAGTTAACTCAAAATTTATGGCATTATGGTCAGAAAGTGGACAAGAGACAACTTTAATCTTACCTAGTCTAGTGATTAAATCATTCAAAATATATACTGTATCTATTTGTGATTGTTATCTATGTCTGTGTGAAAAATGTATAAAGAAAAATTATTCTGGGTCTGAAAATTCATTAATATCCTTAATATGAAATAATTCTTTGAATTCGATTAATGCTTTTGCTGAGAAAGGTATCCTTCACTTTCTGGTAGTGTTAGAATCTTCATCTTTTAATATAAGATTGAAATCACCTGCCAATGTAACACTGCCCTTTGAAATTTGAATAACCTGGTTTAACTGATGTTTAACTATTTTAATTCCTATTCCTGGGATCCAATACACATTAATAAAGATGTATAATTTTTTTTTTAATTTCTACAGTTACTGAAGAAGTCATGCCTTTATTATCATTATAGGTACTTAGGATTTTAGCCATATGTATAGAGTTTTTCCACAAAATAACCACCCCTCTTTTATTCTGATTGTATTGTGAGCTAGATAACACAGTATATTTTTAGTATTGAATGTATCAATGTCTTCTTGTAGCAGATGTGTCTCGTGGAGAAAGATAATCTGAGAATTAAATAATTTGAGAAACTTATTCAAATTACCCCACTTGCAACCATTGTTTAATCCATTAATATCAATAGAAATGCACTTTAGATATGTGATATATTATATTAAACAAGACAAATATCCACACAATATCATCAAATTTCCACAAGTTTGAAATTAACAATGAATCACTCTCAAAACTTTTGAACTGCATATCCATAAATATATGACCAATAAGGCTGAGATTATTGACAATATACTTGTTAGTAACAATAGTAGACACTAATACAAATCAGAATATTTCCCAAGAAATTAAACCTAAAGTTAGATTACCCATCTTTCCTCTCATGGATTTTAGTGTTGCTAATTTGAGTAGTGGATCTATCCAAACATTCCCACCCATCAAAAATATGTCTAGTATCTCTCCACTACAATTAGAACAGTATAATCATTAAAAAGGAAAAACAAATAAGCAATTAAAAAACTTCACACACATAAAAACTCTCCGAACATTTAATCAATTTCTAGTTTATAAAATCACCCTTATCTGTATGCTAAATGAAAGATGTAGAAATTCTACAATAATGAGGACCCTACAACTCTTAACCTCACTATTAACTAGCTTACAAATGATATCATGGGATCTTAACATGAGACAGGCTCAGTAAGATATGAATAAATATATGGAGAGACTGTTAATATAGTATCACTCTACAACATGAAATTGCAGTGTCATGTTTGCTGTATGTTAGGCATTTCCTAAGTAAATAAGACATAAAACAAAGACACTTATGACCCCTATATAAAACAGAAGTCAAACACATAAAAGTTAAGTGTATTGCATATAGGCAGTCAATGATAGGTATAATCTTCAAATTAGCTATTTAACTTCCTAGTGGTAGTTACATATAAGTACCATTAATGCTTAAGCCAAAGGTTTCATGTATACAGTACAGAAATGTTTCTAGAAGAGTAAAAAACATATGCATAACTGTTTAAATAGGATAGAGGAAAGCTTTGGCAAAGCTAAGCTGAACTGTGAGTTCAGCATTTCCTGAAGAATTAAACATTGCTGCTATCTGCAATAACATGAAACATACAATGCATCTTTGCAAACTTATATTTGGTTTCTTTACTTGATATTTAATGGCACATTTACACTCAACACAGCCCAACATAAGATGGTAAACAATAAGTCCTACTGTGTAATATTGTCAGGGAACTTTGGCTCGGATGCTACACAATTATAATCTACAAATTATATCTGCATGAATAATTTTATATGGTAAAAGTTATAGAGCTTGTGCCCAAGTGTGCTTGTGTGCCAGAAAACTATGTCAAGCACAGACTATTTCTTAGTTCTAAAGGTCTACGAAAACCTATTTTTTCTTCCTTCCCATTCCTTTCTTCCCTTCCCTTATCTTTATTCTCTTCCTTTTTGTTTTCCCTTTTATTTTCCCAACTGTTTTAAATAAAATATTGATTCCAAAACAAAAAGACATGAGAGCGCATGTGTATGTGTGTGTGTGTGTGTGTGTGTGTGTGTGTGTGTGTGTGTATGTACAAGCATGTGGATATGTGGAACAACAATAAGAAGTAGCACCTATCTCAGCAGATGTACATCAAAGTGGGAATTCTGTCCAAGATCTACTCTGTCCAGCAATACAAAATCCGACCATCTCTTAAAGATGCCCAACACATATCCTGCATCACCCAACTTCTCATCTGAACTGTATTTCCAAGTGGAGAATTACAAAATGGCACATTTAATTCTAAACTGTCCTGCTGCCCTTTGACATACCACATCAAGTGTCAGATCTGCCCATTTCCTTCAGACATTAGTGCTGAAGCTCGCCACTAATTCTTTTCAATAAACTGCTCCAAAGAAAAGCATGTGACATCATTCAAACAAACTAAAGTAGAAGAAATGAATCCCAAGGCATCAAGTAAGTGCATGAGCTTAAAGAAAATTATTTTACATCAGCTGTTGTTCACAGCTTTCAAATAATAAAGCTACTGCTCTGTTTACAATATTCTTGTTAAATAAGGAGCTGTGAGTTAATAAAACATACCACATTTACAATATCATTCACAGATAACACAAAGTAATCTATATGACATAAAAAAATAAACAACAAAAGTAAATGAGCAGACTGAGACACCACACAACAGAGGCAACACATCCACAAGTCCAAAAACAGATACCATGGCACCAGTACCATTTTACAAGGCCAAGTCTATTAAAAGAGCAAAACCTCAAAGGGATACACATCTTATTATGATTAATTTAACTGGACCAAGCCAAAGCAGCTAAAATACAGAAAAAAACTAGTTCCATTTCCTATTATTATACCACACTCCACTTGGACAATGAATACAATTGGGACACTGAGCTCCAAGCACAAACACTTTAATTAAAACAATAAAGACAGAATCTATCTTCTCTAGTGCCTCTGCTACTATGAGCCTTTACAGAGTATACTTCTTTATTTTACCAAATATGTTGAATTGCATTAAAAAATCAATAATTCAATTAAAGCAATTAAAACCTTTATTTTACAAAATTTTAGAGATATCTCACATAAAAAAATTCCAGTTAAGTTCACTATTAAGCTCCCCATGAAACAATGTCCTCTATTTTAAAATAAAAATATAATCTTTCTTCCTTAGTTTATGTTTGATACGTTCTGGTTTATTAAACACATTAATTGGCTGTTTTAAGACTGTGGCTTGTAATCCTTTTAGGTCTCCATTGTGGCATAAATGAAAATGTTCTGCTACAGGGCTGTTTATTTTTCTTAATATCCCTTACATGTTCTTTAATTCTAGTAGCAAAGCTTATTTTGCTTTCCCCTGTACAGTTTTGTCCACAAGGACACTTAAGCCCATAGACTATTTTGTCACTAGTTTGTTTGTGTCTTTCGGCTTTTCCCGGTTAGTACAACTAAAAATTCCCTGCATTTTAAAAATCTTTCCATTAATATTAGGGAAACTATTTACCACATAACAACATACTGTGCAAGTTCCACAAGGAGAAGTACTTTTATATGACAATTCTTTTGTTCTTACTGCATTCGGTCCTTTAAATTCTCCATGTACTAACATATCTTTAAATTTCTTTCTCTTTTATAAGAAAAACTAAGTTTAACATTTTTCAAAAAGACTAGGTCCCCTTTAACAAAGATCCAATAATATCTCACAAAATGTTCTAACTTCTTTGATAAGGTAGTATATTTTGAAGTAAAATATAAGCTGTCACCTTCCTTTCTTACTTCATTCTCATTCATATTATTTTCCTTTCTACTGACTTCACTTTTTTATTTTTTCCATTCACTCTATAGCATCCATCCCACAATTTTTCCTTTTCATACCCCCTCTGCAAAAAAACATTTAAATTGCTTTACACATTTCACTGTTGCAATCCTGAACTTCATTACATAACCTTTTGATTCTTAATAATTCCCCATAAGGTACAGAGGCTACTTTGTGTGGAATGGCAACTTGTTCCATGTAGCATATAGTTTTGTTGTTCAAATTTCCTGTATATTTTTCTCTTTAATTTTCCATTCTCTTGCCCTTCAATAATTATATCTAAATAATTGACTTTGTTTCCTTTTTGAAGTCCATCAAAATGAATTCCAAACCTGTTTTTATGTATATCTTTAATTAATTTTTCTATTTTACCATAACCTCCTTTGCAAACAAAGATAAGGTCTTTAATAAACCTACAATATTTTATTACATGATCCTTGAAGAAATCTTTTCTATATATGTAAATATTTTCAAAGAGGCCCATAAACAAATTGGCATACATGGCCTCAAAAGCTGCCTCCATTGCCATACCACATCTTTGCCTATAGAGACATCCATCAAATTAAAATATATTATTTTTAAACAAAATAAAGTTAGTTCTATTATATACTGGGTCCTAGGACTTTCCCCTAAAAAGAATTCCATAGCCTGTATCCCATCTCTGTGTTAAATATTAGTGTACAAACTTACATCAACCACTATGAAGTACATTTCTTTTTCCACATTGTATTACCTTTACCTTATCGAAAAAATCAAACGTATCCTTGATATATGATAGTAGTTAAGCTTTCTAGCTAAAATATAAACCGTAATATATTAAAATAAAGTAAATAAACTAAATTAATTTGAAATTAATTGTTAGAAGTAAATGAAGAAAATAACATTTAAAAGAGGGAAGTAAAGGAGACTTGAATGTAACTCAACTTGAATGTAACTTAAATAATAACAAAAGATAGCATTAAAAGTGTTACTAAAGATACTTTTACTAAACCAAAGAAATATGTATATAATAATTTGTAGAAATTATATGTTAATTAATGTTTATTAATGAAGTTAAAAACCAGATTAAAGAAAAAAAGGCTTAATTATCCTAATGAAGAATGCATCCAAGTTTTGTTTCTTAATTTTTAAGACTGATTAGAGAAAATGAGAAATGTTTAAACAAAAATAAATAAAATTATAATTGCATATTAAGGTGAGATGATGTTAAGCACTTTAGCTTAGAAGTCATTTTTTCTTTTAACATCTTTTTCTTTTCATTCATTTTCCATCCATTCCATTCAGCTTGTCTTTTCAAGGAGCTGTTATTAGAATCCATAAATCCTATTTGTTCTAGTATAAGATTTCAGGAATGTCATACCAGTGTCCAAGTCTTCAAAGAATTTGATTCCATCAGGAAGAAATACTTTAAGTCTGGCAGGGAATCGCAAATGAAATGTAACCTGTTTTTTTCTTTAGTTTTCTTATTAAAGGAAGAAAGCATTTCCTCTTAGACATAACAGTTGCAGAATAATCATTATCAAACCTTATGATTCTGCCTTTTATGTTGATAGGAGCTTTAGACCAGGCTGTTTTAAGGATTGATTCTTTATCCTGAGATGAAAAAAGCAATCTTACAATAATAGCTCTTGGAGAAGGATTATTTTTTGAGGAAGATGCAACCAAGGAATTATGAGCTTTTCTATTGCAAATGACATAGGTGAAGACAAGTCTAGAATCTGAGGAAGTTAAGATGTTAAAATGTTTGCCATACTTTCTCCTTATATATTTTCAGGGAGACCAAAGATATGAATGCTATTTCTCCAAGTCATCGATTTTATTCAACAGAAGAGTATTTTGCTTCAGTAACAATTCAACATTATTTTCCTCTTCAGTTAATCTCCCTTCAGTGTCATGTAATGAATCTTTTATACCTGATATGCCTGATATTTCAGATTTCTGCTGTTTTAAAGTCTCGTCAATGTCTTCTGTTTAGAGTATTTTTTCTTTAAAGTTATCTATTTTGATGTTAATTTTGTCCATTTTTAAAGTTCCTGTATGTTCAAAAGAACAGACTGAAGCTCCTTTTTTAAAGACTAGTCCTGAGAATTAATTTTTGTGTGACTCATTTCAGTGTTATATGTGAAGAAATCTTCCAGATAAAAATGTAACAGGAAAATAATGAGATATAAAAAAATGATACTATCCTGCAATATAACTTAAAATAATTATATCCACTTGGAAAAATCAATTAAGATAATTTAGAAATACAATTTATTGTCAGAAATAGAAATATAGTAGCAGCGCAGGCAAAATCTTAGCCTTCTCTTGATTTATGTAGTGATCCACCATCTTTTAATTTTTTGAGTCCTTCCTTTGACCAACAGCATTAATCACTTCAATTTTTCCTTTACCTTCTGTATCTATGTCTATCCTTGTCCTACACAGATCCCAAAGAAAAACTTCTCTTTTTCTTTCTCTCATAGGTCACCCTCCTGACCATTCTTTTGGTCTTGCCTCTGTTACTTCAGCATAAAAAGCTTTCTTTGTCAACATTAGCTGGCTGGCTACTCTACTGTGTCTCATAACTCATGTCTCCTATATTTTGCTCCCCCTGTCATTGTGACAGAATCTTGGTCTGTGTTAAACACATTTTTTTCTTTTCTGCATTTTATTGTCCTCTCATTTCATGTGCAATCATGTTCAGTTTGTGTTTCCCTCTTAAGAAAGTCCATGCAGCTGTTTTGTCCATGGACTGGCAGGAAGCATTCTTATGCTTAACTATTAAAACTGCTGTAGACAAAAGCAGAGTTGCAAAGCTTGTTTGGTAAAATGAATGCTTAAGTGGAACCAGTCTATACATCTCAATCTCCCAGAACTAAAAGTCATAGCTATGACCTTTAAAAGTCATCGCTGAGGACAGAAGGAAGGACCTTCTTATTTTTCACAATAGAAGATCTTTATATAATGGATCCTGATTAGTTATCGGCATTGGTATTGAATTTATGTATAGGCCTAGTTTATGTATTTAATAAAATATGTACCAATAAACAGACCTGACTTTATAAGGGACATTGTAAATCTAGGAAGAACAACAAAATCAAAGCCCTGTGCCTGTATCATAGCAGTTGACTGGTATGGAATAGTATTTTCTGTGCTGAAAATCACTGGGGAGAAACATAATATTGCAATATGTTCTGTATAACTAACCATTCCCTTGTTTTGAAGAAGGCAAATACCATGACTACATGCCTGGGCCTGTCTACATCCTGGCACCTCTGATTTACTGTGTGAATCCTACATAATCTGTCAGACAGTGGCAGTTTTAAAATAATTTTCTTGAAGAAACAGTAGAAAAGATTCTAATTCCACTGTGGGAATGATTTCTGCTATGCCAATAACATGCACATTATTTTGCCTATAATCATTTTTTTAAATCATCAATATTCTGCTTAGCTAATGAGTAGTTTTTAGCTCTTTAAATGCTATTGATTTAACAGTGATATATACTTGCTCCTCTGGGGTTTCTAATATTACCTCCAGGGCTGAGATTTTATCTGACTACTTCCTTTTTTTTCTAAAAGGGTAAGATGTCCTTGACAAGCTGGAAAAGTTTCTATAACTTAAGCAGCATGTTTTCCTCAGGTTTTATCGTTTTTAACTGATCAAGTGACTTTGTAGCCATTACACGGTATTTTTATATGTTCTGTGTGCCTGTTATTTTATCAGTTCAAGTTGACAACGTAATTAGCTGTGTTAGACCTCATAACTGGATTTGATCATGGGATGAGTTGTGCATATTAGAGCTGAAGTCTTGAACTCTCCTAGGTGGAAGATTTCATTGGTTGCTATATTCCATATTCTAGACAAGGACAATCTGTGGAGCAAAAATGCAGTAGTTTTTTTTGTCAGATGTGGATGCTTATTTCTTTGACAGATGTGTATTCATCAAGGAGGAAAATTATTATCATAATATCTCTTCCTTTTTCAAGGATGCTGGGCATGAGTAACGGGCAATTTGAATGGCCTTTGGCTAAGATAGTGATTCTCCAAGTGCATTTGTGCAATCCATCTTGGCTAAAAGTGTTGCGACCAGTCAAATTGTCTTTAGTGCTATGGATGTGTGACTTGAGTTATGCCTCAGTGATATGTAAGATATCCTGGTAGTAGGGGTACGGAAGAGCCAATTAAATGATCTGTTTTACTGCACATTCTTCTTGCATTAATGTAAATGATGTTTAGACCTGAATTGTGTGTCCATGGTCAATTAGCTGGGAAGATTAAGTAAATACTACCTCTGAGTGAAATGATGGTCTGACAGACTTTTGGAAATGAGGGACTGGAACTTGGATGAATGCCTCTAGCACCAGAGCGTGATGACATAGCAGTCAGAATGTTACATGCTGGTACTTTAGGTAGTGTACATATTGAATAGATGTGAAAGACAAATGTATTGTGAAGCAGTAAAGAAGGCCACCAGCATGTAAACTAACAATACTATGATGGGAGGTGACAGGACTGGTGATGTTTGCAACTAAGCTGGTTCCCTTCTGGTCTCTGTAGAGGTCTGCAAAGTTAGAGGAGGGGGGTAAGGAGTGTACTGAGGTATGGAGGCTGATAATGATGCCAATATATAGTATATGGTAAAATCCGAGTAATCAACAATAATCATGCCACTGAGGATAAATGATTCACTTAAAACCAAGAAATAAGTCCAAAAAAACCATAAAAGCTAATTAAGCAATGAGATAGTATAAAAACTTTTATTATAATGATGACATAAGTGCTTTCATAGTTGAGACACTGCTTCAGCAGATGTTCAAAGGTTTTAACTCATACATATGCTTTAAATAATACAAAGCATCAGATCAACAACCAATCAGATAAAGTCCCTCCGAATACATTATTCTCTCTATATCTTGTGCCATCACTTTAATTGTCAATGAAGAGAATAATCTATTTGGAGGGAATTTATCTGGCTGCCTTTTCTCTTATTGAAGTAATTATGTTGTCAGCATATTTGGTTATCTGTAGTGCTTTATATCTGAGAAAAATAGTCCAAAATGAAGAGATTCAAGTATAGATCTCAGCTGGGCACCACAGGGAATTCCCATTAGGTTAGATAGGTAACCATCCACCTAACTTGTGGAGTCAACCACCATTTTATCCACTGAGTTCTATGTGGGATTGTCATGCAATGCTTTTTGCAAATGAGAAACAGTGCTAATACTTAGCAAAAGGAAAGTAAGTGGCATAAACTGTCAGCCCTTCATTAAGTCCTGTGTTACCTCTCTTCAGAGAATGACATGAGTCAACAGGCAAGATCTGCCATAGTATTCAAAGTCTAACAGAATTAGGTTGTGACACTCTGGATTAGTTGCATTATGCTCTGTTCATGTTTTTATATAAAACATTGGTTGAGCTGATGGGTGTAAAATTTTGGGTTTCTAAAGTGACCTTGCCACGTACTTTGCAAATCGGTGCAACTATTGCCTGACACCATACATCACGGATGCATTACTTGTGCCCAAAAATTTTGGGTTCCTATTACAAGACCAAAGATGCATTCTTTCGAATGAATCTTGGTAGAACTTAAAAGACTGAAAAGGCAAAATATCGAAGCGGCTTTTAAGCGAATCCTTTCTCTGGGAAAGAATTTGCTTGGCCGTTTCATCACTTTGCCATTTTTGGCACTATAGTGCGAGTTCGGAGTTGGTATATTTAAATAGGGGGGTGTGGGGGGCACAGCCCCCTACATTGGGTGGTGTGGTGGGCGAAGCCCCCCACTTAATGTAATGTTTAAAGGTTTTTTTTTTTTTTTTTTTTTATTTTTTTTTTTATTACAGCAATTTTTTTCCCTTGGCTGCTTCGTTCCTTTGCCATTTTCAGCAATGTAGTGCAAGCTTAGAGTTGGTATGTTTAAGAAGGGGTTGTGTGGGTGGCAAAGCCTCTTTTTTAATGTAATGTTTAAAGTGTTTTCCTTTTTTTTTTTGTTGGAACAGCGATTTTTTTCTCTTGGAAAAAAAGCGCTATTCTGACAGTTCAACATTGTAAGCTTTCGCTTACATAGGGTCGATTAATCACCATTCACTTTTTTAAGCGTTCAGTGATGTAATATAGACCCAAAATTTTAATACTGTCAATTGGATGCTTAGCCATTCACATGTAAAGTTAAGTAGTGCTGCATATTTCTGTTGTATAACTTTATCAATTCTGTGACAATAACCATGGGCTATTTTTAATTTACATGTATGTCTGTGGCTTACCAGTATATATCCATGGACAGTGAGGGTAACATAATCTTAAAACTCACTCACAGTTTCCTGATTAGCAGACTTACTTAAGTCATTGATGACATTATTCTAGTTTTACAATATGTCATTAATTAAATCATAGCTTTCACTGGGATCTAAGTAAGTTTATGATTGAGTTTAATCTTGCTGTTAGGTTAAGAATGATTGCATCATGATTTTTGTTAATTAACAAATTGTACATACATAGGAATATACATATATATATATACCTCTTGAGGTTTGGCTTTATTAGGTTGAATGTAACCATAAAGACTTAAAAGGTAAAAATGTCATAGGCATTCAGAAGCCATGTAGCTGAAACACTTGATGTCCTTAAGGGGACATCACACATATTCCATGGACCTCCATCACAGGAAGTTTAAGGTATCATAAGGTATCACACAGTGAAAACTTTAGCTTAGCTGTGTTTTTCTTGCAGTTTTTAGTGAATGGTTTGTGTGTTTGACCTTTTTTACCCTTTGTTTTTTTTTATATAAATCTATCTATCTATCTATCTATCTATCTATCTATCTATCTATCTATCTGTCTATACAGGTGTACAAAGTATAAGAAAAACACCCAAACATCTACCTTCGAAATGTTAACCACAAAACATTGAGAATGTGAATGTCAACCTGCTGCTAATCATGCAATGAGCCCTAACATTGGTGATGCAAAAGTAAACATAAAGAGTAGCAGAAAAGACTGATTTTTGAAGGGAGGCCAACATGCACCACTCCACACTCCTTACTAATTGTATATACTAGCTCCAGGGTAATGCAGTATCAGGTAAAGGTGATATTCCTCAACCTCAAGAATTGTGTGATCTCACACACTTGTCAACCACCTGTTGAGTGGACCAAATTTTGTTGAGTAAACGGATACCTACTTTTGAAAATATTCAATGCCCCCATGTCCATATCTGTCTCTCTCTCTATATATATATATATATATATATATATATATATATATATATATATATATATAGGTTCACTTCAAAATCCTGAAATCTCAAAATCCTGACTCTCAAAATCTTGGACTCAAAATCCTGAAAACTCAAAATGCTGAAAACTCATAATACTGAATCTCATAATACTGAAAAATATACAAGACACAAACGCTGACTGTATTGCAGCAGAAATATATACAGAAACATATTACTAATCCACAATTATAAGCAGGGGCAAGCCTCCCTATGCCCCCCATACTCCTTGCTACTTAAATATATCGACTCTGAGATCGCACTTCATAGAAGAAAATGGCAAACATACCATTGCATGCTTCATGACTGCCTGTTGTAACCTTAGTCATGGGCCCTTTTAATGTGCTATACTACAACGTAACTCATCTTAGTGTAGTGAAGTGCGCTCTTGGAGTTGATCTATTTAAGTAGCAGGGGGTGTGGGGGTGCAGCCCCCCACATGGGGGGTGCAGGGGGTGCAGCCCCCCTGCTTATAGTTGATTTAGACTGATATGGCTGATCTTTTTTTTATTTCTGTATGTATTTCTTCTGCAATACAGTTGGTGTTGGTGTCCTGTATGTTTTTCAGTATTATGAGATTTAGTATTATGAGTTTTCAGTATTTTGAGCTTTCAGGATTTTGAGTTCAGGATTTTGAGATTCAGGATTTTGAGCTTTCAGGATTTTGAAGTGAACCCACAGATATATATATATATATATATATATCTGTGTGTGTGTGTGTGTGTGTGTGTGTGTGTGTGTGTGTGTGTGTATGTATATATAGAGAGAGACAGAGAGAGAGAGCATACTCCTAGACTATCCAGATTTTCATAGACTGTCCAGATTTTTGGCTCATATGTTTCGTCTGTTCCTCAAATAATGAAGGAAGTTTGAGTTTCAAACTTCATATCTCACAAAAATGCATGCTAATGCAAAAACTGTTATCCTATCAACTTTCTAAGTTTATAAGAGAAGTTTTTAAACATTATTATCTTTGGGCTTTTGTCCCTCAATATTTTGACTTTGTCCAGATTTCTTGCATTAAGAGATTGAGAGGTATGAGACATATAGAGAGAGTGAAATGGGGAGCAGAAAGATCCTAGGTTTGTCAATACAATATCTAAGGTATTAGTAATACAGCTTACTAGAAGCACTTCAGTTCACCACACCACTCTTAAAGCAATAATTTGTTGTTTATTCCATTAAAAACGAACAAAACACATAAAGCACTAAGCGCTTTCACCCAGTAACAAACCGGGTTTCCTCAGAGTGAATTTTCATAAGGAGCAGCTATCATTAAATACTTTTAGTTAATTAGTTGAATTACATTCAATAGGCAATTAGTATAATTATTTAATTAAAAAACCATAGTGACTTGAATAAAAAACTTTTTTTCTATTATTTTTGTCAATTACTATCTGTTCATCACAAGCTTCGTGAAATGAAGTTAGTGCCTGGCTTTTGGTGTAAAATATAAATGAATGAAATAGTATTACATGACTAGTAGCCTCTTCACAACTTAAAAAAGAAGGCTTTTAAGCAATTCTATGTGCAATAATCAACATTATGCTGTCATAAAGTATGTCAGCTTCTTGTTTAGTATGCTGTCTAGAGGACTTTAAGAAGAACATGTATATATAAACAAGTGTAAACAAGCATAAAAAAGCATAAAAAAGACTTCTATCAAATGCAACCAACGCATATAGCATAGCATGGTGTAAAAAGGTCTTGCATATTTATCATATAGTTTAATAAAATCTATTATATAAAAAGTTTAACTGTTTATATTAAAAAATTGATATGAATAAATAATAAATAATTATGTATATATGTAATAAATATGTATAAATATCTATGTACAAATTCAATTACCTTAATACATTAATTTAAAAAGCATATAAAAATAAGTAAAACTTTAAATAGTATTAGATTTCATTTTCAAAAAACTACTTATTGAAATGCAGTCGTTGATGCCTGGTTTTTTGTGTGCATCTAATCTAAACTGCCAAAGACATTCCTTCATTTCTAACAAATTGTTTGTATCACCTTCATTGTTTATAGTTTCGGGCACCCTATCTATAACAAAAAACAGAAATTTTTTGAAGTTTGGACAACTTGTACTATGTACATATAGGGCGTTTGTTGTTTTCTTATTTTTGATGTCCCTATTGTGTTCATTTATTCGCTCTCTTAGTTTTCTTATAGTCTTTCCTATGTAAAATGCCTCACAGGATAAACAAGATGCGAAATAAATTACTTGTTTGGTGTTGCAATTCACAAAACCTGGGCATCTAATGACCCTGTTGTATCCTGTTGTTGCCACATATGGACCATCATTTATAAATCTGCAAGCCCTACAAAACCGCACTTTTTCATATTTGATTTCTTATTGGCTTCTTCGACTCAAAAGTTCCCTTTAGGTTTCTCCCTCTGCTAAACACAATAGAGGGTATAGTACCTAGGTGGTCTATTATTCCGTTTGTATTGGTGAATACACATTCCCAAACCTCCTTTACTATATCCACTATGATTTTTGTATTATGATTATAAGGCAAGGTCAAGGAACATGACATATTGTTCCTTGTGCATCTTGTTGTTTTCATCCCTTCTTTGCCAATTCTTAGTATAGGTTTGAAGTTTTCTTCCCTTTTCTTTAGTATTTCGTCTTTCAAAGCTGTAATGAGATCATCCGGATAATCCCTTTCGTAAACATTTGACATAAAAAATCCAGCTCTCTGAAAAAAATGGTATCCTCACTTATGATTCGAGACAGCCTAATCATTTGTCCTTTTATGAGATTTCTTTTCTGAAAATAAGGGTGACAGCTTTTAAAATGCAAATAGGAATTAGAAAAGGTTTTCTTACGGAATATGTTTGATTCAACTATTCCGTTCTTTCTATATAGTTCAATATCTAAATAATTGCATTTGTCTTTATTTATATTGTAAGTAAACTTCAAAAAAGAGGTAGTGCTTTCCAAGTATTTGATAAAGTCCTTAATTTCTTCTGCTTCACCTTTCCAAATTACTAGGATGTCATCCAGAAATCTTAAATAAAGGACTATTTTGGACCAAAATGCACAATTGATGACATGTTGTTGTTCCCATTCTGCCAAAACTAAGTTGGCATATACTGGTGCACACCTTGCTCCCATCGCGACTCCTGATACCTGTTTGTAATATTCTCCATCTTGTTGAAAAAAATTGTTGAGGAGAATCATCTCCATAAAATCAGTGAGTGTTTTCCTTTTAACAGTATGATGGTTGCCATACCTCAGTAGGCTATTTTCGAATAGCTCAAGTCCTATTTCGTGGGGTATGACTGAGAAAAGGTTGATGATATCTATAGTAACTAAATAAGTGTCAGGTAAGATCAATTCCCTGTGCTCATGTAATTTTTCTAAGCAGTTCCATGAGTCCTTTAAAATATAAGGAGTGTTTTCTATCGCTTCTTTACAATTAATATCAATGAAATATGCCAAGGACTCTGTTTTAGAGTGTTTAGCTGCTATTATTGGTCTAAATGGGGGGTTATTCACATACTTATGAATCTTTGGTATCCCGAACACATTAGGTGTAATAGGATGTTCAACTACCAAGAAATCATGCTCTTCTTTGTTAATACACCCGTCCATTAACATTTCATAGAGCCGCCAATTAATTTTGGTTTGGGCCTTAATCATATCATACCTTGAACATCGGGTGTAGGTGGTTTCGTCATTGAGCATATTCAACATTTTATTTTTGTAATCTATTGTACTCATTATGACAACCCCTCCCCCCTTATCTGGTTTCATGATTCTGTATTTTTTATTACTGTATAGTTCATTCAAGCAAAACCTCTCAGGTGTAGTTAAGTTTTCTTTCATTATGTCATTTCTTTTTAGTGCTTTCCTAATCTGTGAATCACAGAACATTTCAAATAAGTGAATAACTGGGTTGTTGGGAGGTATGAAAGTACTTGCTTTCTTAATACTAATAGAATTAACTTCCCTTTTCTATGTGTCATCACGATTGTGGAAGAACAATTTCAAGTTTAACTTCCTTGTGTACAATCTCAAGTTAACTAAAACTCTTCCTATGTCCAACTTAAATGAAGGAATGAATTTGAAACCTTTTTTAAAAAGAGATACACAGTCTAAATTTACAACTTTGTCAGAATAATTGTACAATGAAAAACTTCCTTCTGTAAAAATATCACAATGCATTGTAGAAAATTCAGAATCATCACACAGTTGTCTTGGTTCTAAAGAATCATTATTTTCTGGTAAACAAGGATCAAAAATGCAATTAGTTAACATTGAATCATTATTCATTGCTTTTCCTTGTGTAACTTCAACAGATTCAGTAGTAGCCTTTGGTACATTGCTACAATTAATGCTATCTGAATGGTTGAAATAACATAATTCGATGCTATTCATCTGTTCCTGTTGTTGTTCTGGTAGTATCTCTGCCCTTGATAGTGCCCCCTTATGCGTTCTGATCTCCTCAGTGGCTGCTCTTCTAAAAAATCAGGTTGTCTCTGGTCATGCATATGTGGGGTGTTGTGTCCATAATTGTTTCTCCCCCCCTGCACATTAACTTCATCATCTCTATTATTCGTTATATTCCTTGTGTGATTCTGTTTTGTTTCCCTCATTTGCCTTTTGTATTCTTTAAAATGGTTATATGCCTTGTTATTTAAATAATCCTGTGAATCTCTCTGCAGTTTTTTGTTTTTAAAATCAAGACCTTTACTTACATACCTATTAATGTCAGCTAGGATATTATCTAACCTATGTTTGTTATGTTCATATAATAGGTCACTTCTTATGCTACCATCCAATTTTAATAAAATTTCATTTAATTGACTGAGCTTGTTATTATTGTTTTTTATAATCAGTCTCATAAGCTGCTTACCAGCGTTATCATATATTTCCAAAAGTTCCTTAAACAAATCGTCGTCCTCGAAGCCGAAAGGTACCTTCAGCACCCTAAGGCCTTTGGGCACTTGATTAAGTTCCAAAGAGCGTTCGAGAAAAGCGTTATCCATTTGTAGCGCTTTAAATTTCCTGAGTTGTTTCTCGAACTCAAGCAATTGTTTGTTTAAGTTCCCCATGTCGCTAGGCTGTAAATCCGTTGATAGTCTTGGTGCTGTTAAAAAGGTATCCAACCCAGGTAGTGAACGTCCTCTCTCTCCTCTCGTGCTGTTGCCATCTCTAGCGTTCACATCTGGAATCGGCGGCGGAAATCTGTTGTTAGTGTTCATTGCCCTGTTTGGTGCATTCCGTCCTCCAATAAATTCCTGAGAACTAACGCTAGCCGGTGGTTGGTTCCGTGACGTCCCCGGGGTGGAATGTAGAGTAAGAAGCAGTTCGTCAGCTTCAGATACGATTATATTATTGGTCTCCAAATTATCAGTTATCTCAGTGTTCGTTGTCGCCAAACCTTGTTCCTTCATAAAAGAAAGAAGCTTTTTTGTGAGTTCTAACTGCTGCTGCAATAGCTGCTCCATCCCGTTGCTACAGCAAGTAATTATTGATCGGAAACAAGATAAAGAACTAATAGTCCATATAAAACGTAGTTTTACAAATTATTTGAAAAACACGAGGGTGCAGGAGCCGAGGTACTCCAATGAAAAGATGATAATCCAAATGAACACGAACTATTGAAAACTAGTAATACAGCTTACTAGAAGCACTTCAGTTCACCACACCACTCTTAAAGCAATAATTTGTTGTTTATTCCATTAAAAACGAACAAAACACATAAAGCACTAAGCGCTTTCACCCAGTAACAAACCGGGTTTCCTCAGAGTGAATTTTCATAAGGAGCAGCTATCATTAAATACTTTTAGTTAATTAGTTGAATTACATTCAATAGGCAATTAGTATAATTATTTAATTAAAAAACCATAGTGACTTGAATAAAAAACTTTTTTTCTATTATTTTTGTCAATTACTATCTGTTCATCACAAGCTTCGTGAAATGAAGTTAGTGCCTGGCTTTTGGTGTAAAATATAAATGAATGAAATAGTATTACATGACTAGTAGCCTCTTCACAACTTAAAAAAGAAGGCTTTTAAGCAATTCTATGTGCAATAATCAACATTATGCTGTCATAAAGTATGTCAGCTTCTTGTTTAGTATGCTGTCTAGAGGACTTTAAGAAGAACATGTATATATAAACAAGTGTAAACAAGCATAAAAAAGCATAAAAAAGACTTCTATCAAATGCAACCAACGCATATAGCATAGCATGGTGTAAAAAGGTCTTGCATATTTATCATATAGTTTAATAAAATCTATTATATAAAAAGTTTAACTGTTTATATTAAAAAATTGATATGAATAAATAATAAATAATTATGTATATATGTAATAAATATGTATAAATATCTATGTACAAATTCAATTACCTTAATACATTAATTTAAAAAGCATATAAAAATAAGTAAAACTTTAAATAATATTAGATTTCATTTTCAAAAAACTACTTATTGAAATGCAGTCGTTGATGCCTGGTTTTTTGTGTGCATCTAATCTAAACTGCCAAAGACATTCCTTCATTTCTAACAAATTGTTTGTATCACCTTCATTGTTTATAGTTTCGGGCACCCTATCTATGACAAAAAACAGAAATTTTTTGAAGTTTGGACAACTTGTACTATGTACATATAGGGCGTTTGTTGTTTTCTTATTTTTGATGTCCCTATTGTGTTCATTTATTCGCTCTCTTAGTTTTCTTATAGTCTTTCCTATGTAAAATGCCTCACAGGATAAACAAGATGCGAAATAAATTACTTGTTTGGTGTTGCAATTCACAAAACCTGGGCATCTAATGACCCTGTTGTATCCTGTTGTTGCCACATATGGACCATCATTTATAAATCTGCAAGCCCTACAAAAACCGCACTTTTTCATATTTGATTTCTTATTGGCTTCTTTCGACTCAAAAATTTCCTTTAGGTTTCTCCCTCTGCTAAACACAATAGAGGGTATAGTACCTAGGTGGTCTATTATTCCGTTTGTATTGGTGAATACACATTCCCAAACCTCCTTTACTATATCCACTATGATTTTTGTATTATGATTATAAGGCAAGGTCAAGGAACATGACATATTGTTCCTTGTGCATCTTGTTGTTTTCATCCCTTCTTTGCCAATTCTTAGTATAGGTTTGAAGTTTTCTTCCCTTTTCTTTAGTATTTCGTCTTTCAAAGCTGTAATGAGATCATCCGGATAATCCCTTTCGGTAAACATTTGACATAAAAAATCCAGCTCTCTGAAAAAAATGGTATCCTCACTTATGATTCGAGACAGCCTAATCATTTGTCCTTTTATGAGATTTCTTTTCTGAAAATAAGGGTGACAGCTTTTAAAATGCAAATAGGAATTAGAAAAGGTTTTCTTACGGAATATGTTTGATTCAACGATTCCGTTATTTCTATATAGTTCAATATCTAAATAATTGCATTTGTCTTTATTTATATTGTAAGTAAACTTCAAAAAAGAGGTAGTGCTTTCCAAGTATTTGATAATGTCCTTAATTTCTTCTGCTTCACCTTTCCAAATTACTAGGATGTCATCCAGAAATCTTAAATAAAGGACTATTTTGGACCAAAATGCACAATTGATGACATGTTGTTGTTCCCATTCTGCCAAAACTAAGTTGGCATATACTGGTGCACACCTTGCTCCCATCGCGACTCCTGATACCTGTTTGTAATATTCTCCATCTTGTTGAAAAAAATTGTTGAGGAGAATCATCTCCATAAAATCAGTGAGTGTTTTCCTTTTAACAGTATGATGGTTGCCATACCTCAGTAGGCTATTTTCGAATAGCTCAAGTCCTATTTCGTGGGGTATGACTGAGAAAAGGTTGATGATATCTATAGTAACTAAATAAGTGTCAGGTAAGATCAATTCCCTGTGCTCATGTAATTTTTCTAAGCAGTTCCATGAGTCCTTTAAAATATAAGGAGTGTTTTCTATCGCTTCTTTACAATTAATATCAATGAAATATGCCAAGGACTCTGTTTTAGAGTGTTTAGCTTCTATTATTGGTCTAAACGGGGGGTTATTCACATCCTTATGAATCTTTGGTATCCCAAACACATTAGGTGTAATAGGATGTTCAACTACCAAGAAATCATGCTCTTCTTTGTTAATACACCCGTCCATTAACATTTCATTGAGCCGCCAATCAATCAATCAAGGAATGTCTTTGGCAGTTTAGATTAGATGCACACAAAAAACCAGGCATCAACGACTGCATTTCAATAAGTAGTTTTTTGAAAATGAAATCTAATACTATTTAAAGTTTTGCTTATTTTTATATGCTTTTTAAATTAATGTATTAAGGTAATTGAATTTGTACATAGATATTTATACATATTTATTACATATATACATAATTATTTATTATTTATTCATATCAATTTTTTAATATAAACAGTTAAACTTTTTATATAATAGATTTTATTAAACTATATGATAAATATGCAAGACCTTTTTACACCATGCTATGCTATATGCGTTGGTTGCATTTGATAGAAGTCTTTTTTATGCTTTTTTATGCTTGTTTACACTTGTTTATATATACATGTTCTTCTTAAAGTCCTCTAGACAGCATACTAAACAAGAAGCTGACATACTTTATGACAGCATAATGTTGATTATTGCACATAGAATTGCTTAAAAGCCTTCTTTTTTAAGTTGTGAAGAGGCTACTAGTCATGTAATACTATTTCATTCATTTATATTTTACACCAAAAGCCAGGCACTAACTTCATTTCACGAAGCTTGTGATGAACAGATAGTAATTGACAAAAATAATAGAAAAAAAGTTTTTTATTCAAGTCACTATGGTTTTTTAATTAAATAATTATACTAATTGCCTATTGAATGTAATTCAACTAATTAACTAAAAGTATTTAATGATAGCTGCTCCTTATGAAAATTCACTCTGAGGAAACCCGGTTTGTTACTGGGTGAAAGCGCTTAGTGCTTTATGTGTTTTGTTCGTTTTTAATGGAATAAACAACAAATTATTGCTTTAAGAGTGGTGTGGTGAACTGAAGTGCTTCTAGTAAGCTGTATTACTAGTTTTCAATAGTTCATGTTCATTTGGATTATCGTCTTTTCATTGGAGTACCTCGGCTCCTGCACCCTCGTGTTTTTCAAATAATTTGTAAAACTACGTTTTATATGGACTATTAGTTCTTTATCTTGTTTCCGATCAATAATTACTTGCTGTAGCAACGGGATGGAGCAGCTATTGCAGCAGCAGTTAGAACTCACAAAAAAGCTTCTTTCTTTTATGAAGGAACAAGGTTTGGCGACAACGAACACTGAGATAACTGATAATTTGGAGACCAATAATATAATCGTATCTGAAGCAGACGAACTGCTTCTTACTCTACATTCCACCCCGGGGACGTCACGGAACCAACCACCGGCTAGCGTTAGTTCTCAGGAATTTATTGGAGGACGGAATGCACCAAACAGGGCAATGAACACTAACAACAGATTTCCGCCGCCGATTCCAGATGGGAACGCTAGAGATGGCAACAGCACGAGAGGAGAGAGAGGACGTTCACTACCTGGGTTGGATACCTTTTTAACAGCACCAAGACTATCAACGGATTTACAGCCTAGCGACATGGGGAACTTAAACAAACAATTGCTTGAGTTCGAGAAACAACTCAGGAAATTTAAAGCGCTACAAATGGATAACGCTTTTCTCGAACGCTCTTTGGAACTTAATCAAGTGCCCAAAGGCCTTAGGGTGCTGAAGGTACCTTTTGGCTTCGAGGACGACGATTTGTTTAAGGAACTTTTGGAAATATATGACAACGCTGGTAAGCAGCTTATGAGACTGATTATAAAAAACAATAATAACAAGCTCAGTCAATTAAATGAAATTTTATTAAAATTGGATGGTAGCATAAGAAGTGACCTATTATATGAACATAACAAACATAGGTTAGATAATATCCTAGCTGACATTAATAGGTATGTAAGTAAAGGTCTTGATTTTAAAAACAAAAAACTGCAGAGAGATTCACAGGATTATTTAAATAACAAGGCATATAACCATTTTAAAGAATACAAAAGGCAAATGAGGGAAACAAAACAGAATCACACAAGGAATATAACGAATAATAGAGATGATGAAGTTAATGTGCAGGGGGGGAGAAACAATTATGGGCACAACACCCCACATATGCATGACCAGAGACAACCTGATTTTTTAGAAGAGCAGCCACTGAGGAGATCAGAACGCATAAGGGGGCACTATCAAGGGCAGAGATACTACCAGAACAACAACAGGAACAGATGAATAGCATCGAATTATGTTATTTCAACCATTCAGATAGCATTAATTGTAGCAATGTACCAAAGGCTACTACTGAATCTGTTGAAGTTACACAAGGAAAAGCAATGAATAATGATTCAATGTTAACTAATTGCGTTTTTGATCCTTGTTTACCAGAAAATAATGATTCTTTAGAACCAAGACAATTGTGTGATGATTCTGAATTTTCTACAATGCATTGTGATATTTTTACAGAAGGAAGTTTTTCATTGTACAATTATTCTGACAAAGTTGTAAATTTAGACTTTGTATCTCTTTTTAAAAAAGGTTTCAAATTCATTCCTTCATTTAAGTTGGACATAGGACGAGTTTTAGTTAACTTGAGATTGTACACAAGGAAGTTAAACTTGAAATTGTTCTTCCACAATCGTGATGACACATGGAAAAGGGAAGTTAATTCTATTAGTATTAAGAAAGCAAGTACTTTCATACCTCCCAACAACCCAGTTATTCACTTATTTGAAATGTTCTGTGATTCACAGATTAGGAAAGCACTAAAAAGAAATGACATAATGAAAGAAAACTTAACTACACCTGAGAGGTTTTGCTTGAATGAACTATACAGTAATAAAAAATACAGAATCATGAAACCAGATAAGGGGGGAGGGGTTGTCATAATGAGTACAATAGATTACAAAAATAAAATGTTGAATATGC
Source organism: Protopterus annectens (assembly GCF_019279795.1). Classification (NCBI taxonomy): domain Eukaryota; kingdom Metazoa; phylum Chordata; order Ceratodontiformes; family Protopteridae; genus Protopterus; species Protopterus annectens. Next base: position 539,212,229 of record NC_056732.1, on the reverse strand, counting down.
TCAATGACGAAACCACCTACACCCGATGTTCAAGGTATGATATGATTAAGGCCCAAACCAAAATTGATTGGCGGCTCTATGAAATGTTAATGGACGGGTGTATTAACAAAGAAGAGCATGATTTCTTGGTAGTTGAACATCCTATTACACCTAATGTGTTCGGGATACCAAAGATTCATAAGGATGTGAATAACCCCCCGTTTAGACCAATAATAGCAGCTAAACACTCTAAAACAGAGTCCTTGGCATATTTCATTGATATTAATTGTAAAGAAGCGATAGAAAACACTCCTTATATTTTAAAGGACTCATGGAACTGCTTAGAAAAATTACATGAGCACAGGGAATTGATCTTACCTGACACTTATTTAGTTACTATAGATATCATCAACCTTTTCTCAGTCATACCCCACGAAATAGGACTTGAGCTATTCGAAAATAGTCTACTGAGGTATGGCAACCATCATACTGTTAAAAGGAAAACACTCACTGATTTTATGGAGATGATTCTCCTCAACAATTTTTTTCAACAAGATGGAGAATATTACAAACAGGTATCAGGAGTCGCGATGGGAGCAAGGTGTGCACCAGTATATGCCAACTTAGTTTTGGCAGAATGGGAACAACAACATGTCATCAATTGTGCATTTTGGTCCAAAATAGTCCTTTATTTAAGATTTCTGGATGACATCCTAGTAATTTGGAAAGGTGAAGCAGAAGAAATTAAGGACTTTATCAAATACTTGGAAAGCACTACCTCTTTTTTGAAGTTTACTTACAATATAAATAAAGACAAATGCAATTATTTAGATATTGAACTATATAGAAAGAACGGAATAGTTGAATCAAACATATTCCGTAAGAAAACCTTTTCTAATTCCTATTTGCATTTTAAAAGCTGTCACCCTTATTTTCAGAAAAGAAATCTCATAAAAGGACAAATGATTAGGCTGTCTCGAATCATAAGTGAGGATACCATTTTTTTCAGAGAGCTGGATTTTTTATGTCAAATGTTTACCGAAAGGGATTATCCGGATGATCTCATTACAGCTTTGAAAGACGAAATACTAAAGAAAAGGGAAGAAAACTTCAAACCTATACTAAGAATTGGCAAAGAAGGGATGAAAACAACAAGATGCACAAGGAACAATATGTCATGTTCCTTGACCTTGCCTTATAATCATAATACAAAAATCATAGTGGATATAGTAAAGGAGGTTTGGGAATGTGTATTCACCAATACAAACGGAATAATAGACCACCTAGGTACTATACCCTCTATTGTGTTTAGCAGAGGGAGAAACCTAAAGGAAATTTTTGAGTCGAAAGAAGCCAATAAGAAATCAAATATGAAAAGTGCGGTTTTGTAGGGCTTGCAGATTTATAAATGATGGTCCATATGTGGCAACAACAGGATACAACAGGGTCATTAGATGCCCAGGTTTTGTGAATTGCAACACCAAACAAGTAATTTATTTCGCATCTTGTTTATCCTGTGAGGCATTTTACATAGGAAAGACTATAAGAAAACTAAGAGAGCGAATAAATGAACACAATAGGGACATCAAAAATAAGAAAACAACAAACGCCCTATATGTACATAGTACAAGTTGTCCAAACTTCAAAAAATTTCTGTTTTTTGTCATAGATAGGGTGCCCTAAACTATAAACAATGAAGGTGATACAAACAATTTGTTAGAAATGAAGGAATGTCTTTGGCAGTTTAGATTAGATGCACACAAAAAACCAGGCATCAACGACTGCATTTCAATAAGTAGTTTTTTGAAAATGAAATCTAATACTATTTAAAGTTTTACTTATTTTTATATGCTTTTTAAATTAATGTATTAAGGTAATTGAATTTGTACATAGATATTTATACATATTTATTACATATATACATAATTATTTATTATTTATTCATATCAATTTTTTAATATAAACAGTTAAACTTTTTATATAATAGATTTTATTAAACTATATGATAAATATGCAAGACCTTTTTACACCATGCTATGCTATATGCGTTGGTTGCATTTGATAGAAGTCTTTTTTATGCTTTTTTATGCTTGTTTACACTTGTTTATATATACATGTTCTTCTTAAAGTCCTCTAGACAGCATACTAAACAAGAAGCTGACATACTTTATGACAGCATAATGTTGATTATTGCACATAGAATTGCTTAAAAGCCTTCTTTTTTAAGTTGTGAAGAGGCTACTAGTCATGTAATACTATTTCATTCATTTATATTTTACACCAAAAGCCAGGCACTAACTTCATTTCACGAAGCTTGTGATGAACAGATAGTAATTGACAAAAATAATAGAAAAAAAGTTTTTTATTCAAGTCACTATGGTTTTTTAATTAAATAATTATACTAATTGCCTATTGAATGTAATTCAACTAATTAACTAAAAGTATTTAATGATAGCTGCTCCTTATGAAAATTCACTCTGAGGAAACCCGGTTTGTTACTGGGTGAAAGCGCTTAGTGCTTTATGTGTTTTGTTCGTTTTTAATGGAATAAACAACAAATTATTGCTTTAAGAGTGGTGTGGTGAACTGAAGTGCTTCTAGTAAGCTGTATTACTAGTTTTCAATAGTTCGTGTTCATTTGGATTATCTAAGGTATTAGTGACTGTCTACCTGGATTTCATACTATTTGTTCCATTCTACTGTGATCACTTTCTAACAGATGTACAAAGAAAATTATTTCACATTCCTTTATTCCACTGAAATATTGCTACTTTGCTTTGTCATCTTTTATTTCAGAATAAATACCATTAAGACTTTTACAAAGGTAATGCATACTCAGCATGGCATTAAGAAAATAAGTCTTACTTTCTCAACAAGGATATGGCCACCCCTTCAAAGCTGCAGCATCCAAACAAAACAAGAAATCCCCACAAATTATTGCCAACAATATCTGTAGATTTATCAGTCTAGCCTCAACAAGGGAAAACCATTATCCTGTTTCAGCTAAAGCAAAAGGATTACCTGTGTTACAAAGACACCAGTGTTACAAATCTAAGCTACTTTATGTTGCTTAAACCCCAAGATGCTGCACCAAATGTCATTCCTTTTCTAGCTGGTCAGCTCACTTCCTGCTGTTCAAACCACCACCTTAGATTTATTTCAAACTCTGTTTCTGCATAATTGACACCAAGAAATATATTTCATTGTACAGACACCATCTTCTCTATACTAGACTCTCCATTCTAGAATTCATACCAACTTACCTTAAATAAATTCTTAACAGAGCTAAATAAACTTCTTTATCAGTAAGCAAATGTTAACCCCTTTGTCGTCTTTACTCTCTTCTTCCACCTTTCTACAAGTCTCATTCCTGGTTTTTCTCTTGCAATTATATTTATATAGTTTTTTTGTATAAAAAGACTACATCTCCTTCTGTTTACATACTAGTTTATATTGCTATGCATGCACATTTTGTAATTGACTTGTACCTTTCTTGCATTACCTGCATTTAGTGTTCCCTTTTTAACCTCCTGCTTGTTTGCAGACAGTAAATTATATCTGCACTCCTTTCAGTACTGTTTGCATACATGTCTACTTGTTTCCTACGTTATAAGATCTGAGCTGAGTTTGAACAAGGTTCATGTGGATTAGAGCACTATTGCAGGTAACAACTTCAGTAAATAAACTGCAGAAGCACCCAAAGGGTTGTAGATTATATACATACACAACAGATAGAATACCTTTTCTTTATTAGGATTGGGATTGAGTGATCAAGTACATCTGTTCTATCATGTAGTTTAGAAACAACAGCTGAGATTCAAAGCAGAAACAGGTTATTCAAACAATCTTACACTATAGGTAACTATATACAGTACCAACTTCATCAAGGTCTGCAAGTTATAAATAAACAGTGTCTATGTGCTGGTCATTTACTATTTATATATTTGCAAATCCCAGTCTGAAGGAGGATCAGCACTGTGGACCTGTAGTGTTGCAAAGAATTGTGTCCCCCACCTCCCAGCCACATGAGACATTTTGTTCTGCATGCACAATGTAGCCTGTAGAGGAACGCTAATGCTCCTGCTCCTTTGATTGTTGCAGTTACCTTTCTACAGCTGCTACTTCTGCTCTGCTTCCACTCTCAAGGGCTCCACCTGCTCCATGCACTTTTGAATTATTTTGTTATGCTGGATTGTGCTTCCCACACCAGGAGTTTGTTCCATTGCATCCTCCTTTGAAGTATAGCTTCTTCTTATGGAGAATGAAGTTTGAACCATCTACTTGCTCTTTATAAACCACCCTGTTCTGCCTGTCCTTTATTTGCATTAACATTCATTTGAAGCTGTATGTGCATGTTTTTTAGGGATACAAATCATTGCCCCTCTCCATCCTTTTCTCTGATGTGTAGAGATCATGGTTATTCATACTGTCTTTATATCCTCTCCTGTGCATCTATTTTGCCATCTCTGATGGCTTCTTCTGTACCTTCTGTAGCATCCTTATTTTTCCTGTAGGTCTATAAGAGCTGCACACAGTATTCCATATGTGGTTTCTTCAATGCCCAGCTGTACACAATATTCCAGATGTGGTCACTTCACTGCCCAGAAGAATGTAATCAGGACCTCCTAGTGTTTGAAGTCCAGTTCTATGGAGCTGCAGCACAAACCTCTGTTTGTGCAGGCACTTGTGCTTTCACTCTTTCACTCGTGGTTTATTCCTACCATGATAGTCACCCGAGATCTTCTTCATGGTCAGTTGCCTTTGTCTAATCTTCCTCTCCAAAATCAATATTGTGGTTTGGGCTTGGTTTTCTACCCTAGATGCAGTACCTTACATGTCTCAGCACTGAAGCTCAGGTGACATATTTTGGCCAAAGCAGCTAACCTCTCAAGTTCCTCACTCTGTAGTAACTCAGTGGTAGGTATGGATTAGTGAATTGCAGCATGTGACAGTGTTTGTGGGCATGAAAGTAAAGTATCTACCCTCTCTACTGCATTAAAATATCAGTTTATTCTTTTTCATCAGGGTAGCCAGTGTGCCAATAAAAATTATGCAAACTATGTCAGATCCAAGGCAAAATTGACTTACACTGGATGGGTATAATTTGGCTCTGTACATTCCAAGAATAATGTTGTGAGGTATACATGTCCTTTTAAAGTCCTTCTGCATTCTCCTCTCTTGGTAGCTCTTGGCTTCTTAGAAATGTTTGACATTGTGACAGTGTGACACTGTGACACTCAAAACACTCAGTTCTGTAAAAGAAATGCAGAACCACAAGCCAAATTAGACAAATAGCTTAGTCATACAGCAAATGTAATAAAGCACCAAGTAATTGATCTCTAAATAAAGTTGGGGAATGATATGTGAAAGGAAAAAAGTGGGACTCCTGCTAACATTTAATACGGAAGTTGTCACAAAGAACAGAATCATAAATCAGGCTGGTGTCAGCAGTGAGCACTCATTTTTATCTCTCCACTTTCCATGCACTTGTTGCCATGGAGTGCCACAAAAAACACTCTTTGCTACAGCTCATGTAATCTGTGGTAAAAGCCAATACAGAGATTCAGCGAAACTGATAAAAGGGATACCAAATTCTATCTTTATAAATAAACAGGGGAGGGGTTTAAGGAAGAAACCATCCCTTCTTACAAATGGAATACAGATAAGCAACATATGGCAAACTGTTTGACATAACCTAACTCACATAGTTTATGGGCCTTGCATAAATGACAGCTACAGACATCCTTAGAGTAACTTACCAGACACTTTAAATAAATATCAATCAATGTGTGGTGGCAGCTGTTGTCAGAATATACCATTTGCCTGGAGAGCATTGGCAGACCTGTTTAACAAATAAAACAAAAAAAAAGTATGCAGCATGGACCAAGAGAGAAAGGCCATAGGTTGTAAGCTGTGACAGCAGGCAAAGCTAATGTCAGCTAATGTGTTCTTGAAATCACGTGGTAGTGAATGCACCAAGAGAATATCCATGGCTCTAGATCAAGGGTGTCCAACCTTTTTTGTTAAGGGGCCATTTACTTACAGGGCAACGTACTACTCTCAGCAAGGTTTGGGGGCACATTACCATGACCAACATGAATCTGTTCATTCAAAACAGTTTGTTGTAGTACATGCCAAGGGCCGGATAAAATGGTTTGGTGGGCCACATGTTGGACTCCCGCGTTCTAGATATTCTGTTGGTATGCCTGACCAAGGACCAGTGTCATGGAACAGTCTTCTTACTCTTTTTGTTGTTTAGTTAAGTCACAGGACTTCAGTATTCCTACTTCTGAGCTTGATGGCCTGACCTCTGACTATCATGTGTGTACTTTCCTCAGCCATACATAAATGGGCATTGTGTAAAGCAGTATCCTTGACCTCACACATCTGCATTCATTCTAAAGCACAGTAGGTGTCGCAAGTGATGCTGTGCACTGTAATAGCATGCCCATGTCTACAACATGTATTCTTTAATTTGGTTCAAATGTACAAGCTGGAAGTCTGTGTAATGCCAAGCCATTCATAACAAAGCATATTTGCATTCTGCTAGAGCAGAATAGACTTCCTGTATTACAAACTCCTGCAAGGCAATGCTGTTGCTGTAGAGCAACAGACAGGATGGTAGTGAAGCAGTTCTTACAGCTCTGCACTAATCACATGATGGGAGTATAGCAGCTCTTGTAGCTCTGCACTGATCACATATCCTAAAACAGCCATCAATGCATGCTGTCCGCAGGCTCCATGGAGAACCTGATCTCTGCACATGTCAGTAGCCATTTGCTGGTCTCTACACTAGAGTGAATCTTGATTCAGGCACTAATGGAGGGCATTGTACTTTACTAATAATCTCCAGTGTTGCAGAAGTCAGAAGGCTTTCCCAGTGATTCAGACCTCAGCTATATATTACATATATTCCTGGAAGTTGCCACATTTTTCTTCAGGTAACCGATAGACCTACTGCACATTTCTTACAGGCTTTAGATATGTTATACCCAAATCAGTACAGTCGGAAGTATTCATGTGTGTGAAATATAGTCATATTCATACACAATCTTGTCATTATTTCGATGCAAATGTTTAGCCTTTTGTCAAACCAGATGAAATATGTTACTCTTTCATAATTCCTTACTTTAGAATGAGTTTGCAAATGAAAAAGAATCAGTTTGAATAGCTGTGCTATAATTCACTAAATGAAAAGCTGGAAAGCGGGCTGATTAATCTTGTTCTCATCCAACAGGTTTTCACTTCAATTTTCACAGCTGAAATGGTCTTTAAAATCATAGCACTGGATCCCTACTACTACTTCCAGCAGGGCTGGAACATTTTTGATAGCCTTATCGTTACCCTAAGCTTAGTGGAACTGGGATTATCTACTTCCGGAGGAAGTCTTTCTGTATTGCGTTCATTCAGATTGGTAAGGCAGCATTTTTTGGTCATGACCTGTCAGTATATATTTTAAATATGCAGTTCATTTTATGCATGCATGTATGTATGTATTTATATAAGTCTTCCGATAACTAAGCATGCTTTTCATAAATGACCATTTTTAGACATAAAACAAAAAAGAATCACCTGGACCAGAAGCATTAGGTCCTTGAATAGGCTAGTCCAGTACCTGCTAATAGTATTTTGTTGTTTTATCTTCCATTTGCAGTAAATGTGGTGGAAGAAACAATGATTTTGAGCATACTGTATGTGAAAGCTGACAGCTTTGTCATGTCAAGTGCCAAGATAGGTATTCCTACTTTAATATAGCCATAAAAGTAAATTGTTTATTACAGGGACCAGTTTTTCAGTTTTCAGTTACGGACAGCTTCTTTCTAACGATGCATAGGTTATATAAGAAGAAGAATTCAGAAAAAGTCATCGGCTGAAATCTCTGTGAGATGTACTTTTATGTCTGTCTTATATTGTCTGACTGATTGTTTTTGCATTCATATAATTTTTATGATAAAAAAATTCTCATTAAGCCTTACTCCACTGTGGCTGACAACCGCCCACTAAATGCGTAAATATAGCTGCCAAAGTCATAGCATACCCAGTCTCTATCCTTATCAATAGATTAGTATCTGAATCCTATGTGCCCCCACTTTGGAAAAATATCCTATTTTAGCCCTCTTCATAAAGGTAGCATCTCTGTTGATGTCACTAACTTTGTGCGTATTGCAATATTATCCCCTCTCTCAAAAATTCTTGAAAGATGTATTCATAAACAGGTCTATATTACAAGATCGAATGTTTAGGTAATCGAACACCTAAACATCGATCTTCTAATATGAAAAGCAAAAAATGGCGAACTGGTGCACCCCAATGCTCTATTCTTAGTCCCCTCCTGTTTAATACCTTTAGCAATGACTTCTATACCTCCATAGGTCCAGCCTCTCTTATACAATATGTTGATGATTCCACCCTTATATGTACTTTTAATAACTTTCCTCAACTCCTCCATATCATGCAAGAAGCTCATTCCTCAACTGAGAAATGTCTCCGAAATGTCCAGCTACTACACAACCCTATTGGTATTTTTCCCCCAAGTCCAATATGCCTGCTAAACTGAATTTCAAAATCTTTTCATGAAAAAAATGAAATTGAAGTAGTCTCCAGTACAAAATGTCTTGGAGTGATTGTCGATGATAAACTTAAATCTGACCTGTATGTTCAAAATAAATAAAAAAGATTCATAAAAAGTTAAGAATCTTCTACAGGCATAAAAACTTCCTTAGAAAAATCACTATTGCTAATACCTACCTTTTCCCACCTGTCTCTTATGCAGTGCACCAATCATAACCAACCAACAGCTTACAGCTAAAAATAAGCTGTAGGCAATTTATAATAAGGTCACATAATTTGCCACCAACAAATAATACCACTGCCACCACTGTATTGCCCTTAAGATTTTGAATTGGATCAAACTGCCTCACTCCATAGATTGCATACAGATTAATTCAACACACAGTATCATTTATAAAGCTGATAACTGCACTGCATTTACTCCTATTCTGCATTCCTATCACCCTAACAGACTATTTCAATCTAATGAACATTTTCTCAGCATATATAAACCCCACAAATCCTCTGGCCAAAGTCTGTACTCCTACTCTTTCGCTAAAAATGGAATTTTATTACTCCACAAATTAGATCCACCTCTAACCTCTGCAACCTCAAGCTACTACTAAAAGACTACCTAAATACAACCTGACTCTGCTCCAGCACTATCCTTGGCTGAACTAGTCCCTTCCTTCTTCCACCACCTGCATACTATGACTGTGATCAAAGAGAGACGGAATTAGTATAATATATTTCTCAGACAGAGATGAGATATATTTTTGCCTAGACTATGTTATCTAGTCATCTGTGTTCCAAAGACTGTACATAAGTGTGTTTAATGTCATCTCTATAAACTGCAATTTGTGACTACTTTATCTGTTGACAATGTTCTTTTCACCTAGTTCTAACTGCCCAAATATTTGCACTATGTATGTAAAGGTTCACACTGCATAAACTAAAGCTGAATTTTTTATTTAGTGAATATGTCATTCTTCTGTATTAGGCTTTGTAATAACTTTATTTAACTGTAACCATATTATATCAATGTAGAGCTTTTCTCCCCAAGCCTCTGCGGAAAATGGAATGTTATCTCAGTTGGATTTTCCTAGTAATCAAATGTCAAGTAAATTCATTTATAATACCTATTATTATTGTTGTTTCTGTTTTTTTTGGTTGTAAATGAGCTGTAACAAGTGATATGAGATGAGAAATTGCAGTATAGTGAGCAATTAGGACTAACTCCATTGGTCTGAACTCTGCTTGGCATCTAAAATTTTCCCAGTCTACTAGGCCCTCACCTTTACTTGTAGTAGTCTGCAAATAAGCTTTTACTCCAAACCACTTCTGCTGTGCATAAATGATTGGATCCCAGAAGTAGCACCAGATACTCTTAGGCATTTTTTAATTATTTTGATTATAAATGTGTGAGCTGTTCATTTTTTCTTTCTAATGGTGTCCATTTACCATAGTTGTTCAAATTTACAAACCTTTAAGCCGGTAATTATAATAATACCCATTTGTTATTCATATAGGCCCACTGGACGTAATATTCCTTTTCAAGGGTGATATTGGACCAATGTCTGGTTAAGTAGCTCCACTGGACAACACATGTCCTTTTCAAGAGAGAACCTGGAGCAATGACTGGTTAACTGACTTGCACATGGTCACACAGTATTGAAGCAAGGGTTGGGGGAAATCTATTCTGTTCCATAGGAACTGCAGCTAACAGCTTTATAACTGTTTCAACTGACAGATGACCAATATTTGGTATTTTCTAGAGGTTTTCTAATCTGTCTTATTCCTGTCCTACTTTTCTTTTGGCTTACTCTCACAATTTTCTTGCACACTGCTCCGAAGAACTGTAAAGTTTATGAATCCTTGACTCCAGTTATGTTAAGAAATGGTAAGACTAGATTTAGTTGTGAACATGTAATAGAAGCTCTAAACGAAGCTATGCGCCTGCTTCATAACTCTTAATTGTCCCTGATTTTATAGAACATACTTCATATTTTTGTCATTTCCCATTTAAATTGTTTGATGTTCTGCTAAATCGCTAGGGATTACAGTGTAAGGCATTACAGTTTCATACTTCTTATCTTAAAAAGGGCATGTTGATGCAAAACCTGTTGTCCTATTAACTGAATTAGAATTATGATAGTATTTAAAAACTATCCCTGATTTTGAGTCCTTGCTCCTCATTATTTTGGGGTTTGTCCCTGATTCTTGAGAAAAAAAAATTGAGCTATGAATTCTGTAAATAAGAGAGCTTCAGCTTCAAGCCCCCTCTTGGAGTCAGACCTTGAGCTCTAGAACAGAGTCCACAGATGGTAAATCTGAAGGCACAGACAACATTAAGGATAAGGAGCTCATGAGGCAGTTAATGTTAAGTAAGAGCAGCAAACTTACAGGTTCCCTTCTGTGTCTAAGTTCCAGGATGTCAAGAAGACATGAAACACTTACTGTTTATTCCCCTGCTGGAGAATCCAGGTTTCCAGTCAAATTTGTTTGAGAGTTATCCAGAAAAACACTTATCTAAATTGATAGTGTGTCATCTCTAACAGATCCTGAAGTGAGGAAAGGTTTTTTTTTTTTTTTTTACTGCTAGGCCATATTCTGCTACATCTTAAAGGTCTCATCATTGTGTTTCAGTGCTCATAGGTTCATAGGTAAATACTAGGCTAACTGCCCTGAAAGGCCATTTTAAGCATATCCAGTAACCCTAGATCAGAGTCAAACACTACACCTTGTGCCTGTGAAGAAATTACCTTAACCATTATGCCAAACTCGCTGCTGTTAATTAGAGAAAGATGATGGAGGTGATTTATCAAGTCCAATAACTGAGGATTCAGGGTCCTCTTCTACTGACACTGGGGAGACCAGAGGCCATTCTTCCCTAGCAAGTTTTTAATAGCAATTTCTATGCAGTGCTTACCAGGGCCTCTTACTATCATTCCTGTGAGGCCAAACTTCATCCCACAGGTAATGTTGATGCCCACAGTGCCAACCTCTGCTGCAACATCTGCTTAAGGATCGCACTCTGTGTGCCTAACCTTGCTGACAGTATCAGTGGCCTCCATTTTGGAAGAACCTTCTATACCTGGCCTGAGAGTCATTCCATAAATATCCATATTAGCCCCAGTATTAGTGAGACCATTGTAGGTGTCATTAGGGTTAGGCTTCCAGATTTCTGTGTTGAAGCCCTCTACATTTGGCATCTGGGTCGATTAGTCGGTCTGTTTTGATGTTCCAGTTCAGGATTTCAGGGATTGGATTGAGACCATTCGTCTCAAACCTGATGATTACATGTGTTGATTTCAGTCTTGACCAACTCTGATTAGGGCAGAATGGTTGGTAGACCTCTGTGAAGACCAGTCCTCTTCATCCTCTATTGACCCATCATTTGTGAGGAAGGAAAGGAAGGGTTAAGTGCAAGAAGAAGCACCTGGACTCCCATCAGCAGTTCCAAGATGAGATGTTGATGAGGATGAAGGCACAGGCTTTCCTGTCTTTTCATATGATCTCAACTTTGTGGAGGTTTTAGAGATGATGAGGCAGAGAGGGAGATAGCCTAATGGCCCTATGACCTCTCCTCAGTACATCTTTCAGAAAGTCTCCCATACCCCACAGTCTACTTCTTGGGTGGTTTCCCCAGTCAAGAAAATGGTGTGTCTTGTGTCTGAAACAGCATTAGAAATCCCTAATGTCATGACTCCTGTACCAAACAAGCCAAACCAGGACTCTGCCGTCCTAAAATCTAGATCTGTTGAGCAGAGCTATCCTAAATAAATTCAATTGTTCTGATATTAGCCTTTAAAATGGTTATTATTCAAGTTTTGCTGTCCACCCCACTCCGAATAAGGACTACTAGAAATGGTCAAATTTGGAAAAAGTTTTTCAAGTCTCCTACCTTCACTCTTTAGCACTTGCTGTATGTCTAGTGAGAGCTGGTGGACAGATGAGCAGTCACAGGAAGGGTTGTCTGATGGAAACTTAAAGTTTAAGTTACAAATGGCCACCGTGTCTTCATTGATAACCATCCTATCTGCCAAGCCCATAATTATGTGGATGCATAGCAAGAGTATCAGGTGATGGGTTAGTCTGATCTGGTTATTTCTGGCTGTGCCCTACAGATTTCACCTGGAATATCAAGGCAACCCTTTTTGAATGGCCTTTTCAAGAAGTCGTCTCTTTTTGCTCAGTAGTTAAGAGTAAACTAGTGAAAATGGAACAGAAGAGTAACACCCTCTCAACTGATAGTGTGAAATTTTAAACATCCCAATGCTCTTTCTCTAGAATGTATTGGTCCCCACTTTAACTTTGATTTCAGTGTGGCCAGCAGCAATGAAACATCCAATGATCCGAGAGCAACTGCCATGGCTGTATCAACTCCCAGAATAATCACCAGCCTGGAAAGTATAATTATTAACAGAACCAGGGATATGATGATCCTTCTTCAGGAGTGCAGTAGTCTATACTCTCTGGCTTTGTCCCACTCCTGAGACAGTTGGGAATCATCTTTACCTTCACTTACCCACTAGGCTGGCCATCATCTGGGAAGCTGGGTAAGGACAGCAATAGCCAGAGACTGTGCTATTTCTTCCCCACCCTGCACTCTTCTCTTGTCAGCTGTTCCAGTCATTAAAACATTGCAGCAAGAAAATAAGTTTTAAATGCCTTAAAGAATTATGCAATCTGTGCAGACCCTCCAGACTAAATTGAATCCAGTTTCTACACCACATTCATTTCAGTTCCCAAAAAGACAAAGTGCTCCTGATTCATTATCAGTCTGAGTGACCTAAACCAGTTTATTAACAAAGACTCCTCTCATATGGCTATAACATGTCCACCGTGCTCTTCACACCTCCAGGGTACTTACCTTCACAACAAGGTCACAAAGGCACCTCAGAGATTATTCTTCTTTTGATCAGAAATAGTCATTGTTAGTTTTGAATGTTTCCATGTGGTCTCTCCTCAGGCCGCAGAGTGTTGAACAATTGCATGTCCATTGTAGTAAAACAAAGACTACAAGGAGTCAAGGTATTGCCATATCTGGATGACTAGTTGCTTCAACAAGGAACAGTCTAGAGTTTGCGAAGAAGATTCCTGTGAACTTATTCTAGTTTTGGGAAGTTGCCACCAACACCACAAGTCCCATACTATATCAGTCAGACACACACACATTCATTAAATGCATGCCAAACACTCCCTCCTTTAAGTCAGTTTTGCCTACTGACAAGATCCTTCCTCCTCATATCACTGTGTATTGAATAAGCACATTCAGTTTCCATGTCTCTTTGCCTCAGTGCCCTGTGTCTCATAGCAGCTACTATTTATATGCTTCCAAGTGCCATATTTTAGATAAAAGTACCTCACTGGATGTAGAAAATTCACTGGTATCAGCTCACTGATCCCACATCCCTTACCAGAATGGATAACCAGCACTGGCAAAGTCCATTTAAGACTGTGGATATGCATGGCAGACCTGATTCTAGAAAGACAATTGCTAACCCCTATTCCCATTCTGGCTGTCACCATGGCTACTTCATCTCTGGGTGGATAGGCAGAAGTATGGTCACAGTGTGAGGGTAATCTGCATATCATTGCTCTGGAAATGAGGGTTTTCTACCTCATGAGTTGTCTGTATGTCAGTCAGCACAAAAAAAACTCTTCTTTTAATTGGGGAAGTCTTGCTACAACCTTTGCATTCCTGACCAGTAAAAAAAGGCATCAGCTTCTTTTCTGTTATTCCACCATTGTGAAGATGTTTCAGAGATGTGCTTATAAAACAATGACCACAAGACTCCTTTAACCCCACCACCATTTCCTTTTGTCTCAAAGATCTTTTAGAAAGCCAGACTGTGGCATCCATTGGTCATTCTTATATCCCCATAATGACCTTAACAAGTTTGATTCCCTCTGCTATCGACTCATCATCTGGAGATGTCTCAGTATCTGAGACCATCCAGAAAGTTCATGATTCACCCATCTGGCAAGTGTCACTTGCATGTTAACTTTTACCATTTAACTGCATGGTTACTTCCATTCTTTTATTGACCAGAGGCATTCTCTCCAGAAAGGGTGGTCCAGATCCTTACTTCCATCTGTATACTTGTTACCAGGAAAACATGCAGAAGTTATTGAACATGTTCCTTGCATGGGGTGCTGCCAAGGATTTAGACCCATTTCCTGCTCATACGCCAGCCATATTGGATACTACCTCTTGTACATGTTTGATACAGCTTTAAGTGACTCCTCTTTTAGAGTGTATCAGGGAGTCAGTTCACGTTTTCATTAGGGTGCAAAGTCCTCATCATTACCACCGTAGCAATATGTAAAGCCTTTCCTGGAGATAATTTTCTGATATGCTCTCCAGCAAGGATTGTGTTCCTCCATGAGATGCATGTTGGGTAATCAGAAAACTAACTTGCCCTCATTCTGACCCTGCTGCCACCAAAGCAGATTCAAAGTACACCTCCTGCAAAACTCCTTCTGGCAACAGTAATGTCCACCAGAAAAAAAAACAATCTGAATTGCTGTGTTAGTCCTCCTTATTTATTCTTTCATAAGGACAGAGTGCCCTAGTGAACTAAACTATCTTTTATACATGGGTAGTTAGTGTAAATAATACTAAGCAGCCCATTAATCTACGTGTTTTCTTCACAAATTGCTGTAATAGACAATAATACTTGTACTGTATGAATGTTGCCAGGCTTCACAAATTGTATCTGCAGGGAACTAACTCTACTGGAAAACATTCTCAGATGTTCATTTCATATTCCAAAGAGAAATTGGGTTCCAAAGCTTGTACAATAACTGTGTCATTGTTGCTGATAAACTGTATTAAATGTTTCTACCAAAAATAGAATAAGCCTTCGACTTCAGCACTGATAATTCATCCAACCAGTTCTGTAGCTAACTCTCAAGTCTTGTTCAGGAATACACCATTGGAGAATATTTTAGCAGCAGTTATATGGGCTTTATTTAATATGCTTGAAAACATTTTAAAGGTAGATTTCAGCTCAAAACCTAGATTTTTTTTTGGGCAGCAGACATTGGGAAATGTTCCTATGATGAGCACCACCCAGGAAGATAAGCCTGGGACTCTGTTCAGAATGGACCTTTCTTCTCAGTTAAAAACAATATATGTACTTACCATATCATCATATCTTGATGGACACATCCATCCTAGTCAACATATCCACCCTCCATCCCCTGTCCTCTAGAACATTAGATATAGAAGGTTTCATTTACCACAGCAGAGTTTCCAGTGCATCTTATTACAGTCTAACAATGATCAGGAAAGGAAGCTTGTTTGCAGACCACTACAGGTAAAGGGAAAGGGGTAACTGACTGGAAATGTTTTGTTACCAAGTAGACTGAAGACAGATGGCTTTAGTCTTGGTTGTTCATGTGGATGGACATGCCCACAAAGGGCTAACATTATGGTAAGTTCATACCTTTTATTGTTTTCTTTGCTAGGTAGAAAACAATTAACAATGTTCGGTTACTAAGCCATTTAGACTAATAAAAAAGTAAGTATACATTGCTGAAATTATTATCAGTGACCAGATTCCTACACCTCTCTTCCTTTGTAATATTACTGAAATGGAAGTTGTTGTTCATTCTTTAACAGGAGGAAATTGGTTGTTTTCATTATTGCCGTTCTACAATATGACTTATGCACCATGACTTGTAGCTTAGCATGTCATTGTCCAGGCACAATATATACCAGAACATGCTAAATTATGGCCCTGCAAGTTGTTATTTTGTAGATGTCTCAATGTCCTCCAAATCCTATTTTTTTACTCTGAGTATACATATGGTTTTAAGGAAAATATACTGTATTTCTTTAAATGCAATCAACACTATTGAAAATATTATTATCCCAGTAATGTTAAAAACCATCACATAACTTAATATTGCCCTCAGGCATCATTGTAACAGAACACCCAGCTGATTCAGGTCACATTGACTGAAAACACTGCCATTGCATCAGATTGCTAAGTAACTGATCAATTTTCTAAAAATGATCTGAGGTACAAATCCATAATTAAGTTTGGTACCCGCAATGAGATCATCCAAAAAATAATATGTCTTTGCAGAATTACCATTTAATGTGAGCTTTACTTTAAATTGGAACATAGACTTTTGTACTGCATGATTCCTAGTTACAGGAAAGCATTAAGGTATCACTTTTTATTTATTTATTTTTATATTTGTCTTTCCTCCTTGTTTTACATATGAAATTACCTTTTTCTATAAAAGCCTTGTATGATCACTTTATCTGATAGATTATTTATGTAAGCCCATTTTTTTAAAAAAGCAGTTGAATTTAAATATGCACACTTCAAATTAATTCACTTTAATGGTGTTCTTACTTAATGTTTTGTAAGTACAGCTAATGTAATTTTCCACCATTAGTACATATTGCCGTCAAATCATCATAAGTTATTACTATCAATAAAGTGACTGAGTTCTACAAGTTTGGGGGAGAGTGCCCCTTGCACAGTATTTTTAAAGCTTTGCACTGATTGACCAGAAAAAACCCACCACCTAAAACTGATGTTACATTCAGAATTATGAAACTGATGCTGCATTTAGAATTCTGAAGGGTAAACTGAGTTATTGTATTTATATTATGCCAGCCTTGCTGTATGTAGCCTAAGTGGTCTGGTGCCAGGTGGGCTTGCTCTGATTGGACATGGCAGAGGCACAGGCCATGTATAGGAATGTGAATGCCATGCAGTTTCAGGACACTGATGTAATAATGGGAGTCATTCCCTGTCCCACTGACTACATGTATTTGTGGTTGTGTATAATCCTACTTCATATGTGTAAATAGACACACAGAAAAAGAAAGTAGTAGCTATGGGAAAAATAAATAAATAAGTAAAGAAAGGTGCGATGACCTAAACCAGTACTACTGCTATAGTGGGTATAGCAAGCAAAGAAGTTAAGGATTTGCTCCGACACTTTACAGAAAATTTACGTGGTGACCCTTGTATTGAGGAATTATGATATGACACTTATTCACCACAGAGTCATCCTACTGTACACATAAATCTCTGCTTGCTTCTTTTTAATCTTGGAGCTGGACTGCATCAGTAAGATTACTGATGTGCCCCAGTATCACTTAACTCCTTGCTGGTATACACATGAAACATATATTATCTGTCTCTACATGTAAAATCCATGAAACATTCCAAGTGTTACATGTGGCACAGAGGAGCTTGGTGTCACTTCGAGAAGAAAGAACAGATCTCATAGTAGATATTCTCATGGTAAGCGGTTGCCCCTGTGCCGCATATTTCAGGGTCAGAAATGCTTCTCACCCTGGCGTGCCTCTGAGATAGTGGGTCTGTTTCCTGTGTGGTATGCTTGGCAGCGGGAAAATAAACTCTACAGCTGAATATATCTTGTTACCATAGCATTGGCCTTACATGTAACAGTGGATAAATTTCATGCCAATGGCATGCATCATGGATGCTGAGATAAAGCTTTTATTTGTGTTATTTGTTAATTGGGTAAGCCACAAGACACCAATGTGTCCTGTGAGTGGTGGCTCAGGAGTATGATCAACTGAAGAGAATCGCTGAGTCTCACATTGAAGCATCAGGGAAAAGAGCTATACATCTTCACAACATGCCTAACTAGGTCTGTTAATGGTCTCATGTCAGCACTGCTGCTCAGTACATGACTTTTAATGTGTCCACACCTCTCAGTCTCCAAGCATTAAAAATCATAGCACTGGTATTTAGCAAAGCACCATTTAATTCCTCAAGAAACCAGTTGCCTTCTCATCTGGAAGTTGTAAATATTGTAAATAGTTATTTCTTAGGTATCATTAATATATTACATCATTAATATATATCATTAATATATTACATTAATATATTACATATAGGTGTGCATTTTTATAAATTGTTATTACCAACTTGTACGTAAAAGGAAACTGTCCACTGTCGGATGTTCCTCAAACTAAGTATAACATTATGATAGAATGTGCACTGTTAACCTGCTTATTGTCTTTTTATGTACTGGTTTTTAAATGCTGTTATGTTAAACTTTCTTAAAAAGAATAAAAATGAATATCTGAAAAAAAAAGAAAGAAACCTGTCGCCAAGGTACTAATTTAAGTGTGTTATGCATGAGAGCCACCCAAGATCCAATTTTAGTGCAAGTCTTATGCAAACTAATTAAAAGAATGATGATCAAAAAAAATAAAAAAGAGAGACTGAAGCACATTCTTATTTCTAACAATATAAGGTGTTTATATACTAGACCCTGTATAGTTAATACTATGGACTTTTTGAATAGACTTAGTTTATTTATTTAATAAGGTGAGTGTGCAAAAACAGGTCTGAATTTGTCAGAACATTCAGCATACGTAGGAGGAAGAAGGCTATGTCATAGCACTATGCACAAGTCATAGTAGTTGAGATGTATGAATGTGCCCTTCAGAATTCTTGCTGGAGTCGTTCTGTAACATAAGATACAAATAATAATGTTCTGATTCTTGCTTGTATAGCATGTTTGTATACCACTGAATTTATTTCTGTAATTGGCAAGACAGAGTGTGATACCTACTGCCTCAATTTGTATTAGTAACTTCCATGTAAAAACTATATTGTGATGTTATATCAAAATGTTTTTCATCTTTTGGACTATATTGCCTGGGTCACCTTCAATAAACGCACATCACACCGAATGACGTTTGACGACCTTTATTAAACTTCATAAAGGTAACTTCATTAATCGATATTATTTATTCATCACAACGTGAACATAGTATAGTTGATATTAATCACAGCATAAGCATCCATGTAACTGTTAATGAGGGCAGAGTGCCTTGCTCACTCTGACCCAATAAGCAGTGTCCTTATCTTTGCTCGCGTATTATATTTATGAAGCAGTGTCCCATCACTCACTTCATTTACAACTTATTCAATTAAGCATCCAACCATATAAGCAGCATCCTTACCTCTGCTCACTTATTTTACTTATGAAGCAGTGTCCCATCACTCACTTCATTTACAACTTATTCAATTAAGCATCCAACCATATAAGCAGCATCCTTACCTCTGCTCACGTATTTTGCTTATCAAGCAGCATCCAAGTGCTCACTTTCCTTTCCCAACTCATTGAAATGAATATCCAACACCAAGCCTGCCCTCTTCTCCGCCCATCAGCCTCACCAGGCTTTTACCCCTCCTTCCTAGTAAAAGTTCCAACAAACCTTCAAAACACACCTAAGTGTACATAAAAAGAGGGGAGCCAAACATCATTTGGTGTATAGCCTCCATTCTGAACCAAAACTGTATCCACATTATTAACCTCATAAAGTCCTACCATATAACTACCCAAAACAGCCAGTTAGCTAAGCGGCTAAAATTAAACTGCTAATCCCTGTCTCATGCCAAAGCAATACCAATACCCATGAATAACCTCTGTAAATTAAACAAATCTTCATTTATCCTAATTATCAACAGTAGCTTTGTAATTAGTCCCAGGTCACTACCTACCAAATGTACCGCCAGAAATTTAAGAAGCCCAATGCCACCTGAAACAAAAGCAATGTCAATGGCATGCCATCATGCCTAACTGCAGCCCCTTTTTCCACCAGATGGTATAATAATAACCAAAATGAAATTTCCTTTTCTAATGGATCAGTTGCATAGTAATCCTGCCATCATACCCACTATCCATTATTAGACAAGAAAACATTTGCCATCCAAAAGCTACTTACTGACTTCAATACACCTATGAAGCAACAACTACAAACACTGTAGTCCAGTGACCTGCCATCTACCAATGCCAACCCTTGCAACCAACTTACTTTTTCAATAGCCAGTGTTTGCCAGTCTTCACACTATCAAACCTAGCCTATCAACCATAAGCTACCATCCAAGATTTAGTAAATTAACATAACTCTGTTACCCATGCAACTGTAGAAATTGCAACTGAATCCTCCTTGACCAACCAAAATGCCTCACCTTGTTCACAAGTCTGAACCAAATAACTCAATCCATCCTACCAGTCCCCTACCCCCTGGCAGCTGCAACACAATTTGACAAAGCTAGCAACATCCCTACCATATGTTTTACTTATAAAAGCTGCCCCAGACTCCTGCAACAAGCATCTAATCCTTCTAACCCATCCTGACATGCCTCAGCTAGCAGCACCAGCAACCCATAAAACTGCCATATCAACAAAGTAAAAATAGACCCTATTCCCCTCAACTTCTCCTGCTAAAACTATGATGCCTGCTAGATTGAAACCAACTCCAAAGTCCTGCATCCCTCCTCCAATTGTCCTACCCTTCAGACAGAAAACAAGCCACAAACCAATCCCCCCAAAGTATGCCCCAATCAAATCCTCCTGCCACATTTGTAAACCAGTGCAAATCCCCCTGAACAACACAATGCATCCACCAAAAGCTCAACCACATCCTTAATCCACTGCTTGCCCTTGGATTTCCCCTTTAAAACCTTCCTTTCAATGTGTCACCTTTGTATCTGAGAAACAAACAAACCCTAAACAACATCTGCTAGAAG
The DNA here is from genome assembly GCF_019279795.1 of Protopterus annectens. Classification (NCBI taxonomy): domain Eukaryota; kingdom Metazoa; phylum Chordata; order Ceratodontiformes; family Protopteridae; genus Protopterus; species Protopterus annectens. Next base: position 539,191,149 of record NC_056732.1, on the reverse strand, counting down.
GCCCAACCTTGCCATAGCCACTGGAACATCTAGTTCCTACCTATCCCCCAACACTCACATACTTGCAATGCCCATCAAACCCTACCTACTCTTAAAATTCGCACATATAACATACCACCTCTTATCAGCCCAAAGGAAATAATATCAAATAAACCAAACAACCTACCCATCCTCCATTCCTACTCCACCATAGTTCCACAATCACTTCTTTCCTTTGTAAGAGATGAATAGTCCTACAAATTGACCCCCACACTCCTTGATTCAATAAAAAATCCTTAGGAAAACCCCATCTATTATCCACATTAAAAAGATTGCCTACAAAATTCAGGCGGCTGCAAACTCAATTAAACAACATGCTTTCCCGTTTGTCACCTGTAAAGCTGAATACCTACACCACCATACTTGATGCAAATCCTTAAGAAAACCCCATATACTATCCATGTAACAAAGGTAGCCTGTACAATTCAAGCTGCTGCAAACTCAATTAACCAACATGCCTTCCCATCTGTCACCTGTACAGCTGAATATCTACTCACACACTTCAAACAAGTGTGCAAAACCTCCACGCCACCTACAAACATACTACAGCCCCCCCCCTTAACTTAGCAATATTGGCAAGGCTAAAGCTGTATCCTGCTGCAACCAAACTACCATGCACTACATGAAACCTAACACCCAAGAAAACGTAACATGCTAAGGTCCACGCAGATATAGGCACTAAGCCACTAAAGCCTCCAAACCTTACTTACTGTTTGAAGTTCCTGATGCCATCAGACTAACCCCATCCACATCAATGAATTCACATATGCTTGTACTCGCCCATTCCAAACTCTTCAAAGCAAAAGGTCAACCCCTCCCCCCCACTGCCCTCAGGCTTGCCTAACTAATCAATCAGTAATAGAAATCTCACAATCCAAACCAACCTCAGTTGCTGTGACTCTACCCCATCTGTTGACAGCCCCAAACTCCCCATAATTAAACCTAAACATGTGCTTCATCGAGCCCCTGGTGTATCTCATCCTTACAAGTCCTCACAATACTCCCATACTGCACAAACTCACATGCCAAAATGAGCAGTTAAAATTGTACCACTACCTGTGACCTCACTCCGTGCTTCTCCAGCAGTCAAAAACCCTTTTGCAGCAACATCCATCACCTGATAAGGCCACTTCCTTCAGACCACTTGCTGATAACACCGTCTGTGACCTCATTGAGTAACACTCCAGCAGCTGAAACACCCATTGTAGCACCACATCTGTGGCCTAAATGCATAGTGTGTTTCAGTGGACGAACCCCCCCCTTACAACAGCATCCGGTACCTGTCGAGACCACCATCTGTGATCTCATTGTGCACCATTCTTGCAGCTGCAACATCCACTGCAACAACATACTTCACAGCATCAGTCTATAAAAGAAAAGACAACTGTAAATCCTCTGAAGAAAAAAAAAACACACCAAACATCACAGGTTAAAAGGGGGCTGAATCCTGTGCACTGTGAACTAAAGCTCACAACCTGAAAGTAAAGCAGTACCCAGTTCCAACAGTACAAAATATGAATAAGGCCATAACTGCAAGTGGGACCATAACCCACATACAGGATGATCTGAACATATTGCTGCTACTTACACAGCTCCATGATACCATGAATTTCTTCAGGATCATTTTAACGACATAAGGAATCTAAATGTTAGCAAAAAATAAATAAATAATTTACATGCACCAGAAAACAAATGCTTTACCTACATTAACCACCAAGACATGAGTAACAAACCATAACCTCACCACAACAAACAAGTCTGGACACTCAAAGTAATTCATCAAGCACAAAAGCCTCATAACCTTCCCCATCCCCTGTGTCTCATTTCAAGTATTTCTCCATTAAAAAGTCAAAACTTCCCAATATCACCAATTTCTATAATCATGATAGGTTAGAACCAAATTTGTAATCCTCTTTGTATCACTGTATGCCCACATTGTGACTTTTATTTCCCCTTCTTTGCCATATTAATGATGCCTGTGAAAATGAAATTAAATATGGCACCTTCCCCTTGGTAATGAATAAGAGTGCTAAACTCTGTCAAAAGTTGCAGAAGTCTGGAGATGCTTTCTATGTACGGCCTGCATGATTGAACTTCGTGTCATCTTGGCATTGGATATAGTTTGCACTGGAAGCCTGAACTAACTTGTGTACATTCTGCGAGGATCTAAAACATTGAGAGATAAGCCCCCAACCCTTCAGCCCTCCCTTCCCCATAACAGTTATTCTATACCGCGCATGCACAGTGAATGACCATGACTTGTACACCTGAAAGCCCATGAAACAGACACTGAGCATTTCTTCCACACTATGGAGAACCAGTGAGAAATCTACTGCAACAGAGCAACCCAAACCCAATAAATACAAAATAAGAAAATCACATCCACAAATTATGGTGTCTAAAACAATTTAAGTAACTAGTAAACCGCTGCCTCCCCAACCCAAGCAACAAGACACACTCTGACCGACTCCATCCCCATGCTCTCTGTAAGCGCTTCATGTGGCCCAGCTGAACAGCTCCCAGTCCCACCACATGCATCACTGAGATTCACCAAACAGTCAAATGTAATAAATTGCTCAGGCAAACTAGATTAACATTTCGGTGCCAATAAATTCCATTTGTCCCAAGTGCAAACCACAGGACTTCAAACCGAAAGGAAACTGAACATCCGAGCAAACAGTCTACCCCTTCATTCTCTTCACTTCCCAAACATCAAGAACTTGAACTGAAAGGACAGAGAGTGTATGTGCATTATCTAAACCCTTCCTCTACTATAGTGTAGACACAGCCATGACTCATTCTACCCAAAGACTTGCGACTCCAATTAAAATCAAACTAATTTCTGAATACTTCCAGACTTCTGTAAAGCTTTTTAGATCTGAAACACTTAACCAAACCTAAAGAATGTTTTTTTTTATATTGTTTGCGTTGTCCCTTCTGCCACTATGAGATTCAGTGCCCAAACTGACAGCATGCAGAAAACAAGCATTGGAAATGGCAACCATCAAAACCAGTGAAAAGTCAAGCTGGCATATCATCTCTGCAGAAATGTCAAAATTAAGTCTCGATTGACAAATTAATAAAATACCAGAACCCTCAGCCAATAAAGCATCTAATTATGAGCCTGTTCTTGCAATCTCCCCCAAAAATGGAACCGTTGTGCAGACGATCTTTGTTTTTTTTTTGTTCTTTTTTAGTCCTTCAGAGAATCCCTAACCGACCCCGAGCAGAACCTATGAACCTATATTCATCAAAGATACCCACACCTCCAGGTTGGTGGCACAGCACGAAGCATCAGAGACTATCCATGTGCAACTAACAATGGGTAAAACTGCCTTCCAGTTTATAGCCTGCTACAGACCACCCTCCCAAACCCAGGAACCCCACTCGGCCTTCCTGAGAACACTGAAAAATATGAAGGTCTCTCCAAACACCATTATATTGTGCGACTTCAACTACCCAAACATAGACTAGGAGCATTACTCTAGCTCCAACACCCTAGCCCAAAGGTTCCTAGAATTTATAAACTCAAATGCTATGGAACAACTTGTTACCACTCCCACAAGAGGGGAAAACATACTGGACCTGATCATCACCAACATGGGGACTTTATGCTCCAGACCAGAAGTGTATCCCTCACTGGTAAGATCAGACCATAAACTAATCTCACTGGATATTCACATCCCGACCCCACACCCTGCCCAAAAAACCACAGTGAAAAACTTCTCTAAAGCAAATTTCACACTCCTCAAAACCGAGGTGGAATCCTTCAAAGCCCCCGGGCCTGTGGAAAATACGGCCCAGACCGCAGAATCTTTTATAAACGCATTCTATGAACACCTTCAGGAATGCATGTATCATGCAATCCCAAATAAAACCAAGACCCAATCCTCCAAAGGCAGACGTCCTGTCTGGTGGACCCCAGCCATAAACAAACTGTACAACAGAAGGAGGAAGCTACTACATGATAGAGCAAAATCCCAAAAAGGGAAGGCATCTCTGATCAGTATTAGCAAAAAACTATGGGCACTCATAAAATCGTCTAAGGCCAGCTTTGAGAGAAGAATTGCACAGGCCACTAAGGATAATCACAAGGCTTTCTTTAATTATGTTAGTAACCTGGGTGGGAATTCCCAGATATGCTCAGAATTAGTCCAAAATGACAAAAAATACACAGAACCCACAGACATTGCCAACATGCTAGCAAACAGGTTCAGCGCAAACTCCCCCCCCCTCCCCACAAAAAGGGCAAATATCTATCCCAGCAGAGTGCTGCCCCCCTGACATCTCAGATGCTCAGGTAAGAGCCGCCCTCTCCAAGGCAAAAAACACAGCATCAATGGGACCAGACCGTGTCCCGGGCTGCGTCCTACATGAACTCCAAGAAGAGCTAAACCCAAACATAAAACTACTGTTCAGTTTCAGCCTTACTACAGGATATGTACCCAAAGAGTGGCGTACAGCAACAGTGGTCCCTCTCCACAAAGGTGGTGCCTCAACGGATCCTGGAAACTATTGCCCCCATAAGCCTGACTAGCTTGGTCTGCAAAGCTATGGAAAGGATCATCATGGGCCTCATAAATAAAGATATTGGGGACCTACAGACACTGGATCCTACCCAGTTTGGCTTTGTTAAGGGAAGATCCTGCCTCTTAAACCTGGTCAATTTCTTTGAAACAGTCACCAAGGCCATTGACGAGGGGAAGGTGGTCCACACAGCCTACCTGGACCTCGCAAAAGCCTTCGATACAATACCCCACTCGGGCATTATAGATAAGCTCACCAGCTTAAATATAAACCCCTATGTCACTAGATGGGTTGCAAACAGGCTCAAGGACAGAACCCACATGGTTAGAATTGCTGGAGCCATGTCAGACTCCAAACCAGTTACAAGTGGCGTCCCACAAGGCTCAGTCCTGGGACCTCTCTTGTTCGGTATATATTTCTCAGAGGTACAGGCCAACACGGAAGGACTGTGGCTGACCAAGTTCACAGATGACTGCAAACTGGGCGCCATAATCGACTCTCCAGCCGACATAAGCATCCTGTAAAAGGGCCTCATAGAAACAGACAACTGGTGCCAGAGCCATGGCCTCAAGCTAAACGCCAAAAAGTGTATAGTCATCCCCTTTGGCAAAAACAAAGTGCCCACAAATTACCACATAGGTGGTAATCCATTAAGTACAGAAGAAATAATTAGGGACCTGGGGACCCAAGTTGATAGCAATCTCTCATTTGACAACCACGTGGCCAAAGTGGTTAGAAAAACATTTTATATAGTCCACCTAATCATGAAGGGATTCACATCTAGATCAGGGGAGGTCATCGTGCCTCTTTACTCATCCCTCATCAGGCCCATAATTGAGTACAATGCCCCTTTTGGGATGTACCTTACCAGACACCTGCAGCAACTGGAAAGACCCCAAAAGTACCTCACCAAGAGGATCAAAGGGCTCAAACAGATGCCATATGCTGCCCGGTTAAAGAAACTCCAGCTCTACTCAGTGGCATACCACATGCTCAGAGGCGATCTGTGCCTGACATATAAAGCCATGTCCAACCCAGAATTAATGGACATGCTGCACCTCAGAAAATCCAAATCCCATCGAGCCACACGCTCGAGAGACTTGAACCTCAGCACTGAAATAAATAGGACATGCTGGAGGGACAGATTCATAACCCAGAGGCTCCCTTCACTCTGGAATAAAATCCCAGTCCAGGTTAGGCAGAGTCCCCATTGACTCTCTTCAAGAGGAATCTTAATGAGTGGATGGGAGATCGTAGGTTTACCCCGGGTATCACTTCTGTGTCACTGTTAGACAGAGGCACAGTATACTAACCTCGAAAAAGGGCATTGCAAAATTAATTTAAAATGGGTGGTGAAAGCCAAACACACTCTGGCTAGGCTTATAAATGCCCTAGGGCAGATAGCCTAGTATGAACCTATGAACCTATGTGGTGACCAACCATCACCAGAGTGTGCCTCAGGCCTGTAAAAGTACCAATTAACTTGTCAAAAGCACAATGTTATGAAAAACAGACTAAACATATGAGGCAAAATCTAGACCTTCAATGAAAATCTGTACTCCAGCTGACTCAGACCATCCTACCTCACTCTGCCCTACCTCTACAAGATTAAATGCCTGAACTCACTCATAACCCTGCAAAAGCCAGCACCACAGTATAATGCAACACAGTTAATGACAAATATGTGGGGAAGAAAAAATAAAAATACTACTGCTACATCTCCCAGACACAGCCAAGCGTACCCTAAACCTTTGTTAGCAAGCAATACCCAAGTCTTCCATAGACTATTATTCTAAGGCCTACCTGACCAGCCCAGTACCAACAGGTCATCTCAGACGTAGAACATGCCATAGCAACTTCACACCAAAATGTGATCCCTTACCCAGTTAAACTTACATAAAACTCATTAAGCCCCTCCCTACTCTTAAATCATTTCTTCCCAGTGATCTTTCATTCCCATTTAACCCTTTCATTCCCCCCAAGGTACTTCCCCTACCCTCTTAATTCCCACTACTATTTCTATCTAACCCCCACCTGAAGATGTCCTTGGACAAATTGGTTTGTTACCAAACCTAATTTGTAATTATTTTCTGTTTCATACTCTTCTATAAATGTTTTTTCAGTTGTATTCACCCCTCCCTGCATCATAAATTAGTCTGTTGTGATCAGTGCACTACTCTGGTGAACAAGCTCTTAAATAAATAAGTGTCGCAAGAGGAGGGAGGGAGAGAGAATAAGAGGGAAGGAAATTGCAAGGACATGCACACAAGTGATAAACTCAACTACAGCAAGCTTGATTGTTTTTCCTACCCTGGCACTATACCCCTCTGTAACTTTTAACAGAAATTTAAACTACTTTTGCTTTTCAGCAGTGTGAACAGTAGGTAGAAATGTGTTTTATTTTGAATGTGGATGTGTGCTGTATTTGTTTTAAAGGATTTTCCTTATGATTCAGCACAGAACAAAATAAGTCTCACAATCTCTTCTTGAGTTTAGGTCAATGATGCGTTCTCTTTTTCTACTAAAGTACAGATTTGTTTCTGCATAACACTTTCTCATCTCTCCTGACTTGTTGCATTCTAGCAAGCAAACACATTATTCAAATCCCTGAGCATAATAAATTAGTAGAATTTCTCTGTTGTGAACATTGCCAGGAGTTATAAGGTTATAACATTCAACTTTTTCATAGGGAAATGGTCCTGCATTTTTTACAGTGAATTATACAGTGAATTATGGGTTATTTGTTATCATGTATTTTGCTTGCTATACTTCATTTTTTTACTGAAATGATTTTTATTTTGATGAAATAACACAATAATTTAATACATTCATGACATTCCATAACTATTTACAGTATTCACATTCAGCCTGACAAAAAGGATTCAGATAAAAACATTTGTAGTTAAATAATAAGTTAATATATAACTATGATAATTAGGAGGAGTTTGGTTCCATCTGTAGGGTATCAATCAAATTCAAAATGTTCCTCCGTGGACTATTAACCAATGGCTTAGGAAAAGTTCTTAACTCTTTAGTTCTTTTCTCCATTAGTATGCATTTCTTCCGTGATTATAGGAATTCCTCCATTGTGGGTGCTACATTAGAGTTCCATCTTCTAGTTATACATTTTCTGGCTATTGCTAACATTGTCCACAACAAATACAGGTCCTCATTTTTCATATTATTACTATTAACAACATTCAATACAGTTAAAGACTTTGTCAAAACAAATATATCAGTATAGATAGCTTAAAAAATGTGTTAATCTCATTCTAATATGGTTTAATATTAGTGCAGTCCTAAATAATATATGAGACCAGTCAGTATTAGTGGAGAGATAACATCTCCAACATAATTTGCTGTTTGAATGGTTCATTTTTGAGAGTTTCTCAGGTGTCAAAAAGGATCTTTGTAGAAATTTCCAATGAAAAATCCTCCAGAATTGAGAATAAGAAATAGTTTAACTGTAAATAAAACGTTTGTTTTATCTTCCATTGTTAATGATATTTGAAACCCTTTAGTTAGGCATTGCCAGTAAGAATCTTTAGGAGCTGTCTTATAGACAAAGTATTATATAGATATGATAATTCATTCTTAACATTGATATTATTATATAGAATTCCAAAAATCCAGTTTATAATTTTTGGTACGGTTTTGAAGGATGAGTTACGTATTATTCTACACAGATCCTTAGTGTATGCTGTGACACTCTGAAAAACCAATCAGTCATTAGGGGATAGGCCATAGTTTGACAATATACTTTGTGTGTTCAAAGCTTGTTGGTTTTCAATACATTGCAACCAACAAAATAGGTTACTGTTTTCCCATAAACCAAAAATCTCTCTATGTGTTTTATCAGAGAAATCCCTTGTAATAGTAAATGGTATTAAAATCTATGCCACCGTTTTATATTTAGGTCTGTGTTAATGAATTTTCTAAACACATCAAATATATTATTTATTAGTTTTAGTTTAGTTAATTTTGTTTTACTATACTGTAAATTTAAACTTAAATAATGCCATATCTTATCTTTGTCAGTTACCAAAGCATTTTTGATAAATAATTTTCATTCATAAGTATAATGGAGTGTAATTGTTTCTAATTGGAAGAATATCTAGGATTTTCACTATTTTAATTATAGATGCCTTTATATAAGTTTCAGTCTCTGGGAATTTTAACCCCTCTTGTTCCCATTTTCTGATATGATGAGAATATGCCACTCTATTTCTTTTGGGGTACCATAAGAATTTCATCAGAGTTGAAGTGATTTTTTTAAGGATTTTCTTTCTTGGTAGAAGTATAAGGGGTTGTGCTATATATAATATTTTATGTAACAAAACCATTTTTATCAGTTGTAACCTATCATCAAATGCTATAAGCAAATTATTCCATTTGCTTATTAATGTCTTGATTAAGTCTATGGCTTTAGCTTAGTTAAGCTGTAAGGTTTCCTGTATACTCTTACCTAGGACTATTCCTAAATAGTCTACAGTTGAAACTTGGTTTCCAATAATAGGATTAACTGGAGCCTGTATGTTCTTTTTTTTATTTAATAATAAATATTTTGATTTAGATTTGTTGAAGGAAAGTCCTGAGATTTTTTGGAAATTTGTTGTTACTATATCCACTTCACCTAACACTTCCTTAGAGTTGAGTAAGGTAAGTAAGATATCTTCAGCAAACATCATTATTTTAGATATATATTGGTCATATATATTTATACCTCTTATCTTTGGGTTATTACATATTAAAATGGCAAGTATTTCTGTGGCCAGAGCAAATAGGATAGAGGACATGGGACATCCTTGTTTAGTACCGCTAGTGATTTGGATTGCTTTGGAAGTAAAGCAACCTAATTTGACATATGATAGATTATTTTCATAGATTTTTTTTTTATCATTGTTATAAAAAGGGGGGGGGATCAAATAACAGTAAGACTTTAAATAAATAACCCCAATATAAGGAGTCAAAGGTTTTTTGAATATCTAGACTTATTATCAGTGCTTCATTATTTCCTCTATTGAGGTAATCTATCAGTGTTAATACTCTTTTAATATTATCCTGTGTATGCCTGTTATGTATGACACCAGTTTGGGCTTCATGTATTATTTTCAATATGGGTATTTTCAATATATTGACCATAATTGACATAAATAGTTTATAATCATTATCCAACAAAGAAATAGGTCTATATGAATTGCAATGATTAGGGTCCTTATTCTCTTTTAATATAGGGGAAATTAGAGAATTTCTCCAAGAAGGAGGAATATTTGCTAATGTTTGAACTTCAAGAAAGGTTTTATGTAGGAGAGAGATTATAGAAGAAGGGAATAATCTATAAATTTTAGTAATTAAGCCATCTATTCCAGGTGCTTTATTAGACTTACTTCCTTTAATCCCATCTATAATTTCCTTTTGAGAAATAGGTTTTTGCAGATCTAACCTAAGTTCCTCAGAAATTCTTGTTATGTTTCACATTCATTTGTAATTATTTTAACTTTATGATGTTCTGATTATGATAATTAAAAGCCTCCAGAATGTCCCCTATGTCCGAGACTTTTTTCCTTTTCCCTTCATGAAAGATACTATCAATGTTATTAATTTTTGATTGTATCTTAACTTTCATAGATTGGGTATGAAGATGCTTAGGAGAGGTAGCATAAGAATTTAATTTCAGTTTTTCCATAGCTAAATTAGTTTTATGGGAAACTATTTCATTGTATTTCTTATTTGCTTCTTCTATTTTCTTATTATTATCTGTAGCATTTAAGTTTTTATTAGATTTAAGAGATAATAATAGATTTTGGAGACGCTGTAACTCTGAGTCCCATTCTTTAATTTTATTTTTGTACCAGCTAATGGTTTTGCTATATAGATAGCCCTTAAGAGAATCCCAAACCATAATTGTGTTTGCTTCAGGTTTATAATTAATCTCTAAGAAAAGCTGAAGTTCAGAAGTTATACAATATTTAAAATCTTTAATTTTTGTGATATATGAAGGAATCCTTGATGTAATAACTAATTGATTGAATTCCAAGTTTATTGTTAACAACAGGGAATAATAATCTGAAAAGGGACAAAGTTGTATTAAAAAATTCAAGATTTTAGAATAAAGATCTTGTGAGATATAAAGTTTATCTATTCTAGTTTGGGTACCATGTCTATAGTCTTGGTGTGAGAATAGTAAAGAATTTGGTCCCAAAGCATTAAAGGTGACTTTTAATTTAAACATTTCTGTCCATTTTTTAACTGTTTGGCTGAGGATGATAGTCTAGGAGATGTCCTATTGGTAGTTTATGTAATATCTGTGATACAGTTGAAATCACCTCCTAGTATAATATTACCTTTAGAAGTAGTTGTAATAAAGTCTAAGTGTTTCTTAGCTAGCATAACCCCCATACCCGGGAACGAATATAAATTAGCCAGGGTCAAAATTCTATTGTTAAACTTAAGTATAACTAAGGCCATGAGTCCATCATTATCTACATGTTTGTAAATGATTTGGGGATTTAAGAAAGTTTTTTTCCTTAAATTGTTACTCCTCTGGTCTCATTTTTTAAAAAGATTGAGCATGTATTGTGTATTCCTTACTGTCCTACATAAATGTGTCATTTATTTTAAAGTGTGTCTCTTGGAGGAAAAACTACTTGAGCCTTGTTTAGTTTAAAATACCTTAGTAGGTTAGCTCTCTTATATGGGTTGTTTAAGCCATTAGTATTTAAGGATATCAAAGTTAAATCCATATCAGAATTCTTTAAAGATAGCAAATAATAAAGGAACTTGTATTAATAGAATCCTGTATACATAATACTCTTCCTGAATAGACAAGCAAATATCAGTTGTTATATTTATATTTATCTCAATCCAAATAACTTTCCCCATGAAAGATAAAAGTAAAACAATTTTGTCAGGCATTTCAAAACTAGAAAAACGGTTAAATAACAAAAAATTTGCATATTTCACTCTGATATACATTGATATACATTCCTAGTCTAGCAAACAGAAGTAAATCTGCTAGACTACCCATCCTAACCATCAACCTGTGTTGGTTGGAGCCCATGAAAATAAAGTAAAAAATGGGGAATATATTATAAATTAAGAGAAAAATAGTAGTGGTAAACAACTAATCAGATATTGATTCCATTTAGGTTTTAGAGATAAATTGCATACACTATTATTAGAAGCATTAAACATTTATACAGTAATTATTCACTAAGGAAGCAAGAGACATATTAGGATATATATAATCTGAATTTAATGCTTAACTGACTAAGGAAACATTAGCTTTATTAACAATCTAAATGATTACCCAAAATACTTAAGCATGTCATCTGTATTAGTTCTAATAAAAACTTCAAAATGGCAGAACAAATCAAAGAATCATTTAGCATTTGCTCTCTGAATAAATCTTATCTTGACAAACTCCCACTAAGTAAAAACTTCACAAGAACTGGGTGTTAGCACATAGTGAGCGTGTGTCATTCCCAAAAGATGTTAACATAGATTCTTAGCAATATTCCATAAGACATATTTGTCCTTAATTAACTCCTAAACTTTTGGAATAGCAGATGTTTAAATGACTGACTAAAATCAATAATAATTAACTGGCATCAGTTACTGTGATAAAAATTTGTAAAAATCATTATTTATATAAAACTTACTATGGATACCAGGTCTTAAAAGTGAATGACGCAAAGACAGAATTAAGATAGAGATAGCTGTAAATATCTACCATAGTAATAGGGTAATACTGAAACTCATAACATGTTTGTTATGTTATCACAAGTCATAGATATTACTGAGCTCTTTCCCTGTCATAAAGTGCTAATATAGTAAAAAACATGACTTTATAATAACTGAAAACATGACATCTGAAACATAAATAATATCTAAGATACAATAAAAAAAATCAACATATTAGATACAAAGTAATTATAGTTCGATAAAAAATTATTCACACATATATTTCCTAGGATTTAGTATGGTATTTGAGTATCCTTACAGTTATTACCATTAGTCATAAGCATTTCCTGTAAATGTATAAGCCTATACTAAACAATTGCTAACTGCATAGGAAAGTTATTTGTAAAGATCTATTTATAAAAAACTCCAATATATTCATTGGAAATAATGGCTATAATTAATTGTTTACAAGAAAAAATAGCATTTTTGTATATATTTGATCACAAAATATAGTCACTTTTATAAAAGGTAACCATGAATATGTTTGCAGACAGTGTAGCTCATAATTCTTGTAAAAAAAGCCCACTAAGCTATATTAACCAATCAGAGACTTGACATTCACAATTAGGCTTGCATATACACATTAGATGTAATGTAATCTGATCTGCATGCATAGAATGCATGATGTCATGAGCTAAGTAAGAAAGCTTCACCTCTGATGTTGTAAATCTTTGTTTATTCATTACAGATAGGACCTCAGTTCCTTCCTCAGAACTGATATGGCCGTTTCCCAGCTTGCGCAAGCCAAAATCTCTCAGCTAAGAACTTACCCACAATGCCCCTCTCCTAGTTACTTCAGATCTTGTTTGCAGCATTCCTAGTCAGACATGTTAGCCATCTGTCTCAAAACTAAGTAGACAATTGTTAATTTTATGACAGTTTTTTTTTCAAAATTACTAAAGTTTTTGTCAAATTAGCCTTTTCTCACTGTCGCCTATAACCTAAGTCTATTTCCTACCCTTTTCCTTGGTAATTTAAGTATTTTACCTTTTTTGGTACTGTCCCTCTCTCTTGTCTTTGACAGGCCTTCCCTTTTTACTAGTGGTATTTTTTAAATTAACATCACTGGCATTTTCTCCCTTATTTTTTTCTATAGGATAGCATTGTTACCTTACCATGTCAGACAAAGCTAAGTTGGGATTTAAACAGTATGATAAGTGTGAACATAAGATGTCTAACTCCGATACACATGTCCGTTGTGTCTACTGTTTGGGCGTGGATCATATTAAAGCTGACTGTGACATATGTGCTAGTTTCAGTAATCGGACACTAGCAGAATGTAAGAATAAACTTATTTTAAAAGGTTTACTCAAGACACCTTTCTCAGAGGCTCTTTTTGGGTCGGAGGTCGCACTCCCTCCTAAGACCAAAAAACATAAGGAAAAACAGAGTCACTCAGTTCCTGCATCTCTGTCAGTAACTGAACTGAGTCAGCTCCATGCTTTGCTGGTGCCCACCATACAGACCTCTTTGGCACAAGGCTCTGTGTCCTCTGCCTCAGTGCTGACCATGATATTCACTCCTATTTTGGTTCCAACCACTGCGCCACTGACTTCGGTGCCATTCTTGGTCCCACATTGGCTCCGATGACTGTACATGCCTACAGTTTTTTCTTCAAAATTGCTAAAGTTTTTTGTCAAATTAGCCTTTTCTCACTGTTGTCTATAACCTAAGCCTATTTCCTACCCTTTTCCTTGGTAATTTAATTTTTTTTCCTTTTTTGGTACTGTCCCTCTCTCTTGTCTTTGACAGGCCTTTCCTTTTTACTAGTGGTATTCCTTAACATAACATCGCTGGTATTTTCTTCCTTATTGTTTCTATAGGATAGCATTGTTACCTTACCATGTCAGACAAAGCTAAGTTGGGATTTAAACAGTGTGACAAGTGTGGATGTAAGATGCCTAACTCAGATACACATGTCCGTTGTGTCTACTGTTTGGGCGTGGATCATATTAAAGCTGACTGTGACATATGTCCTAGTTTTAGTAATCGGACACTAACAGAATGTAATAATAAACTTATTTTAAAAGGTTTACTCAAGACACCTTTCCTGGAGGTTCTGTCTGGGTCGGAGGTCTCACCCCCTCCTAAGACCAAAAAACATAAGGAAAAACAGAGTCACTTGGTTCCTGCATCTCCGTCAGTTATGGAACTGAGTTGGCTCCATGCTTCGCTGACACCCTCACCGCAGACCTCTTGGTACCAGGCTCTGTGTCCTCTCCCTTGGTGCCGACCATGATATGCACTCCTATTTTGGTTCCAACCATGGTGCCACTGACTTCGGTGCAGTCCTTGGTTCCCACATTGGGTCCAATGACTGTACATCCCTCAGCACCTTCCCCGACCACGGTGCCGACAGTTTCTTCAGCTGGATGGGCTCCGATGATGGTACATGCCTTGGCACCAACCCTGGCCATGATGCTGACAGTTTCTTTGGCTCCATTGGCTCCAAAACTCAAATACCTGCCAAGGACAAGATATTCTCCAACTTACGACCCTTTTTTTGTGACAGAGGTTTAGCCCCTTTCTAAAAAGACCTGATTCCCCTTCAGCAGCCTCCTTTAGATCCACTAGAAGTTTTTCTGAACTAGACCTAGTGCAGGTTGTGGACCAGCTTCTGGCAGCTAGGGGATTGACCATTCCAGCTAGACCTTCTGTCCCTCCTGGCTCAGAATCTTTCACCACATCTTCCCCTGTTTATCCTCCTCCACCATCCACCCTGATCTTGGTACTGATGTCCACTTTGGTACATACTGTTGCAGCTCCAACAGCAGTGTTTTACCTGTTGGCACTGACCACCCTTACTGCATCAGCTCTGATGGCACCGATGCTTTCTCGGAGCAGTACTTGGACTGTCTGTATCTTGGTACCTAGTCCTGCACCTATTTTCTCGCTGGTGCCTTCTATGTCCAAGGTTCAGATGGCTTCCTGTTCTCTCAGAACCCTTCAACTGTAGGTGGACTCTTCAGAGTGGGGTGTGACCCCAGTTCTGAGGTTGCCCCTCCCGGTTCCAGGCTCCCATCCCTCCTTGAGTGGAATGGCTGTACAGGTGATGCAAAGGGTCCTTCATTCCGAAGGATCACAGTCAGCACCAATGACATCAGTATCAGAAACCTCCCCTAGCATGCCCCTCTCCCAACCTGCTATATTGGGTCACCAGACACGGGAGTCACAAGAACCTCCATTAAAGGGAACCATTTCTCCGGAGTCCTCCTCAAAAGATCCGACTGGAGAGCTACCCTGGAAAAAATGGTGCAAGAGGAAGCACCTTGATTTCCTGGAGGAATCTATCATAGAAGGCACTGATTGTGATGAGGGGTAAGGGTCCGCATGTTCTCCCCCAGCCGATGTTTCATTTGGAGACATTCTTGAAATCCTCAAACAACAGGGGGAATGGAAGTCTTCTAACCCTTCTTCTGAGGAATCGGTGTTCCTGCAGGCCTTCCGTGCCCAGCCATCTACTGACTGGGTGACCCCCACCAACAGATGACCTTGTTAAACTAATTGCCCAGCATGCCTGGAAGGCCCCAGACAATGTAGAACCTGTCCCCTGGAGGCCAGGCAAAATTTTATCTACACCTGAAGACCAGCCCCACTGGTCCAAGCAGTTGACAGTTGATTCTATAGTAATGGTGGTGGCCACCAAGAAGGAACTGGCAGAAGGTAGTTCCACTATCCATCCTCTAAACAGTGTGTCCAGGACTATGGACAGACTATCTTGCACACTTTACTTACCTCCAAAGAGACCTAATTTCTAAAATGTCTTCCTCTTCGGTGGGGGTACTGCATGATGAGGTACATGACACTGTCACCTCACAACTATCTACCCTTGAATCCATCTTGAACTGCTCGATGCATTTGATATCTCACACCACAGAGGGGGCAGCTCAAGCTGCCGCATCTGGTGTTGTCATGAGATGTAATGCTTGGATGCGGTTTTGTGACTTCGCAGACCCCTTTAAATCTTCCATCGTCATTGCACCTATCAATGAATCTGCACTTTTAGGACCCAAGGTGCGAGGCACACTTGCATGCAGTGAGAAAGACGGAAAGACCTTGTCTGCTGTGGGCATATGTTTTTCCAACCCCCAGAGGTCCTACTCCAGGAACCAGAAGGGAGGAAAGATGTGGTTCAAGCAATCTCAAGGATCTTTTCGTGACACTCATGGTGAACAATCCTCCTAGGGCAGAGGGGGCAACTCATATGGAAGATGCCCCTTTCAGGGTAGAGGGGGTCTGCGTAACCAGGTTGCCAGAGATTCCTTCACCAGCAGACCCTACCAGCGCTCCTGAGCAGCGGCCCGATTTCTTTCCTCTGGAAGCAGTCAGGGGTTGTTTTTCTCTGCATCTACCAGCCCGGCATCTTATTACTACCGATGTTTGGGTGCAGAGAATAATATTCAAAGGCTACCAAATACCATTTGATTTAACTCCCAGACCCATCAAATGAATCCCCAATGTACCACCTAATCAGAGGGAATTAGCAGCCTTAGAAATAGAAAGGCTGCTAAGAAAAATAGTCATCCAACCAGTTCCACCAAACCAGACAGGATCCGGGTTTTACTCGAG
Source organism: Protopterus annectens (assembly GCF_019279795.1). Taxonomy (NCBI): domain Eukaryota; kingdom Metazoa; phylum Chordata; order Ceratodontiformes; family Protopteridae; genus Protopterus; species Protopterus annectens. The sequence goes on along the minus strand of NC_056732.1, from coordinate 539,174,271 downwards.
GTTCTTTTTATTGCCAAAAAAGTCAGGGTACTGTTGACCAATCCTGGATCTCAGCTTACTGTACAAATTTATCAAACCTCAAAAATTCTGGATGGTCACAGTACAGTCCATTCTTTCTTTCCTAGGGAGGGACAATTGGATGTGCTCTGTAGACCTCCAGGATGTGTACTACCACATAAAGATGGATCACCGCTCCCAGAAGTTTCTCCTCTTCCGGCTGGGAGCCAATCAGTACCAGTTCAGAGCACTGCCATTCAGTCTCTCGACAGCCTCCCTGAGTGTTCACCAAATTTATGGCAGTTGTGGTAGCTCCTCTTCAACTACAAGGATTCCAGGTGTTTCCCTATCTAGATGACTGGCTCGTTACTGCTCCGACCAGGAATCTCCTAGTCCGCAGCCTCTCTTACACTCAAGGTCTCGCTCTCCGCTTGGGGATTACAATCAACAAAGTCAAATCTCAGATGTCCCCAATGAAGACACTGGAATTTATTGGAGCGGTCTTCGACACAACATCCTGCCAAGCTTCTCTCCCCCCTTACAGGCTTTTGAAAATAAGACACCAAATCCAAGACCTTCCTCACACATATGTACCAGCACATCTTGTACTGCAGCTTTTGGGCTCCATGGCAGCTACCATTACAGTAGTACCACTGGCGAGACTACACATGAGAATCCTGCAATGGCTCCTTTCCGCACAATGATCGTTGTTAATCCACCCACTCAACCACATGATACGTCTTACAAACCATTGCAAGGAAGAACTGCTGTGGTGGATAAAGCCACAAGTGAATCTTTGGTGTCAACTGTTCTGTCTTCTCCATCCCACGGCCATGGTGACCATGGACCCTTCACTGCTAGGGTGGGGTTGGGGGCATTTCCAGGGAAAGACTGTCCAAGGCACCTGAACCCCCATTGAGGCCAACTTGCACATAAATGTCCTGGAACTGAGGGCAGTTCTCTTAGCGTTGCAAGCATTCCATGCATCCCTACCCTCGGGGACCATTGCAATTTGGTCAGACAACATGTCAGTTGTCTGGTATATCAACAAGCAAGGCAGAACCAGATCTTACCCCCTGTGTTGGAAAGCCATGAGGATTTGGCACTGGGCAATAGCTTCCAATCGCTTTCTTATAGCAACGCACATTCTCTGGAAGTTCCAGCCTTATTGTGGACAATCTGAGCAGGAACATCCTGATGCCTCACGAGTGGTCCCTCAACCCTGTAATAGCAGATCGGATCTTCCAATATTGGGGCAAGCCTTGCTGCGACCTGTTTGCTTCTCCTCTAAACTACAAATGCAGAAGCTATTTTGCCTTGATCCCCCTCATGGGGAACCACCGAGGGACGCTGTAATGCATGATTGGCCCTGGGGTCTTCTGTATGCCTTTCCCCCATTTCCCCTCATTCCAAAATTTCTCCAGAAAGCTCAGAGGTTGAAAATCAAAGTGATCCTCATTGCTCCCTACTGGCCACGTCCAGTCTAGTTCCCATTTCTATGGCCTCATCTGATTCACAGCCCGTGGATCCTGGATCATTCCCAGGACCTGTTATCTCATCCTCAGGGACTGATGCACAGTCTCAAGCTCACAGCTTGGTTCCTCCACTTCCAATGATTGCTAGGCTGCCTGACATCCCTTCTCCTGTTTGTGAAATTCTTCTGGCCTCACACAAACCTTCCACTAGAAAGGTTTATTCTAGTAAATGGACTAGGTTCTCTATTTGGGCCAAAGACCAGAACTTTTACCCTTTCTCTATGCCTATTCAAAAGATCCTACAATACCTGACTACTCTTTTACATGCAGGAGCCTCAGCTTCAACGATCACTGTACATTTAGCAGCTATCGCCAATTTTCATAATGGTCATGATAATTCTTCATTTATATCACACCATCTATGCAAGACCTTTTTGAAGGAGGTATTACATGTTAAACCTCCGGTCAAGCCTCCCTTAGAACCCTGGGACTTGACTCAAGTGCTTCAGTCTCTCACAAGTTCTCCCTTTGAGCCCTTTGATTCATGCGATTTGAAATTTTTGTCATGGAAAACCATACTTCCAGTAGCACTGACCTCAGCAAGAGGAGTATCTGAGCTGCAGGCCTGGAGTGTCAAGAGTCCTTACTTGATCTTCCACATGGATAGTGTGTCCCTTTGTACTGACCCTTTTTTCTTGCCCAAGGTCATTTCTGGCTTTTCCATTAACCAATCTATTGATCTGCCGGTTTTCTTCCCAAGGCATTCTAATAGAGGGGAGTACCTTTTGCACACCCTTGATGTGCACCAGCAGCTTCATTGTTATTTGGACAGAACTATTGTTTGTGGCCTTTGCAGGACCCAGATTGGGTAAACCTGTTTCCAAAGTGACTTTATCCTCTTGGCTTAGAAACGTCATTAACTTTATCTACCAACAGAATAAGCTATCCTTACCTTCCAGAATAAGGGCTCATTCTACCAGATCTATGGCTACTTCTGTAGCTTTTCATTCCAGAGCCTCTATAGGTGATATATGTGCAGCAGCCATTTGGGCAAGACCTCATACCTTTGTATCTCATTACAAATTGGATTTGGCCTCCAGGGGACGAGCATCTTTTGGTTCTATGATGCTCAGGAATATCCTTCCTTACAGCCTCCCAGGACTCAAGTAGCTGGGGACTCGGTCCTATCTCTAATGAATAAACAAAGATTTACAGCATCAGATAAAGAAGTTATGCCTTACCATAATGTTCTATCTGTGTTGTAGATCTTTGTTCATTCATTACTTCCCACCATCCTTCCTCCTGCCTGGACTCCTGGTGGACTGTAGGAACTCCTGGTTAGGGTATTTGTTCAGACAGAGCCTCCTACTATTTTTTCTATTACTACATCTTTTATCGAGGGTGGGCAAACTCGATCTGAAGTAACTAGGAGAGGGGCATTGTGGGTATGTTCTTAGCTGAGAGTTTTTGGCTTGTACAGGCTGGGAAGCGGCCGTATTGGTTCCAAGGACAGAACAAAGGTCCTATCTGTAATGAATGAACAAAGATCTACAACACAGATGGAACATTATGGTAAGACATAACTTCTTTTTCTTAAATTTCAAACTCTCAGACTGAGGAAAATGAAAAAACAGATAAATGAAAAACCACACAGAGTCAAAGGTACAAACAGCATACAAAAAATTAATACGATTAAGCGCTTTTCGTCCTACTCACTAGTAGGACTTCTTCAGATAAAATAAGTGCGTTACACCCAAGTTTAAATATGCATGATGTTAAATACACAATCACTTAATTACAGCTTTCAATTAGTCAATAAAAATGTGTAACGCTCATTTAATAAAACTGGTAATATTAATAATGTACACAGCACCACAATAGACTAATATAACAAAAAAGAGCAGCAACCGATTCAGCTTCAGGAACTGCAGGCAAACACCCACACACAACAAATGGTTTACCTAGGTTTCGTCTTTTGCCCACTGCAGGATGCAAGTAATTTTGTTGTAACAGAGACAGGATTTAGCTTTTTTTTAAAGGACTAAAGCATTGTATTTTTTTAACACTGACGTTGAATCATATTGCATTTGTAAAGCTCAAGTTCTGAGGAAGTCTGTTTAAAATCAAAAGACGAAACCTAGGTAAACCATTTGTTGTGTGTGGGTGTTTGCCTGCAGTTCCTGAAGCTGAATCGGTTGCTGCTCTTTTTTGTAATATTAATAATGCCACTTTGTCTCATTCTACCCTATAAATATTCACAAAGAAACTCATTCATAAATACACATTTTAAATTTACACTGGGAATAAAAAATACTATTTCCCATATGTATTACATCATCAGCCCACCTTGTCTGACAAATGAACTAAACAACATATACATAAAAAAACAAATAAAATAAAATTCATGTGTGTGTGTGTGTGTGTGTGTGTGTGTGTGTGTGTGTATATATATATATATATATATATATATATATATATATATATATATATATATATATATATATATATATATATATATAATACAATGTACATATATGTAAATATGCTCAACCATAAATTGAGAAATCTATTTTATCTTTTCAAACTTTTTTATTTAAGGATACATAGTAAGGAATACACCTCATTAAGGCCTGGGCAAAAACAAGCTCCTGTCCGAAGTTGCCAACACAGTTCTAGGCACTCTAACAATAATGAATCCGGGCCACCCCTCCCATCTTTTTGGGCCATTGACTCAGGCTTTAATGAGGTGTATTCCCTACTATGTATCCTGAAATTAAAAAGTTTGAAAAGATAAAATAGTTTTCTCAGTTTGTGGTTGAGCGTATTTACATATATTTACATATATACACACACACACACACACACACACACACACACACACACACACACACACACACACACACACACACACACACACACACACACATGAATTTTATTTGATTTGATTTTTTATGTATATGTTCTTTAGTTTGTTTGTCAGACAAGGTGGGCTGATGATGTAATACATGGGAAATAGTAATTTTTTATTTCCAGTGTAAAATCTTTTTGGCTTTCTTCTTCCTTCAGTCTTCCATCAAGATCATTCAGGGACGCTTCTAAATGTGTTATTCTGGAATGATGCTGCTGTATAAGTTCCTTGAGAGAATCTGTTTGTTTCTGTCAATTTTCCTTGATGTTTTGTAAATTCTCCTTAAAATCATCAATTTTTAGTGAGAGTTCTTGTAGAGCAGATGTCACAAGCTGCATTTGTTTTAAAGCCATGTCAGAATGAGAAGTCCTTGAAGTGCTCATCTCCACAAATGATATATTCTCCTTTAGAATTTGACAGGAAAAAAACTTCCCTAAGTTCACCAAAGTTACTAATAATATAGCATATACTTTCATCTATCAATTCTAAGTATTTTTACAAAAATAAAATGTTATTTTCTGTTTTTTATACTAGTTTTATGGAACTCTGAAAAACTGCTGCTGTCAGTTGGCCATCTTTGCTCTGCCCCCTTCCTATATTTTATCGATATGATGTTTTGGTGTTTTTTACATGTCCTACATGCCCTACCAGCTAGCTATGTTCCCCTATTGTGTCTCTGCAAAAAAGAAAGCTGGAGCTGCCACTAGTTGTATGCAGCTGTGTTTGTTTGTTTTCTTTTCTTTTGCTTTACCCAAATTCAAATCCTGGCTAGAGTAGAGCTTTGAATAAGTTACATCTTAACAACTAAAATTCCATTATCCATGAATAAATATTTAAGAAAATCAATTATTTCCAAATGGTAATTTTTTACAGAATCACCGAAAAGGTTATGTCCATACATCAAAAGCTTACACAGAATTATTTCCTCATCCAAGACAAAATTACTTCTCAAATATGGTCTTGTTCATAAGGGCATGAAGGAACGTTATTTCTATTTTAACACCATTATTTGCAAGCATTAAACTTCATAGACTGTTTTATTTTATTTTATTTTGTACTAACGACCACAAACCATTAATTCTAAATGCGTCAGCAAATTACATCTGATTTGGTGTGGGAACTTAGTAAAAGCAGTCACTTCATTTACCTATTGATATCCATGTCTGGTAACCAACAAACCTAAAAATAGTTTGAGGAAGCAATTGGTTTTATTTTTGTTAGTGTTTTCATACCAGGCCATCTCTACTATAACTCCGCTGTCTCCATTACTGCAAATGCCTAATGATTGTTACTATAAAATGCACAAATTACGAAAAGCTGAAGCTGTTTTCATAACATGCTTTTCATTTTTCAGTTGCAGCCTCCTTAGCACTCAAGGATAGTTGCAGGACATGTGTACTCTTGAGAAACTGACGTATCTTATTAAAAAACAGCGTTCTTTACTTTTGACTCTAATTTAGTTGTGTATCTTCAAAACATATTTCAAATTTCAGGTACTAACTAATGATAGGATATCACTATATTTACATATTTCTCACATCTTGATCTTTATTTGTAAATCTTTTTTTTTCTTACATGGTTCTCTTCTTTTTGTAGCACTGTTATACAGTAAGTTTGCCCTAATGTTATGTACCTTAGATTTATCACTGTAAAGACTGTTTTTGCATATCTATCAATAAATTGAGACTGACTGAAAATGTCTGTTTTGAAATCAGCCTACCAAATCTTGAATAAATAAAAGGAACAATATAATATGTTAATTAAATATTATATGCCTAATTGAATCTAGGGGAAAAAATGAAAATAAAACTGAGCCACACAGGGGATAGCAAAGATTTTTGGAAATCTATACCAAATTCTAGAAAGTAGCCCCCTCCCCAACCAAGTGTTGTCTCCCACACCTGAAATAGTGCATGTTTCAAAAAAGTACTCTGAGGAAAAAAGGCTCTTCAAATGACAAGTTAAAAAAAAAACAGATTGACATCTTGATATAAAAGCATATTTAACAGAACCTTTAACTTAATGAAATAAAAGCAGTATAAATAGACTTGGGCTGTGAAAAATAAATTCTTGCATATCTCTTAAACCAAACAGGTGTACACTGTAGTGTACATGGAATATGCTTGGCTACATGCTCCGAGTCACAATGCCAAAAGTATGAATGGGCAGAGATTCTGATTGGTATAATGGACAGACATTGTTGTGCAAAGTTATAGATAATAGTTCTATACTAAAACAATGCTTCTTACATAAAATATAAAGAAATTAGTTGTATTCACCATATTAAAATATCTGCCTTAGGATGTGTAAACAACATGAAATGTTACTATAAAGAAGAAAGAACAATTCAACTTAAACCACTATAGCATATTCCATCTCTTACTCTTGTGTTCTTAGCCCATATTGCCACGCTGTATACCTTACCCCTTGTATATTAACTTACAGGGCTTGTGATTACATTGTTTTCCAATGCATTTGTCCCATTGTTAATTTATGCACCTTAGTTTTACCTTGGAAAGTCCATTTAATTTTCATGCTCTTAAGCAGAGTGGGTTGTGGCCGAAAATGTGGTTTCTTTTATTTAACTGACATTTCAGAACTGAGCCTGCTGATTTTAAGCTTAAATATTAAATGTTAGTATTCTTTAGTATGTCTGAAAACAAAGTGAATACAATGAGGAATATATCCATAGCAAAAAAGAAAATGAAACAGGTTAAATGTCATATATCAGATATTAAAAAAAAAAGATTTATAATTTATAAGACTACAAAAGGCAGTGTTTTTTTTTCATATGTTGTCATAGACTTCTTCTTGCACACACACACACACACACACACACACACACACACACACACACACACACATGTTTATTTATTATTTATTTATTTATTCCATTTTGTTTCTCTGAAAAGTCCACTGGGCCTTAGAGAACCCATTTTCAGTGGAGGCTGAGGGAGAAAAGCTCCACAGTACATCAGTTTAACAAATTAAATTGCAAAAATTGCAAAAAATTGAATTGCAAAGAAAAATATGTACAAACACAGAGTCAAAACCATAAGAGAAATGTAGAGTAGTATAATCTGAACATTCAATCAGTATAAGTAAAGGTTTACATTGTGTAATTTCTCCATAATCGCAATCTACAGTAGTATTTTCTTACCACATAAAGTAAGGTTGATAACAGACATCTATATATATATATATATATATATATATATATATATATATATATATATAAAGATATAGGGGTTTGCATTATTTCATTCAGTTTTTGGAAACCTGAAATTCATATGGTCAATCAGAATCACATTTATTGGCAACGTATGCACGCATACAACAAATTTTACTCCTGTTTTAGTGACTCTCCAAGTATGAATTCCCATTAACTGGGAAAACTACTTGTGTACCAACACCTTTGCCCAATGGTTTTTGGAATTCATAAATTCCAACGCCCTGGATCAACTAATCCATAGTCCCACCAGGGGCTACAGTATCCTAGACCTGGTCATTACCAACATGGGAAATCGATGCTCCACACCTATGGTCACCTCCTCGTTAGTCAAGTCTGACCATAAGCTAATCACCCTTAACATCCACATCCCACCCCCACCCCCCAGTAAGTAAACCTCCATAAAATCTTCTCCAAAGTCAACTTCATGCTACTCAAGTCAGAAGTGACTAACTTCATGATACCCATGCAGCTGGGAACTGAAATTTTAACTGCTGAATCCTACACTAAGGCACTGTACAAGCACATCCACTCATGCATGAATTGTGCCATCCCAAATAGAACCAAGATGCTCTCATCCAAAAAAAGGAAGCCAATCTGGTGGTCCCTTACCATAAACAAACTTTACAACAAAAGGAAGAAACTGTTGCAGAAAAGAGGAAAATCCCAGGATGCAAAAAACTCCCTTACCAGTCTCAGTAAGAAACTAAGATCCCTCATAAAATCCTCCAAAGCTAGTTACGAAAATAAAATTGCCAAAGATTCCAAAGACAACCACAAGGCATTCTATAACTATGTCAAGAATCTAAATGGCAATGCTCAGATCTGCTCTGAGCTAAAACAGAATGGCATTAAATATACTGATCTCAAGGATATTGCCAATATCCTGGCAGATCGATTCAGTGCCAACTTCACCCCCCTCTCACCCCCTAAATGGCCCATCTCAATACCGGAAGATTGCCAAATTTCAGTAAGAATGGCCACACAGGTAAAAAACGCACTCTCCAAAGCTAAGAATACAGCATCCATGGGACCAGATGACATCTCAGGCTGTGCACTACATGAACTACAATATGAACTGGCACCTCACCTAAGTGTCATTTTTAATCATAGCCTCACCTCAGGTTTCGTGCCCACTGAGTGGCGCAGAGCTACAGTTATCCCACTTCACAAAGGGGGAATCCACCTTGGATCCCGGAAACTAACATCAGTCTGATGAGTCTTATCTGCAAGGCCATGGAACGTATTATTATGGTACTTATAAACAAAGACATTGGCAACCTTCAAACACTGGACCCCACCCAGTTTGGGTTCGTGAAGGACCGATCTTGTCTCCTGAACCTGATTGACTTCTTCGAATCAGTCTCCAGAGTCATGGACAAGGGTAAGGTGGTTCACACAGCCTATTTAGACCTTGCCAAGGCCTTTGACACCATCCCCCACTCTGGAATCATAGATAAACTTACTAAGCTGGGCATTAATCCCTACGTCACCCAATGGGTTGCTAACTGGCTTACTGATAGAACCTACACTGTAAAAGTAGCCAACTCCAAATCTTACTCCAGACAAGTGACAAGTGGAGTACCTCAGGGTTCAGTCCTAGGACTGCTCTTGTTTGGCATCTACTTCTCTGAAGTACAGGCCAACACTAAGGGACTCTGGTTAACAAAGTTCATAGATGACTGCAAACTGTGAGCCATTATTGAATCCCCAAATGATGTGGATACTCTACAAGAGGGTCTTACAGAAATAGATGCTTGTTGCCAGAGCCATGGGCTCAAGTTCAATGCCAAGAAATGTATAGTTATCCGCTTTGGGAAAAAATATGTACCCGTGAATTACCATATAGGTGGCAGTACACTAAACACCGAAAGTGTGATAAGAGACTTAGGGACACAGGTGGACAGTGGTCTCACCTTCGAAAACAACATCATCACAACAGTCAGGAAATCCTTCTATGTGGCACACCTCATCACTCAGGGCATTTCATCCAGAAAAAAGGAGGTCATTGTCCCACTGTACTCATCCCTCATTAGACCTATTATAGAATACAATGCCCCATTTGGTATGTACCTCTCAAGACATCTGCAACAACTGGAAAGGCCACAGAAATACCTCACTAAAAGAATCACAGGCCTAAAGCAGATTCCCTATGCTGACCATCTTAAAAAACTCCAGCTATACTCTGTCGTATATCATCTACTCAGAGTTGATCTCTACTTAACATACAAGGCCATGTCAAACCCAGAGCTGTTGGACATGCTACACTTAAAGAAATCACAATCTCTCAGAGCCACATGCTCCAGGGATCTAAACCTTGTCATCACAATAAACAAAACATGCTGGAGGGATAGGTTCCTGACCCAGAGACTCCCCAGACTCTGGAATAGATTGCCCATACATGTCAAGCAGAGTGCCTCTTTGGCCCTCTTCAAAAGGAACCTTGACGATTGGATGGGAGAAAGGAAATTCACCCCAGGGATCACGTCAGTCGCCCTGCTAGACAGGGGTCCAGGGAAGTAAATAGTGTGGGAAGAAATAGCCATGGAATTGTTATGGCTAGGCTTGCATAGGCCCTAGGTCTGATAGCTTAGTACCAACCTATGAACCTATGAATGACATACATACAACTGTTAAGAATAAGACAAATGACATGCATGCAACTATGAAGAATAAGACAAAAAAGTACATATACAAAGTGCAAAAAATACTGAAATAAACGCTAAAATCAGTCGGATGCATAACAGTAGGAAGAAAATCATGGCAAAAACTAGGAGGTGCAGAACCCAATAGGATAAGAGCACTCTCATCAAACTAAACAAACAACTCAGAGGACAAATAAAGTCTACCAAAGCCAAATATGAGGTAAGTTTGGCTTCCCAGGCCAAGGACAACCACAAAGCATTCTTTAGCCATGTCCGCAACCTCAAAGGCAATACACAATTGTGTGCAGAGCTCATTGTAAATGGAGCCACCTATAGTGAGCCAGAAGATGTAGCAAACTTCCTGGCTGATAAATTCAGCTATAACTTTACTCCTCTCTCCCCCTCAACCTTCCCTTGGGAAATACCATCAAATCTAACTCCCCCTGCTATCACTAAGGAACAGGTCTTTAATGATCTCTCTCTCTAAAGCCAAGTATACTGCATCAGTGGGCACAGACAATATCTCAGAATGCCTTCTAAATAGTATGAAGCATGACCTCTCAGGGCCTCAGGAATTACTATTCAACTGTAGCCTCCAAACAGGCTTCATGCCTCATGAATGGAAAAAGGCAACTGTCATTCCTCTGCACAAAGGTGGGCCATCTACAGACCCTGGAAACTACAGACCCATAAGTCTCACTTTTCTTATATGCAAAGCCATGGAAAGAATTATGGAGATGATCAATAGAGATATAGTAAACCTCCAGACACTGGACCCAACCCACTTTGGTTTCACTAAGGGCAGATCATGCCTACTCAACCTGGTGTACCTCTTTGAGAAGGTCACCAAAGCAATGGATGAGGGCAAAATTGTTCACACTGCCTTCCTTGACTGGGCCAAGCTATTTGACACAACACCCCACTCGGGCATTGCTGACAAACTCAAGAAATTAGGTTCAAACCCATATGTAACCCAGTGGATAGCTGACTGGCTCACACACAGGACCCAGGAAGTTAAAATCGGGGAGTCCACATTTACATAGAGGTCAGTCATATGTGGAATCCCTCAGGGATCAGTCCTTGGACTGCTCCTTTTTGGCATTAACTTCTCAGAAGACAAGGCCAATGTCAGTGATCTCTGGCTGACTAAATTTTCAGATGACTGCAAATTAGGAGTTGTCATTGAATCTCACACTGACACAAATATTTTCCAGGAGGGGCTGACACAAACAAACAACTGGTTTCAGACCCATGAACTAAAACTAAATGCCAATAAATGCATAATAGTATCCTTTGGGAAGTCATCCATCCCTGGTAACTATCATATTGACAACACACCCCTTAGAACTGACCCAGTAGTCAGGGACTTAAGGACACACATAGATAGTAATTTAGCCTTTGGTCATCATGTGTCTTTGATGGTAAGGAAATCATTCTATGTTGTTCATCTTATAAACAAAGGTATGGCATCTAAGTCCAAGAAAGTCATTGTTCCACTGTATTCAGCATTCGTCAGACCTATCATTGAGTGCAATGCCCCCTTTGGTATGTACCAAACCATGCATATCCAACAATTGGAACATCCACAGAGGTTCCTCACTAAAAGAATATAGGGCATAAGTAATATGCCCTATGCAAACCACCTCAAGGCTCTATCCCTGTATTCTGTCTCCTTACAGGCTTTTAAGGGGACATTGATGCCTGGTATACAGGGCATTGTCAGACCCCACTCTGATAGACCTCCTGCATATCTACAAAACAAACAGTACCAGAATTACCCATTCTAAAGAGTTAAACCTTTCCTGTGATATAAATAGGCCCTGTTGGAGAGATAGGTATGTATCCCAGAGACTACCCCATCTATGGATCATTCTACCCACCCATGTGAAGCAGAGTTCCTCCCTAACCCAATTCAAGTGCAACTTGGAAATTGGATGGGAAACAGGAAATCCATCCATGATTTGGCACCTATGTCTCTAATGCAAACAGGTAACCTGTAAATGGTTCATCTCTCAGGCTCATGCTTACACTTATCAAGGGTATCAGAGCTTGACAGAAATTTGGGATGCATGGCTAGGCTTAAAAATACCTATGAACCTATGACAGAAACAAGTATTGACAATATGTAAGCAATACTGCAGAATCATTGGAGGCTTGGGAAAAGGAATACCTCAACTTAATAAACTGAGTTAACCATTTATGAACTTGATGGCCTATGAAAAAATACTGTTCTTATATCGGCTTGTTTTGGTGTGTATTAATCTGTAACACCTGGATGATGGTAATAGATGGTGGTCTGGATGTGAAGGGTTGGTGATCATATTCCTTGCCTTTTTCATGACTCTGGAATAGTACAGGTCCTGTAAGGAGGGCAAACTAGCACCAATGATACTATCGGCAGACCTGACTATTCAATATAACCTATTTTTGTCCTGATTAAATAGAGATCCAAACCACACTGTTATGGATGATTTGAGAACAGACTCAATGACTGCTGTATAGAACTGAATCAACAGTTCCTGTAGGAGGTTGAACTTCTTCAGCTGTTGCATAAAGTACATTCGCTGTTATGCCCTTTTTATGATGGACCCTACATTGGTCTCCAACTTCAAGTCCCAGGAGATTATAGCTCCCAAAAACTTGAGGGATTCCACAACTGACACAGCAGTAGTAAATATAAACCAGGGGGAGGATAATATTGTAGCACCACTCTTAAAGTCCACTGTCATCTCCACAATTTTAAGAGAGTTCAGTTCCAAATTATTTTGACTACACCAAAGGGCCAGCCGCTCACCGTCCTATCTGTATGCAGACTCATCACCATTCCTGATGAGCTTGATGATGGTTGTATCATCTGCATATTCAATAAGTTTGACAGAGGGGTTCTTAGCGGTACAGTCATTAGTGCGGAAGGAGAATAGCAGTGGGAAGAGCACCCATCTCTGGGAGCACCTGTACAGATCGTGCGATAGCTAGATGTAAATTTTCCCAGTTTCACCTGCTGTTTCCTATTGGTTAGAAAGTTGGTGATCCATTGACAGCTGGAAGCAGGAACGGAAAGCTGGGAGAGTTTCAAGTCAAGATCATATGATCAAGTTTTCATAACTGGAAACCAAAAAAAATAGAAAACAAATGTTTTTGCACCCTCCATGTGGGGGGCTGCATCCCTGCACCCCCTGTAAATTACATATGCCAGTTCCAAGATCACTCAACAGGGGGGGAAAGTATAAATTCACTTTGAAGCAGTTCTGTATAGCTTGTAGTACAGTGGGGGGGAGTTTTCAGAAACTCGATCATATGCTGACAACCATATGAATTTCAAGTTTTCGAAAACTCAAGGAAATAGTATAAACCTATATAAGACAGAGTAAAGCCTACAAAATACAAAAGAAAAAAGAAAAAAAGAAAAAGGAAACTTCATAAGCATGTTCCTACTTTAAAAGTCCTCTTACCCTTTTTAGTTTCAGGCAGAAGCCAAACTTTGGAAAATAGCATTTAGAAAAAAGTGAAGGGGCATGTGTTTCCAAATGCATCCTTTACTTGGGAATAAAAGGTGGTTTTATTGTGACATTGACTCATATATTTTGCCTTTATTCTGTTTTCCTAATTACAGGGAAGTTTGGTATTAATCTTTCAGTTACTCAGAAACAGACTCCGTTCTGCCATGTCTTTCTTATGCGTTCATTGTGACATTTAAATATTAGCAATAGACACCCTGCTCTGTATTATTTCTCTGCTTGTTAATCTACAACATAATCACATGTCCTACAACATCTCCTTGTAAGTGGGTGACTCTCTTCAAACCCTTGGGATGCTGCCGGCTGTGGCCTGCTTTACTGTTACACTGTGAGTCTGAAGTCTGGTGGCAGTGGTGATTTTCAGGCTTATGCTACTGTTTCATCCTTGGGAGCTCCTTGGGTGAAACAGAGCTTTGCAAACCTTCAGACTTTCTCTGCATCCCTATAGTCACATAAAAATTATGACAGTCTTGAAATGGTAACAAGTACTTTTTTTAAGAACAGACTTGCAGATTAATTTTAAAACAACTTTTTTGTTTCTGTTCTTACCAAGCATTTCAGATTTCTTTAAGGGTGGTCATAATTGTATTTGATACTGAATATTAAAGTGATGAAAAAAAGATTAATTGGCATGCTAGATGCATATTTAAAGAGGAAATTAGTATTAACATGCCTTATGTTTTGAGTATTGCATTTTACAAAGGGTAAGCATATCTGTTTTCTTAACTTATTGTCATTTTTTTTTTTTTTTTTGCAGCTTCGAGTCTTCAAACTAGCAAAGTCATGGCCCACCTTGAATACCCTCATTAAAATTATTGGAAACTCTGTTGGTGCATTGGGTAATCTGACTCTGGTTTTGGCGATCATTGTCTTCATTTTTGCTGTGGTAGGAATGCAGCTGTTTGGGAAAAGCTACCTGGATTGTGTGTGCAAGATAAGTACGAACTGTGAACTGCCACGCTGGCATATGTATGATTTCTTCCATTCATTTCTGATTGTGTTCCGCGTGCTTTGTGGGGAGTGGATTGAAACCATGTGGGACTGCATGCAAGTTGCTGGTCAACCCTTGTGCTTATTGGTCTTCATGCTGGTCATGGTGATCGGAAATTTGGTGGTAAGTTCTGCTTTTTTTTTCTCAAGTTTTCTTAGTGTCATATTTAACACTATGATAACTCATTCAATTACTATGTAATGCATACTGTAGTGGTGACATATGAGTATGCTACAGTTCTGACTGCCCTTGCTTTGGTAATTCATTGAACTTCTCTGTTACTGTTTCTGGTTTGTGTTTTCATGAAAGGTCATGAAAAGTGTTTTAAGTCTAACACTGATATTAGGAGATGCAGATCTTCTTTGGAAATGTTATTTAAATAACTTCAACCAGTTAATTCAAATCTTATTGGGTATATGTCTGAAACCCTTCACATTATGATGTGAAACTTATGTAGAACTTTATGTAATCTGTAATTATCAGCTTGATGCAAAATGAATTACTCAGTACTTTGATTTTGCAGAAATACATTCAGTAGTCAAGAGGCAACTTACAACACAGCTAATTATCACCTTGCCTACAGATGCAGTTATTGATATCAGACATATTGACTTATAGGATGTAATGCCATTTGGAATGATATTTGAGATGATATCTGAGCTTAGACATCAAGTTATCATGCTGTTGTATTTTATTGTGCATGAATGCAAAATGTTACACTGTTATTAGACTTTTTTTGTAAGTGGTTTGTATATATTTATATATTTGTATCATATTGCATGTACCTGCATAGAGCCATTCATAAGGTTCTCTCGCATAAGAAAAATTACATTAGACATTATGAGCAGGAACATTGCTTTGCAGCACTTGAAGAGACAGGTTCCATAACATCCTGTTTTCTCTAGAAAGGTGCTCATATATGTACACTTTGCATCACTGTGAAAAGCATTATTTAGCCAACTACATGATATCATAGAGTACTCAAATATGTGTGCCTCTGCACATGATTGGTTTTGCAAGTTGTTGTGAAAGAACAATGTACCTTGGCATCATCAGCAGACAGCTGAGTCCTTATTATGCACTAGAAAAAAATAGATAAAAAATGAACAAGCACAAGAATCTGTCTAGTTCCAACCTCACCACCATGAGTGTTGAGGAAAAAATAAAAAA
The DNA here is from genome assembly GCF_019279795.1 of Protopterus annectens. Lineage (NCBI taxonomy): Eukaryota > Metazoa > Chordata > Ceratodontiformes > Protopteridae > Protopterus > Protopterus annectens. Next base: position 539,158,338 of record NC_056732.1, on the reverse strand, counting down.
CAGAGAAACTAGTGCTCTTAAAACTTCTTCGATGTGCTCATTCACAATAATTTCCAAAAATCATGAAACCCAGGTAGTGTTCCAGAGCAACAAGCCTTTATTTGTCACAGACAAGTGAAAAAATTAGAAATATTTTAACAATGTTAAACATAGCAAGTTTTAAATACTAAGAAGTAGATGTGCAAAATATATGTATTGTTTAATTTTAAACATATATTATTTAATTTTAAAACATATTAATTTTAAATTTTAAAATTTTAAATTGGCTGCTTTAAAATTAAACAGACCACTAGTTTCTCTGTTTTTTTTTATTTTTATTTTTTTTCTTATTATGCACTAGCACACTCAAGGCACAGCACTGATGATGCTTCTGTTGCTGTTTTGTGAGCATATCTACACTGAAATAGGGCAACATTGAGAGAAAGTACGTGCAAGCCTGCTGATTCTTTGGGGAGGTTTACACCACTGCTTTGGTAATTGATAGTCATCAGTATGGCTGTTATTGTTGTCCCGCCAAGTTCGTATAGGTCTAATGAATCAGTGTGTATGTGTTATTGTAACACCATGTGTGTTATTCTCATGACTTTACCTACTGTAATGCACACTCATTAGAGCAGAACACAAAGGCTGTTAATACATCTTGTTCTCATCAATACAGTTACATATCACATTATACATAATAAGGTTATGAACCCATGTATGGAGGTCCTGTACAGAGTAGTATCAGCAATGAACTAAAGATCGTGTCTGCTACTGTATCCTCATACCGGGACATGAAATGTAGAGATATACCATGTGGTCATAGTCATGTTTGCATGTGATTTGCCTAGCCTGTGTTTCACAACACACACGCTTATACCCCCCACGATGTCTAATCTAGGAGTTTAAATAATACACTTACCTCACGACTGTGTTTGGATTTTGCAGAATGTTTCTGATTTTGTCTCATAATCTTGCCCTGCCCATTATAACATTTTTGATTCTTGGTAAATTACTGAGGATTACCGCCCCTGAAAAGGCCAGTCATTAGAGTTTCATAATTCTTACTGATTAAAAAGTGTATGTTGGTACAAAGTATGCTGTTTTATCAACTTTTTAAGTGAATTAAGTTACTATTTAGAAGACGTCCCTGATTTTGGTCCTTTGCCCCCCCCCCCCCCATGTTTTTTGGTTTTGCATAGAATTCCTGAACAAAGAAGTTTTGTGGTATATAGTGAGGACATGCATACCTCCTGTGCTACAGGATATATTGCACTTGACAGATTTATTATTTATTCATAGGCATGCCATTTAGTTAGTTATAATCCTGGTGACTAGATAATTGAATGGATCCTAAACACACAGCCATGACCTCAAGAACATAACAAATGTTTCAGTACTAAACTAGCATTTCCAGATTTCAAAGAAGAAGAAGAAGAATATTGAAAATGAATAGGGTTATTAACTACTAACACTAGAATATGCCCAGATATATTAAATTGTGCTGTCACTTTTAACACAAAATCATCTTAGGTTAGTCAAGGAGAAGCTAGAACATTAAATTGGAATTGCCTTTCTGGCATGTGACTGTATATATGCATGCATTAGCTGGATGTTTTTACATGTTTTTGCACAGGAGTTTAGCACTGTGATTGTTCAATCAAAATGGTAAAGATGAATAGCAATGTTATAGCTTGCAGAAAGTTCCAGCAAAATGGTAATTGTCTAACTGGGTGAATGTTGGAACCATAGCTGTGGGATGATTACAGAAGAGGGCACCTAGAAAGGATATTCTAAAAACAGACCCACATGTGATAACAATCTGTTCCTTGTCATTCGGCTCTGAAGCCGTGTAATCAAATGAGCCATGTAGTGGTCAACATGTGAGAAGTGCGATGATCAGCTAAATAGGTGTGTTAATACAAGGAACAAAGCAAAACTATGATTTTGGAGAATGCATCGTTAGGAAATGTATCTGGCAACAGCAACTTAAATGATTTCCTCTAAGTGAATAATGAGCAAGTATTGTGGAAAACTGAAGTAATTGCACACCTCAAGAATTCACCTGTACTCCTCCAGCGAAACACCACTCACAGCACAAGATAAAAGACAATATTCTCATGCAATAAAACTTGAAAAACTGGAAAGAACATAACCACAACTCGCGAATAAAACAGCAAAAGTTTAATAGTAATATTCTGAGTGTTTTCACCTTCTACCTGAAGGCTTCTTCAGAAATAAAAACTAAAAGACTTTCTCTCTCTTAAATACACCTTCCAATTAATCAATAAGAAATTGGAATAAGGACTTCTTTAGCTAAACTTGATATATAGCAAATACAGACAGTACTGTTTATAAAATATATAATTATGTGCAATTTTACAACATAAAAACAATGCATTTAACAACTTTAAAACAAGTGTAATGCAGTTTTGCTGCTCCATCTCTAAGAATGCAGTTAAGGGGCAGCTTGTCATTCAGTCCCAGTTTCCTCATAACATTTAATCGTATTTGCCAATATAATTCTTTTTGTTAAAGCAATCATTCAAAATCACCCCTCTGTCTGTTGTAACCACTCTACCAATAACAAAAATATGAGTTTTTTGTAACTAGAACATTCTAAAGTCTGTTTGTAATGTGCATTGGAATGTTTACATTTTTTAATATTGTAGACATGTTCATATATTCACTCTTTGAGCATCCTGATGGTTTTACCTGTATAAAATTTGGGCAGCCAGTGCATGATGCTAAATATGCACCATTTTAGTTGTACAATTACATAAACCTGGACAAGTTAAAGTCTTGTTACAACTTTCTATTGTAGCATAAGGACCATCATTAATGAATTTGCAATATTTGCAAAAAACACGTCATCATTTTAGAAAGGCAAACCTCCTTTCTAGTACCATTATTGTGTGTTTCAAAAATATTTTTAAGATTGTTGCCCCTGTTGTACGTGATCCTAAGTTGTAAACCTAAGGTTTGTTTGAACTCTTCCAAAAAAAACATGTGTCAATCAGAATTCTTTAAAGTGCTGGTGCTTGATGGTTGTACTTAATTATCATAGCACCTATCTTATCTATATGGTTCTTATTTGATACCAGCTGAATTTCATCCATCTGTGTATTCATATTTACATTTAAAATGGGAACATACTTGCTTTCCTACCTATAACTATCTCATCTTTAACTGCTTTAACCAATGAATCTGGATAGTTTATTTCAAAAGACATCTTACATAATTTTTCTAGCTCCATTTCAGAAGTTACACCCATTGAAATCAATCTAGAAAGGTGCAACATTTTATTTGTTTATTTTCGGATAAAATGGATGATTGCTGTTATAATTAAGCAGAGAATTAGAGTTTGTCTCCTTCCTATATATTTTTCTCAACTTAGTCCTTTGAAATTGTAATGTCTAAATAGTTATCAAATCTGTACCAAAAGAATATGTCAATTTTAAGAACCTGGTAGAAACATTCAATTCAACTAAAAATTCACAGAAATTGCAATGTGATCAGTCCACAGAATTAAGATGTCATCTAAAAATCTAAAGTATCCAAATACTTTATTAAAATAGGATAAAGGAAAGACTATGTTGTACTCTCAATTGGCCAGTAATAAATTGGCATATGTTGTAGCACACCTAGCTCCCATAGTATCCCCTGTTTCTTGATGGTAAAATTCACCATCAAAGTGCATATAGTTGTTTTAGTATCATTTCCAAGAATTCTAATAAAATACATACTCATTTGCACTTTTAGAATCATCTTTTAATAACATATTGTGAAAATGTTGCAACCCAATATTGTATGAGATGATGGAAAACAGATTAACAACATCTATAGTAATAAAAATAACATTTTCATCAAAACAAGTAAAATTCAACAGTTGCAATGAATGCCATAAGTCACATAGAATATGTTTTTCTTTCTCTACTAAATGTTGGAATATGTATCCACAAAAAAGCCAAGGGTTCAGTCTTTGACTTATTTGCTGAAACTATTGGTCTAAGGGGCGGGGTGCAGATCTTTATGGACCTTTGGTATTCCGAAAATCGATGGAATTACCAGCTTAATGACTTTAACAAATTAATGTCTTCATTGGACATGAACCCCTGAAGAACTAAATCCTACATGCAGTAATCTATTGTAGTGTATGCTGTATTAATCTCATTTTTAGATATGTGCCTATATGCAGTGGGGTCATTAAGCAAGTCCAACATTTTTCTGGCATACATAAAAATCCATAATAACTGCTCCCCCACCTCCATGGAATTGCCATGGATAAGTCATATGGACCAAATGAAGAGCATACTTTATTTTTAAAGAAGTCCAACTATACTAGATATTTTTGTAACAACTCTCTTAATTATGACATTCTATAGAACAGGAAAAATGGTTATATATCAATTAGAGGCTAGGGATTTTATATTTAATGTTTTAAAAAGAGCATGCAGTTATAATTAAAACGCTGCTATGGTTCATATCACAAGTAACAGTTCATCTGGCATTATGTAATATATTTTCACTTAAAAGTGCTTAATACACCAGCCTTATTATTATTGATAATTGTAAAAGCATTTAGAAAATGAGCAGAGCAAGGCTACCATAGAGAAACATTTATTGACTAATAAAAGAATAAAGTGACATAAAAAAATACAGGGATAGAAACAGGGATATGTGCTTTCAACTCATAGACCCTTCATCAGAACCTGCATTACTGTCATTACTCCTCCCCTTTAAAGCAAAGAGTAGCCAATTAAAATTCATCTAGGAAGTTTCCTGCCTTTCATCAAATACTGAATTACTGCCACTGCTCCTCCACTTTGAAGCAAAAAGCAGCCAATTAAAATTTAAATTTAAATGTTTTGTTTAGGAAGTCTCCTCCCTTTCAACAGTGGCTTCAAAGGAATCATCCCATTGAATCCAGGGAGACAATTAACCTGCAAATCAGCAGTCCATCGGCTCTCCAGAACCTTTGTTTTATTATGTAAATCACCACCCCGAGGATTATCATGTACTAATTCTAATGCCATGAATATAAACGTGTGCTGTACATTCTCTTGGATATGTTTAGACAAAGCACTTTTATAATAGTCTAATGTCACTGAGATGACATAAAATTCTACCTTTGAACTGTCGATTAGTCTTACCAACATAAAATCCATTACAGAGGGTGCACGTAGCTACATAAATAATGTTTTTGGTGTTACAATCTGTTTTCAGCTGATATAACCTTTTAGTAATAGGATGCCTAAAAGATTTACTATTGTTAATTGAAGCACATGCATTGCATTTTCTACAGGGAAAAGTCCCATTCTTCAAGGTTGTTTTCTTTGGTGGAACCCCATCCTTATAACAGAGAAGACTCTTCAAATTCATCTTATTTTATAACAAAACCTTGGAACTTCACCCACTATGTCCTTTATTTTGTCATCCATTGTTAGTATGCTCCAATTCTTCTTAATAATCTCACAAACCTGTGAAACATCACTGCTAAATGTAAGCAGGCATCTTAAGCGACTTTTATTACTGTTGTTTTGCAGTGCTATGGGACAGGTTGGTTCAGATGCTGCATTCTCTGAAAAGTAAGGTTATCCTCTTGTTCTTCTCACATTCCTAGTGGTCGTGAATCCCTTTTGGACCTCTTGTTGTCTATAACCATGAACATGAAGACATTTCACTAACTGTTCAGTTTCCTTCATATATACTTCTTCATCAGTGCATAATCTGAACTACAAATTAACTGTCCCTTGATAATATGTGGGTATACATGTGCAGAATGCATACTTTTCCTATGCAGAAGGCGGTTCTTTCAACAGTACTTTTTATGTATCCATGTATTAAATCTTCCTTGATTATCCAAAAGTAATGTTACATCTAGAAACTCAATTATTCGAGTAGATGTATGGACATCAAATTCTAAAAAAATGGTGGTATTTCCTATGTACTGAACAAAGCATGAAAGTTCACTGCCACTGCCACACCACAAGAGAAAAATGCTATCAACAAAATTGTCCATAATAAAAATTATTGTCCCTCCATACATTCTTGGCATTTTTTATATATTTTTTATGTAATTGTAAAAGCAGAGTGAAGAAATGAGGGGAAACACTGGTGCTGAGTGGTATTGGCTGGATGGTAGAACATTACAAATGGTGCAAACAGTAAAAAGTGGGACTATGGAATGTTTATGTAGTGTGGTAAAGAAGAGCTCTGCAAAGAATGTTTTAAGGTAATGTTACAGGAATGCATATATTTGTTTATTTGCTTTATACATACTGCATATATGCAGACACCTAATCCCTTCACTTTGTTGATGGTGTCTGTTGCATACTACTGAAAAGATATGATAAAAATCATGCTTGTCCTCCTTCCAGAGAAATGATAGAAGAACCCCAATGCTCAGTATCTAACCCTGTTTTCCCACTTTACCTTCCAGCAGCCTTATTCCAGAGGTGGTGAACTGTCTTCCTTTGCTCTATCTCATATTTTCAGAGCTATACCTGACTGTGCCTCAAAATTTGACCATGTCCCCACAAAAATTGTGATTTTGTGATAAAACAATAGCAATTGATGTCATGAAATCATCACATCATAAAAGTTATGTCATTACGTTCTTTACAAAACTAATATTAATAATTTTGTCTTATAAATTAACTTACTAGACAAATATTGAGATTTAAAAATCTCCTTGATTTGGAGCATCTGCCTTTAATTTGAAAGAAAGAAAAAAGAAGTTAGAGCTATATTGGAAAAAAAAGAAGTTGGCGCTATTGTGAGCTAGATTGAACATTATTTCATTTAGCTCTACAAAATTCTATAAGGCAATATATAGCATTTTAAACAGCGCAGCATTATAATTAACATCTCAGATGAATATTGCTAGCCTGTTTGTACACAGTCACAAGCAACTTTCTTTAAGACTTACCTTTGATGTCAGAGATACTGGCAGAGCATATGTATGGGCAGACCATGCATTTCATTGTATTTGTAAGACTATACACTTGTATTTGTAAGACTATACACTTATTTGTTTTCTATTCAGTTTATAGAGTGGTAGCTAATGTAAATCTCAAGGCAATGTGTTTTTTATTGCATTATCATTATATATATATATATATATATATATATATATATATATATATATATATATATATATATACATACACGCTAATGCTATGTCATGCAGCCTGGAATTCAGAAACATAGCTTTTTGGTTTACCTGTCTTCTTCTTGATAAGGATTGTGGTACTAATCCCTGTGGAATATTTATATGAACAAATTTAATCATCAAGACTTAACTTGAGCAAGGCTAAAGTAATGAACCTGTCCTATATATTCACAGTCTTATGTTAACCATTTAAGTGTAACAGTGCATTTTAGTCCTTAATCTTCTGCTGTGTGGTTGTATGAGATACAGATTTGAATATGTGCAGAGACTAATGCCAGTTGGCAGCCAAGACAAGGCTTCATCTCTTGACACCCATCTGCAATTAAACTTTGGCATGAACAGCTGCTATTCATGCTGGCCTGTGCCTGCAGTTTTAAAATTGTTTGCTTTCTATGTTGGCTGATATGAAAACACCTCTGTTACTGTCATCTGTTTTGTTTTTATTCGTCTTTTGGGTAAGCAGTTGAATCAAAATTATGAAATTAGTAGAAAATTATACAGCTTAGTATGAAGCAGAGAACTAATGTTATATTAACAGATGAATCATATAACAGTTTTTTTTCTCTCTGTCTCTTTTTCATTTTGCTATTGTAAAATTTGAAAAAGTGATTTCAGTGAATTTTAATATTTGATTACTTGTAAAGTTTTTAATCTTTCGATGCACTGAGAAATTGTTAAAGTATAGTTTGTGAAATTAAAATTAATAATACTCTCGAGTTCTTTCATCTGTTCATTTAAAGCATGATTCAGAGTAAATTAAAATTGGATTGGAGTGGGTGCATATGTGGGGTGCTGGTGGGGGGTATTCAGAAACACATAACACTTACGTGATTTGCTGCTTGTCTTGGTCCTTTGTTTTTTTACCTGCTTGTACAGAATGTGGCTAGATTTGCATTTCAAATAATTGATGTTGCACCAGACATAAATTTCACTTAAATAATTAACTACTAGTATGAGTATAATTGAGTAGAAAGGTGTGAGGTGCAAAAATGGGGGTGGTCTTACCTCCTGCATTAACTTTCTTAATCTACTGTTCTTTAATAGCAAAGTTTTTCGTATCATTTGGGTTTCATAATTTTTATCATTCAATATTGTTTTTCTGATTTTATTTTGTCATCCATGATTCTGCCTTTGTTTGAGATCTAGCAGTTAAACTCCACAAATATAATTTCACGATTTATTATTTCAACAATCTTCTTTTTATGTTCATAATGAGGATGTGATATCAGTTCCAGGTTAAAAATATTTTATTGACACATTTTCTCCTTTTGGGAGTCACGTCACAGGCAGAGTTAAGCATTCTGTGCTATTTCCTTCCTTGCTGTCTTTTACCCCACTACATTCACACTGGCTCTCCTTTATATATAACAGAGAAACTCCTTGAGGAGTGCTTCTCACTTGTTTTGCCTTGTAAAGTCATTGGCATAGTACAACATTTCAAGTCCTGTAGGTTTGTCCTCTCAGTGGGAGACTCCTGCAGTGCCTTTCCTTACTGTCTGCCTCCCTTGGCTACCTTGATGCTACTGCTGTTTTTGTTTCTCTCTCTCTCTCTCTCTCTCTCTCTCTCTCTCTCAACATCTATAGTATAGCCATCGGTGTTTATAAAGGCTAAAAGGTGAACAGGTACTTAAAGAAGCTATGTGAATTTGACTGCTGAAAAGTACCCCCCCCCCCCCCCCACACACACACACACACACACACACACACACACACACCCATACTCATTCAATGCATTCTAGTACAGGGCATATGCCTTCTAAACACTATTGTCCAAATTTTTTATAGTCATACAACCAAATATGCCCCCCATGTCTTTGGATTATTGTAGTAATCCAGTCACACCACAGTCCACAACACAATGCAAAAAAAGTCTTCAGATGAAGCCAGCCATCCTTCCAAATCCACATAAAACAAAAAAAAAAAAAAAAAAAAAAAAAAAACATAAAAAGCAACAGATTACTGTAGGAATTCAGCCAATCTACAGCCTCCAGCTTTTGCAAAAAAACAAACACTATACTCAAGTACCTTTCTAGAGTGGCATGGCATTTTAATGCAGAAAGAAAGAAAAAAAAAGTGTAAGCCTTTCAATCGCAGCCGTTAACGCTTGACATCTGGGCCAGTTGTCCCCTTTGCCCCATTCTTGCTATGGCACTAATATTATATAACATCTCTCTTTTTCTCTCTCTCTCTCTATATATATATATATACTATATATGTGTGTGTGTGTGTGTGTGTGTGTGTGTGTGTGTAGCAGCACACTCTCCTTTGTTACAGAAGGCTGTGGGTTCTGTTCTTACACAAAGTAGTTGATTTATTTTTCCAGTGCTGGTGCTGATATAAGGGGGAAGGCTGCACCCCTGAGTGGGCTGTCCATTGGATGTGATGCTAAACTGTAGCCCTTTCAGTTTTTGGTAGCTCAGATGGATGTCCAGCAGTGTGACTCTACTGTATTGAGATTTAGTGTACATCTATCTAGCTATATATATATATATATATATATATATATATATATATATATATATATATATATATATATATATGTGTGTGTGTGTGTGTGTGTGTGTGTGTGTATTTCTGTTTGTGTGTATGTGTGTGTGGACATAATAAGCCATTTATAGTATTTTGTTCCGGAAAAGTCCATATTTATAGCTGGCCTTAGATATCATTGAATTCCTACAGCAAGTGTGATGCATTTGTACTTATTATCAGTGTTATTACTTCACGGGATTGAATGCAATGGCAAAGCCGAAATACCTACCACTAGAAAATGAGTGTATCACTGCTTAAAGTACACAATAACCATGTGGCATTACTACAGTATGATTGTAAGGGCCCATTTGGATTTTATTGTTATTTTCTCAATCTTTATATCAGTACACACAGCAAACTTACCTGTCAACACTCTAGAAATTCCCAGAATGTCCAGATTTTTGCCTTATAATTTTACTCTGTCTTTCATAAAGTTATGTTTTTTTAGCAAATCATAGGCAAATTGTTTAGGATTCAAGCCAGAATATGACAGACATTTGAGTTTCAGGCTTTATACCATGCAGAAAAGTCATGCTAATGTAAAACCTGTTATTCTATCAACATTTGAAATTTGTAAGAGCAATATTTAAAAATTGTCCCTATTTTTGAACATTTGTCCTCCATTATTTAAGGCTTTGTCCAGGTTTTTTGCTCTAAGAGGTCGATAAGTTTGCAGCAAAGTGAAATGCTTGGCCCTATGAATTAGCTCCCCAATCTGTTCAATGTAATTGTGATGATAGTGGTTTATTAAATGCTAAATTAATGACATTTATTAACAGGAATGGTGACACTAATTTTTCTCTTATTCATTAGTGGAGTTGTAAATAAACTTTTAACAGCAAAATAAGTGATTATATCAGTATAACAGTGTGATTATGATTTGCCCAGGGTAGGATGGATGATTGACTTAGCTTATGTTCTAATTTTCTTCTAGGCAGAAACCATTTGCAATTAGTATTTTGTATCAATCTATATAATGGTTTGTGTTCCATTTAGCACAGAAAGCTGTGCCCTTGCATTGTACTATGCTATCAGATACCATTTGTTGAAGATTTGTAAAGGCTGTCTATGTTTCACTAATTTCAGTCATGGTGCTTTACATTTTCACTTCATGCTCTACACTTAATAGCAACCTCTCTTGAACTTTTCTACCTGTAACACTGAACTTTAATTTAGTCCAAATACAGTAATCCTGCTTATTCATTAATCTTTCTTTTACGCTACATCTATGAGACAAATTTGTCTAAAATCCTGAATTACAGTTATCATCTGAGTATAGCATAGATCTTTCCAAATTATATTTTATTTATTTAACATTTGTTTACATGTCATTTTTCAGATTTTAACTCTTTCCATTTTGTTGAATATGTGAGATTCAATGCCAAAACGTTCTGTGTCTGTAGTAGCTCTTGAACATACAATGAGAACTTTGATTATGAAGCTGGTGATATCAGACTGAATCTTCAAAAGCTATTCAGCTGTGAGTGTAATTACTGTTATAAAATGATTGAGAGAGCACTATTCACTTGCTGTCTTGTTGTGATTGCATATATATTTTTTCTTTTTTTGTGTACCTTTCTGTATAGATTTTTTTAACACAGATTCATGTATGCACTTGTGATTTGTGCTTGTAATTTATTTATTAGCCTTTCATTTGTGTTGAAGTGTTCCCTTTTTGAATTGTAATTGGACATAAGAGAAAAAAGATTGCAATGTTTTAATGAGAAAGCCTTTTACAGGTGACAATAGCAGTCAATTTATTTTCCACACTAAGTGACCTGTGAATTTCTTTGAAAAGAGACTGAAGAATGTGCAAGGTGTAGTTTATGCATTCATTTTTGTATTATTTGTCCTTTTCTTAGGGAGTTATGTCAGTAGTCTAATAATAAATCTAACTATCATATGATTATAAATATTACATGAAAAGGGGCTAAACATTGTAAAATGTGTATGGAAATTAAAAGAAAAAAATCATGCCTGATTGAAAAACATTACAGTATTGTGTGCTGCCAATGAGTTTGAATTTTAATAATACTTTTCCTTCTAGTAACAAATAGAATACCTAGACCATACACGAATGAAAGTAGCAATATGGGAAGTACCCACTAAAATGTAGTGTCAAGTCACGTTAGGATACATGAAACAGGATTCACTAACTCTGCAACAAAACCTGAAGGTTTGTGAGCATTCTTTAAAGTATGCCACTACTTCACTGATTTTCCACGATGTTGACTGCATCTTAGACATGAAGATAAAACCCACTATAACTTTTTCACCAGTCTCTAGACTAGGTAATTGTGTTCTTACATAGTAGTTGACTCAATTGAATAACCTGAGATCAGCAAAATGGGCTTCTAGTAATGGGCATTTATTTTTCTTCAGTTATTCTAGTAGTATGTAAATGTTTGAAGCAAAACTTTTTGGGGGGTGTGAGGCAGGGAGAAATATATTGGGTATTTTACAGATGTGTGTGTGTGTGTGTGTGTGTGTGTGTGTGTGTGTGTGTGTGTGTGTGTGTGTGTGTGTGTGTGTGTGTGTGTGTGTATATATATATATATATATATATATATATATATATATATATATATATATATATATATATATATATATGCACACATGTGTGTGTGTGTGTGTGTGTGTGTGTGTGTATATATATATATATATATATATATAAGAGAGAGAGAGAGATACTTAGATATTGAGAGAGAGCTTTAAAGAAATGGACTGTGGCATTTAATGATTTGAACTAAATCCTGTTTTACTATCTTACATGCATGTGACAAAACCCACACATGCATATATTTAACAAATTAAAACTTCAGCATATGTCACAGTACACAAATAACATTTTATTGCACTTTATTGCCCAATACTGTATGTGCACAGCCAGTATGAATGAAAGGTTCAATCTTAGCAGACTTTACAACAGTACAGCATAACATAGCTGTTTATTCATTTATTTATTTTATATTAGTTATCTAACATTTGTAGCAGATTGGGTTCCACTAATCTACTTCACATGGACCGGTACCACACCAGGAAGTGAGAGCTCCTTTGGTTAAGCACATTGTGTACTTTGGATCCCAGGCACGAACAAAAAATCCTTTTAGACTTTCATTTGACGTTTGTGATATACATTCAAAAACATACCCTCATTTGCATGGCTTCTTGATGTAGGCGTAATAAAATCATTGGCATTTAATTAATCAACTACTACTCTGTATATATATTTTATTTGTAAACAGGATGAAATTTGATTGATTGGTTCTTCCCTTTTGACTAATATGCATAGATGAATGGCAGCATGTCAGAATTACTGAAATGACAGGACATTACTTTGGATAGAACTTCCAGGCACTGAGAGGTCATATGTGTGTTTTACTAGCCTAAAGTATGTAAAATTGTTAAATTAAGAGTAGTTGCAGTTGTACATCATGGACATAGAACAATGAGCTATATTTGTGACTATGTCCAAAGTGTTGCAAATCAGTTTATGATTTATCATGCTGGGAAAGTTTTCTGCTAGTGTCTGATGGTATGCACATGATATTATGCTTGTCTATAACTGTAGACGTAGCTCCCCCAATATGCTGACTGTGCATGAATATTTTGTACCCCTTCTAAGTACTCGGTCTTACATTATGGAACATGAATACAGTACTAGGATTTACTCCAAGCTGTTTGTAGCATTGGTTCTGCAGAAATCAGGGATTTCTAGATATTAGCTTTGTTTTATAGTGGCAATGTCAGGTAAGAAGGTTTTTGATGTATACACAGTGGACTTCCACAAATCATGCACCAGCTGGCATTCATGATGTTCATTTGTATATTTTTCCATTTCAAAAGTATTTCTAGTGTATGACAACATAATATCAGGGTATTACACATCCATAGTGTGACTTCTATATGAACCTCCCCTCTGGTATTATAAGGCTGAAGCTTACCCACTTAAACTCATTATTTTGTGGAAAATTAGAAAAATTAAACAGAAATAGCATTAATAAGAAGGACTGTGGAAGCTATTGCTTTGAATCTGTAAGCAGATTCATAAGAAATCACAATGCAGCTACAAGTAATTAAAAAAGAACAGAGAAATCAGAATCAGAAATCATGACCATGAAAACAGAGAAAGACCTAAATATTACCTGCATAACAAAGACTGCCAGTTTCATTTTTAAGTTATGGATCATGTTTTTTTCTGGCTTTGTAGTCAAAGCTATTTTGGCTCCCCACCCAGAATTATATTTCGTTAATGTGGAAACCAATATAAAGTGATAGGAACTTCTTGTAAATCTTCCAAAGCAAAAACCTGGCTTCCAAAACTACCAAAAGGGTACACCTAAATCTGAATATTGCTAATAAATATGGAGTGATATATGCTATGATTTAAAATAAAAAAATAAAATAAAAAATAAAAAAACTGTCAGAATATAACAGTTTGAAAGGTAGATATTAACCCTGATTGTCTACATTGATTTGTGTCATCTAATATATGTGAAGCAGGAATGTGATCTTTGAAGGCTACATTATGGAACTTCTCAGTATTTTAACAGAACCATTTGAAAACAGTATGCAACCTTGGCTGTAGATGATTGTCACTGTTGAAGTGACGCCCTGACCCCATGTGTAAAAATGGGAAAAGGGGTTTTAGATGGACGGATATATGCAAGGGTATCCTTAATTCACCAACTTGGTGGCTGAACAGTAGGCTAAATGGATAAAAGTGGACAAACATGCAATACATATTGTTTGTTCCATGTCTAAATATATCTTGCCTTAATGGTATTAATAAATATGTGCACACTTCATGATGAAAATAGCTCAGACTGTCTGCTTTTTGTTTATGGGACTGAAATCTTAAGGTGACATATCCTTTCTTCCTCTTGCTTGTTTAATTTTTAATGAATTAATTATTTCATCAATCAATATGCAAATTAAGAACTGATGTTGGATGTAGCATCAAATGACAGGCAACCAGTATTATTTACACTTCTTGTAAAGATGCTGAATTGAAGTACCTACAGAGTTATACAGACTGAGTAATACAAGTTAATAGACAATACCTGTCCAGTAACTCTGTTACCAGTAAAATAGTTTCTTTCTCTTGCTATGAATGTGGTCAGTATTTTACATCACACCCGCCAGTACCTCTTTCTTAGTGATTACAAGGCTGTCCTGTTCATCTCCTTGCTTCTTATTTTTTCTCTGCCTGAAGTATTCCTTTTTTATAATCTTTTTATTGATCATTTCAAAACAAACAATGACATCATCACTCAAAAAAACTAAAACAAATTTTATTTTTATGTTGTCTACCCTTGTTGTGCAATAATAGTACACGCGGAAGAACATTTAATTGCCAGTACTTAACAGAACATTTGTCTTTTTATACATATTCCAACCTTTAAGTTTCAACATTGCAATATTAATTTAAGCAAATTTGGACATTTTGTTTCAACAGTTAAGAGGGATGCTCACATTTCTTTTCCATTTTCTCTACTCCTTTTATCTCTCTGGGTGACCAGTGCATACCTATATGTTCTTAAATTGTTGACCATTACCATATCTTTTCTACAACTTAAATGAACCTTTCAGACTTTAGCTATGAGACTCCTTATACATCCTTCCGGATATAGTAACTTTCTCCTGCTCCCTCCACCCATCATCCTATTCATCTAACCCCAAGAGTGGGAACTTCCAACATTTTGAGACCCTCTTTTCACATACTCATCCTTATTCCTATATACAACTGTTCCATATATGTTTACCTCTTAGGAACTCACAAAACATATAGAAATTTACTGCCTCCTTCTATCTACATCTCTAACATTTCCCTTCCCCCATCTTTCAACATTTCTGTAATTGAAGGGGAGTTCTGAATCACCTGTGCAACCATCTCATGTGATGTGCTGATCCGTATAATAAGTCTGGCTTTCAATTTATCATTTCTTCTCAATACCTCATTCCATTCCTCTTCAGATATAATTACACCTTCTACCATTCCTTCCTGTTTTGTAATTCCTTCATCACCTGGCCATATTTATTCACAACTAACTTTGCACATGTCTTTGTCCATTTAGGTTCTTGTAAATCACTTCCTTTATGATTACTAACAGATATCATTTTCTCCTGAATTGATCACATTATATCAGCCCTTACTAACCAAGCCTTAACTATCTTTGTTGTTTGTATAAATTGTAATCATTTCTCTGCCTTCAGGCCAAGTCATTCCACCCATACTAATTTTTTTGCATTCCATATACCAAATCATCTACCTTATTTAAATCCCTTCTTCTCCCTCTATGTCCTCCAGTTCGGAGTTTTACCTTGTATTTTACATTAGGATTATTCCATACACTCATTAATCTGAACTCCCTAAATGCCTCACCTCTACATCTTTCTACCTTTCACAGCTCAAAAATCCTCTTTAACCTACCACTCTCCTACTCTTCATCATTTTGTCTTCACCACCCTGTCATTCCTGAGCTCCTAAAACAAATACTAACAACTCTGCCTTCAAATACATTGGAAATTGGGCATTCCCCTTCCTCCTGTTTTTTTTCCCCATATTTAATTGTTCTTTCAGTTTTACTGCTTGTATTCCATACATACTTCTCACACCTCACCTGTATCTTCTGAGCCCAATTTATATCTTCCCCATGTGATAGATGCCTAAATACATCTATATATCTATATCTATGTATATCTATATATCTATATATCTATATCTATCTATATGTATATATCTATATCTAGCTATCTATATGTGTATATATATATATATATATATATATATATATATATATATATATGTGTATATATATATATATATATATATATATATATATATATATATATATATATATCACCCTCCAAATTCATTAGTATCATCATGTGCACTACAGTTATTCATCCCCCAATGGATTAGGTTACTAAACCATATACTCAACAGCCCACTAACACGAGCCAACAACTCACTGTAAATTTCCTGCACCGTATGACATAAAGTCCTTTAAACTCTTATACCTAGATACTTAACCCCCTCTTTACTTCCGGTCAGCTCATTTTTTACTATTCTGCCTCTGTTCAAATTCTCAGTCTTCTCACAATTACATTCAAGTGCTGAATTTATTCTAAATTCTTCATATATCTCCATAATGTCATCCACCACTAGATCCAATCTGTCCATAGTCAGCATCCAATCGCAAACATCCCAAAGATTTTGCATGTACATGGCATCCTTTCCATGCACTCTCATACTATCTGTATTAGTACTTCTCCATAATATTTGTGCTAGTACCTGTATTGTTCAAATAAATAAACTAGGGAACAAAAGGTACACTTCCCTTGTACCTCTCCCCACCTTCACTGCTCTTGTTAATTCCCTGTTTACTAACAACCTCAGCTCAGTGGAGGGATAAAAAGCTTTGCTCCATTCTATAGACATTGGCACCCATGCCTATCTCTTTAAAAATTTTTAAATAGAAATCCCCAATTAACTTTGTCAAATGCCTTATGAATGTCAGACACAACATTCCGTGGCTTGTCCCACAGCATTACTTTTCTTTCCAAGGTTTTTCTGTTCTTTATTTTCTATGCTGTCTGACTTGGCCTCCTTCCTGTTTGATTACATTCTGTCCTACTCAGTCTTTTTCTTTATGACTCTAGATATTTACTGACTATTCTATGGTCAGGCTACATAGCACTGAAAACGTCAAGTAATGTAGGAATAGTGCTATAATAAAAATCATATACAAATACTGATATAATAAAATAAAAGTTCATTTTTTTATAGCAAAAGCTAAGCATGTAAACACACATCATTAGAGGATGAATAAACCAAACTGTGATGATTCCACAGAATTGTACTTCTCAAAAAAATATATACTTCAGGAAATACAGGTCTCAGCCACACCCAAGGTAAATCTGATAGCTTTGTCAGAGTTCTATTCCTAGTTATTTCCTCATTTCCTCCTTATCTGTATTTGCATGTATTCCTTAAATATGCAGATTATTCACTTGTTATGGTGAAACAGGTGACTCTCTTCCTGACCCACACATGTGAATTATATCCAGTATAAAGGATTTTATTTACTGGCTCCTCACATTTAGTTGATGTGGTGAAGTTTCATTAAAAACAGTCTGGAGTTCATTCAAAATGACTTATTTAATTTACCAGTGACTTATTTTGCTACTGCTTTCACCAAAAAGGTACTTTTCTTTAAAGACTGTTTGCATTTATTAGTACATAATGCTTATCTGTGTAACTGATGCAAGATCACAGAATGACAAAGCCATTACAGATGAGCACAAGTCATTTTACCAATCATACATCATACACTGAAGTCTTATAAAACTGTATTTCTTTAGCAGTTCAAAATAGCATCAAAGTGCTTTGCTTTAATAATTGTGATACAATAAAGAGTACAAGTAATACACTCCAGTAAAACAAAATAAAACAAATTAATACACTTCAGTAAATCTGTCCATTGATCCGTTAAAGGTGACTTCCAGAGAAATGAAAATGACTCAGTTTGGGAACCCTTTTCTAATTTGGTTTGTATTGATCTGCTTTAATGCATTTGCATCATGTTTCACTGTTACTTATTATGGCAGAGGTTTTTTTCTAAGGTCCTTGATCTCCATGGAAAAAAGTCACAAAGGTCTACCTGTAGAAAATAAATCCCAGACAAGGTGTTCCACCGTTAGTGCCTATTTTGCAAGAAGTCTCCTCTTCTAAGCAGTGTATGACTTTTAGCAAAAACTACTTCTTCGTTAGGGCCAACATCTTTATGCCTTCCTATAGTACAAGAAAAACTGCTGTTGCTACTTCTAGGTACATCTGCCCACCACACACAGACATCTATATTTATTGAGTCCTCAAATCTAAGGAATCAGTGGAAAATAACTCAGGCATATGAATAATGACAAACCAAGAAATGGCTGACTAATGAACATGTTGACAGAATGCAAGAGGCCTTAGTGAACCTAACAGTCCTGCATGGGCTTGAGGGCATTCGTCCATGCATTGACTTGCCTTCACCTGTGCTCATTGTTTTCAAACACTGGGTCAAAAACTTGTTTTATCCTGTCAAAAGGAAGACAGTGGAATAGAGCGATCTTACTCTAGCTAGGCCTCACAATAAATAGCACAGACATTCAGGCCAGGCATTATGGCTTCTTCCAACAGATTATCTCAATATATTTTGTCTTTTTCTTTATTTTTTCTTGGCTGCTTTAGCCCTGTGGTGACCAAGCCTTGCCCCTACTGGATATGATCCCATTCCCCAGAAATATAGAAGAGAGACTCATCGTTAGGCATTGTGCAAGTGGCACCAGAGGACCCATCTTTACTCTTGTTTTTTTGACAGATGCATACCTCACATCTTATCACCTCAAAATTGCAGGAACTGGCCATGCACATTGCAGACATCTACCTTGACCTCTGATCTTTTTGACTGTAGTAGGCTTGGTGAAGATTTAATGGCCAAGTGACACTGAAATAACCTTAGGCTGTCCAGCCCTCAACTTTGGGAATGAATCTTCCATCTGAAAGAAACAGAGGATTTCCTTCCCTGGATTTTTGGGCTGTTTGGAAGAGAAAGATATTGGCTCTTCAATGCAGATTCTCTCACATCAAGGGTATGACACAGGTGATGATGTGATTTGCTCATCAGGTTTCCCACAAGAAAAAACTTTAACCTGTAAGAAGGCGGGGTTTTAGTGGGGATCCAAGGAAATCTCAGTCATGCATAAATAATACCTACAGTTCATAGGTATCAAAAACCCTGGACCAACAACAGCTACTTCTGCATTATGGGCAGTTAGGGATGCTTTTAAAGTGAGTTCTTTCAGTCAGATTCCAAAGCACCTACATCCCCCCTCCAAAAAAAAAATCAGATTAGTTCTTGATGTTGTTATGTCATCCAAGTTAGCACTCCAAGTCCAAACAGGTTCCTTGTACCATGAACAGCAGGGTGCTGGATCATTTTGTTAATAAGATGCACATAATTATTGCATTCGTTCTCAGACTGATTGTCAAATGCATGAAGAAATCATTAAGCAAATATGGAGGACATAACAAACAAAGTGTGTGATGAGACCTTATGCGACAAGATCTTGTAAACTGACCTGAATGGCATTCATGGTGAGGAAATATGCTTTCAAATGTGGATGAGATACCACTGGTACTAGTTGTAGGGTGGTAGCCATAGGTACAGTAGTCCGCAGACATGATAGGTTAAGAATGGAGCCCTTTCAAAGGATGTTGAAAAGGATAATTATTACATTCCCCTCTGGACAAAGATTTGCTCTCTAATCCCTCTTCAGACAAATTCTTTAACAAACTGGGGAACGGGGGATGAAGACTATGGAGTTAGCAAAGCAGCGTTTTCATTGACCCATCCCCTAGTGTATTCTAAATTATATTACTAAAAAGTATTCTACAGACTCTAACGTGGATCATTTTAAGGAAAAGAAAGCATAAGAAAATAAAAAAATCTACATAGGTGACATAGTATGCAGTAAGCAGCAAGGTAAGGGGAGCCGTGGTAAATTTCTCTCCTCTCCACCCTAGATGGTAACAGCCATTACTTACTATCCAGTCCCGTTCTCTCCCCTCTTCTCCCCATTCTGTTCTACCCTGAATTCCCCTCCGCATAGGTTCATAGGACAATGCTAGACTACTGACCCAGAGGCCCTTATAAGCCTAGCTAAGAATTTCACCCATATTTCCACAAAGTCAGCATCTGTTTTCCCTGTCCATCCGGGACACAGGTGGGATATTAGGAGTATGTTTTCTGTTTCCCATCCAGTGATCCAGATTCCTCTTAAAGAGGGCTAGTGAGGTACTCTGCTTAACATGGAGAGGAAGTCTATTCCACAGATGGGGGAAATCATTGGGACCCAAATCTATCCCATCAACAAGTTCTATTAATGTCACAGACCAGGCTGAGACCTTGTGTGCGGGTTGCATGAGTGGAGTTTGACATATGGATAAGCACCAACTCCATCAAGAGTGAGTCTGAGATGGCCTTGTATGTCAGACACAGTTCACCTCTGAGCAGTCTGTATGAGACTGAGTAGAGGCACAGAGCCTTTAGCTTATCTATATAGGATAGGTGTTTGAGACCCTGGATTTTCCTGATCAGGAACCTCTGTGGTCTCTCCAGCTGCTGCATGTGATTGGCAAGGTACATGCCGAAGGGAGCATTGTACTCAACAATGGGTCTGATAACAGAGGAGTACAGGGATGTTATGACCTCCTTATTCCTGGATGAAATACCCTTACTTATGAGGTGGGCCATGTAGAAAGCCTTCCATACAACAGAGGCAACATGGTGGTCAAAAGTCAGGTTGCTATCAACCTGGCCCAAGTCCCTCATATCTGATTGCCTGCTTAGTACATTGTTATTAATGTGATAATTAGTGGGGACACCATTTACCCCAAAGGGGATAATGATGCATTTCTTGGCATTCAGTTTGAGGCCATGCTTCTGGCACCAGTCATTAGTTTGGTTAAGGCCCTCTTGGAGGATGTTCACATCACTAGAGGAATTTATGACAGTGCCCAGCTTGCAGTCATCTGCAGACTTGGTCAGGAACAGACCACTAGTTTTAGCTTGCACATCAGAAAAGTATATTCCAAACAGTAGAGACCCCAAGACCGATCCGTGGGGTATGCCACTCATTACAGGTCTACTACTAGAGGTGGCTTCCCCTATTTTGACTGAGTGGGTTCAGTCAGTGAGCCAGTTAGCTACCCATCTGGTAACATATGAGTTGATGCCTAGCTGGGAGAGTTTATCTATTATGTCCTAGTGGGGAATAGTGTTGAACACTTTGACTAGGTCAAGTTAGGTGGTGTGCACTGTCTTGCCCTGATCCATGCCTTTGGTGACTGTTTCAAGGAAGGTGACCAAGTTTAACAGGCATGATGTCCCTTTGAGAAAATGAAACTGTATGGAGGTTGCCAATGTCCCTGTTTATAAGGTCCATGATAATGTGTTCCATGGACTTGTAGATCAGGCTAGTTAGGCTGATGGGCCTACAATTGCCTGGGTTGTTGGATGCTCCACCTTTGTGCAGAGGGATGACAGTGGCTGTCCTCCATTCTGCTAGGACAAAGCTGGTGCACAGGATTTGACTCAATAGGGTGCCTAGTGGTGCTGAGAGCTGTTGCCTGAGTTCATGTAGGACACAGCCAGGGATGTTGTTGGGTCCCATGAAGGCTGTATTTTTTGCCTTTGAGAGGGCATTAATAACCTTCTCCCTGGTGATGAGAGGAGGGGTGCAGATGCTGGGGATGTCTTGGTTTACTGAGCGGGTGCCAGGGGGGGGTGGAAATTTCACTGAACTTGTCTGCCAGCAGATTGGCTATATCTATGGCATTTGTGTGTGTGGTATTCTTGACCACCAGTTCACAACAGATTTGGGAGTTACCTTTGAGATTGTGGACATATGCAAAAAAGGCCTTGTGATTGTCCTTAGTGGATGTGGCCAATTTGGATTTGAATTTAGCCTTAGAAGATTTCACCAGTGACCTTTTTTGCTTGTTCAGTCAAAGGAGAGAGTGCTTCCAACTTGGCATCTGCACCTTCTTGGTTCTGGACAGCATTTTCTTCCTTTTATTATAGAGTCTGTTTATTGTTGCTGTCCACCAGACTGGTTTACTCTTCCTTGAGGAAGATGATTTGGTCCTGCCAGGTATTGCTGAGTCCATGCAGCTATGTAGGTGCTCATATAGTTTTTTTTTGGTATAGGCTTGGACATTAGTAATTGATTCAACTGAATGGATGGTGGCTGTGAAGCTGCTTATACCTGATGTCAGGAGGTTGTAGTCAGATTTGCAAAAGTTTTTTTGTTCGACCCTGGCAAGGGGGGTTGGGGAGATAGTGACTTTGAAAGTGATTGCTTTATGGTCGGATCTTACCAAGGAGGATGACACTGTAGGGGTGCTACAGTGGCTCCTCATGTTAGTTACTACCAGGCCCAGGATATTTTCACCTCTTGGGGAGGGGTGTCAGCCAACTGATCCAATGCATTGGCATTGACGAAGTCGAGGAATCTTTGGGCATATATGTTTGAGCTAGAATAGGTCTTGCACTCTGTGGTTGGGTAGTTAAAGTCACCCAGGATCAATGTAAGTCCAGATAGGTGTAGTGGGTCTCCTTAGTCATGGATGGGGGTCTGTAGTTATCTATGATTTGAATAGGTGTTTTCCCAATAGTTAAATTCATCAGGAGTGTCTCCTGTGTGTCATACTGTTTGACCAGCCTGGAGGTGTGTATGTCTTTGATAAATGTTGAAACTCCACCTCTTTTTGATTTGTAGCCCTCTGTTCGGGGTCTGAAAGTATGGTAGGACAAGTTTCCTGGTAAGGCTGGGGTGTTCTCCACAGCTTTGAACTAGGTTTCAGTGACTGCACAAATGTCAGCATCTTCCAGGGTGATGAATGCTTGCAATGAGTGCAGATTCATGTTAAGACTCTAACCTTTTAGCGGCATGACCTTTAACTTCCATTTAGAAAAACATTTCACTTTGGTAATTTTGTCCTCATGATTTTGCCTAAAAAAGGCCCTATTGGGGAAGCAAGAGCCTTTGCCAGAAGCCTAAAGCCCAGGGGAGACAGATAAAGGCCATCTCTGGCAAAGCATTGTGTTCTATCAATCATGCCCTCCCAGGCTGTCAAGTACTGGATCCCCTTGGAGTGACACCAGAAACTAAGCCAATTGTTAAAGTCAATCATTGTCTGTTTGTACTGAGACATCATTCTGGATGATGGTAGGATGCTGCTTAAGGTTAGGGACATACCTGCCTGGGACACATATTCAGTGAACTCAGTCATGTCTCTCTTTCCTCTCTTGTGTCTGAAAAGGAGCACCTAGGACTCACCCAGTGATGCATGAGTAGCGTTCAGTCCCTACTACACATCATTTGCTACTGTGATCCCTTACAGTAGTGTATTCAAGCCTGAAGCCCAGGGGAGACAGATGAAGGCCATCTCTGGCAAAGCATCAGCATCATGATCTGTCAATCATGTCCTCCCAGGCTATCAGGTACAGGATCCCCTTAGAGTGATACCAGAAACTAAGCCAATTGTTAAAGTCAATCATTTTCTTATTGTACTGAGGCATCATTCTGAGTGATGGTAAGATGCTGCTTAAAGTTAGGCACAGCAAGGTCAATCATGTCTCTCTTTCCTCTCTTGTGTCTGAAACGGAGACTCTAGGACTCACCCGGTGATGCACGAGTAGCGTTCAGCCCTTATTTCACATCAGTTACTATGGTGATCACTTACAGTAGTGTATTCAACCTTAAGAGACCCCTCAGCTACCCAGTAAGAGGTCTATTGAAGTAAGTAAACTGAAAACTGAAAAGACCTAGCAAGAAGGCAATCCACTCCTGCTTCCCACCATGGTATCACATCAAGTACCTGGCCAAAAAGGAGACATTTTAAATACTGCTCTTATAAACTTAGAAAGTTAATTTAATAACATGATTTGTGTTAGCATGTGTTTTCTAAAGGATATGAAGTCTGAAAAATCAAATGCATGCCATTATTTAGTGACCTTAATCCTAAGATCATCACAATGATTTGTCAAAAAACACAATTTTTATGAGGAACAGACCAAAAATATGAGATAAAAATCTGGGCATTCTGTGAAAATCTGTACAGTTGAGATGTATGGCTACCCTGTCAGTGGTCTATTGAACTAAGTAAACTGAAAACTGAAAAGATCTTCCAAGAAGGCAACCCCTCCTGCTTCCCACTATGGTATCACCTCAAGTACCTGGACACTTATTAAAATAGAAATTAAGTACATATTTTAAGTGTTTTACCAGCTCATACTACAAAATACAACTGCCCTTCAAAACCAACGGTGTCTTGTGCATCACTATGCCCCCTAGGTGATCCGCTCTTATCACCCAAATATCTTATCTATTACTCCTAGCCTCCCACTCTGCTACCCCTCTCTATTTCTTTTCTCAGCCTACACTCAGTCCCATTGCTTCAACCTTCTGGTTATACCCATGAAGTTCAACTTTATCAGAACAACTTTGCCTTACTCTGTGCTCCACTCTCTCACACCCCTCATACTTTCTACCTCTCTTCATTAAACTTCCCCTCCAGTCCTAACTTCTCCCCTCACCCATTTCCACAGGTGTACTCTCTAGTCTTCTCCTCTCTATCTTTCCTGGGCTAGCTTTCCTGGCAATTGATTTTACCTGTTTCTGATTGTTTTTCTTTTCTCCTAGTCCTTCCATACCTGGCTCAACCAATTCCATTTGCCCTCGATACACTCAGGCTCACTCTGCTCCCCTACCCTACCCCCATTCCTACCCACCCTTGGATCAATTAAACTTATTGTTAAGGACCACACCCTCAATTACCACTCATCACCTCCCACAATACCAATTATCTTATCACATCACACCTTGTTATCCCCCACAGGATCACACTCTACCACACCCCCTTAGTACTACAATCATCTTATATGATTAAGTACAATACCCCTTAGTCACACCCTACTCTTTCACAAACTACAAACAATGTTCTATATACTATACACCCACTTACTAAAAGCACTAGTTTATCCTTTCACCATTTCTGCTCTACTCCTGCTTTCAGTCCTCACCTGCTACCACACTCAACTTCATGACAGCACCCCACACCCATGGCAAACATAAGCAGTAGGCAATTCTGTAAAATGAATAAACTTCCCCATATCACCATGCAACCTTATCTCCTACTATACCAACTCTTTCTTACACAATAAGCAGTCAGTTAAACATAACCACTATTCCTCTCAAAGACATGCTAAAGTAATATACAAGCTTAGTAAACTCATTTCAACAATTGGCTTAAGTATTGGTGTAATTCAAAGGGGATCCAATGCCTGTCAGCCTGGGATGATATGCTTGACAAGCCACGATGCTTCGCTAGGGACGGCTTGCACCTGCCACCCCTGGGCTTTCAGATATTGGCAAAGGCTCTTGCTACCCCCATAGTGCCTTTTTTAGGCAAGGCTCAAAAGACAAACCCACCTCCATAGGTATCACAAGAGATAAGAATCTAAGAGTAATGCTACTCAATGCCAGAAGTCTAAACCTCAAGATGCATGCACTCGAAACTCTCCTTAGCATGGAGAACATTGATATCTGTGCAGTAACAGAAACCTGGTTCAGGGCTCCCGAGAGCACCCCTGCACTATCAAGTTATACCTCATACCATGCTTTTCAGCCCCAAAACTTGGACCGAACCACAAAAGGAGGGGGAGTATCAATATCCATCAAAGATACCCACACCTCCAGGTCAGTGGCACAGCACGAAGCATCAGAGACTATCCATGTGCAACTAACAGTGGGTAAAACTGCCTTCTAGTTTATAGCCTGCTACAGACCACCCTCCCAAACCCAGGAACCCCACTCGGCCTTCCTGAGAACACTGGAAAATATGAAGGTCTCTCCAAACACCATTATATTGGGCGACTTCAACTACCCAAACATAGACTGGGAGCATTAATCTAGCTCCAACACCCTAGCCCAAAGGTTCCTAGAATTCATAAACTCAAATGCTATGGAACAACTTGTTACCACTCCCACAAGACAGGAAAACATACTGGACCTGATCATCACCAACATGGGGTCTCTATGCTCCAGACCAGAAGTGTATCCTTCACTGGTAAGATCAGACCATAAACTAATCTCACTGGATATTCAAATCCCAACCCCACCCCCTGCCCAGAAAACCACAGTGAAAAACTTCTCTAAAGCAAATTTCACACTCCTCAAAACTGAGGTGGAATCCTTCAAAGCCCCCGGGCCTATGGAAAATATGGCCCAGACCGCAAAATCCTTAATAAATGCATTCTATGAACACCTTCAGGAATGCATGGATCATGCAATCCCAAATAAAACCAAGACCCAATCCTCCAAAGGCAGACGTCCTGTCTGGTGGACCCCAGCCATAAACAAACTATACAATAGAAGGAGGAAGCTACTACATGATAGAGCAAAATCCCAAAAAGGGAAGGCATCTCTGATCAGTATTAGCAAAAAACTACGGGCACTCATAAAATTGTCTAAGGCCAGCTTCGAGAGAAAAATTGCACAGGACACTAAGGATAATCACAAGGCTTTCTTTAGTTATGTTAGGAACCTGGGTGGGAATTCCCAGATATGCTCAGAATTAGTCCAAAATGACAAAAAATGCACCGAACCCACAGACATTGCCAACATCCTAGCTGACAGGTTCAGCGCAAACTTCTCCCTCCCTCCACCAAAAGGGCAAATATCTATTCCAGCAGAGTGCTGCCTCCCTGACATCTCAGATGCTCAGGTAAGAGCCGCCCTCTCCAAAGCAAAAAACACAGCATCAATGGGACTAGACGGTGTCCCGGGCTGCGTCCTACATGAACTCCAAGAAGAGCTAAACCCAAACATAAAACTAGTGTTCAATCTCAGCCTTACTACAGGATATGTACCCAAAGAGTGGCATACAGCAACAGCGGTCCCTCTCCACAAAGGAGGTGCCACAACAGACCCTGGAAACTATCGCCCCATAAGCCTGACTAGCTTGGTTTGCAAAGCTATGGAAAGGATCATCATGGACCTCATAAATAAAGATAGTGGGGACCTACAGAAACTGGATCCTATCCAGTTCGGCTTTGTTAAGGGCAGATCCTGCCTCTTAAACCTGGTCGATTTATTTGAAACAGTCACCAAGGCCATTGACGAGGGGAAGGTGGTCCACACAGCCTACCTGGACCTCGCAAAAGCCTTCGATACAATACCCCACTCGGGCATTATAGATAAGCTCACCAGTTTAAATATAAACCCCTATGTCACTAGATGGGTTGCAAACTGGCTCAAGGACAGAACCCACATGGTTAGAATTGCTGGAGCCATGTCAGACTCCAAACCAGTTACAAGTGGTGTCCCACAAGGCTCAATCCTGGGACCTCTCTTGTTCGGTATATATTTCTCGGAGGTACAGGCCAACATGGAAGGACTGTGGCTGACCAAGTTCTCAGATGACTGCAAACTGGGCGCCATAATTGACTCTCCAGCCAACACAAGCATCCTCCAAAAGGGCCTCATAGAAACAGACAACTGGTGCCAGAGCCATGGCCTCAAGCTAAACGCCAAAAAGTGTATAGTCATCCCCTTTGGCAAAAACAAAGTGCCCACAAATTACCACATAGGTGGTAATCCATTAAGTACAGAAGAAGTAATTAGGGACCTGGGGACCCAAGTTGATAGCAATCTCTCATTTGACAACCACGTGGCCAAAGTGGTTAGAAAAACATTTTATATAGCCCACCTAATCATGAAGGGATTCACATTTAGATCAGGGGAGGTCATCATGCCTCTTTACTCATCCCTCATTAGGCCCATAATTGAGTACAATGCCCCTTTTGGGATGTACCTTACCAGACACCTGCAGCAACTGGAAAGACCCCAAAAGTACCTCACCAAGAGGATCAAAGGGCTCAGACAGATGCCATATGCTGCCCGGTTAAAGAAACTCCAGCTCTACTCAGGGGCATACCGCCTGCTCAGAGGCGATCTGTGCCTGACGTATAAACCCATATCCAACCTGGAATTAAGGGACATGCTGCACCTCAAAAAAATCCAAATCCCATCGAGCTACGCACTCGAGAGACTTGAACCTCAGCACTGAAATAAATAGGACATGCTGGAGGGACAGATTCATAACCCAGAGGCTCCCTTCACTCTGGAATAAAATCCCAGTCCAGGTTAGGCAGAGTCCCTCATTGACTCTCTTCAAGAGGAATCTTGATGAGTGAATGGGAGATCGTAGGTTTACCCCAGGTATCACTTCTGTGTCACTGTTAGACAGAGGCACAGTATACTAACCTCAAAAAAGGGCATAGCAAAATTAATTTAAAATGGGTGGCGAAAGCCAAACATACTCTGGCTAGGCTTATAAAAGCCCTAGGGCAGATAGCCTAGTATGAACCTATGAACCTATGAACCTATGAACCTACTTAAAACACTCATATGCTGTGGTGATATACACCCTACTCCAGGGACAAGTACACCAACCAACCCAAACCTAGATCAGCTAAATCCTCTGTACCACAGACCAACTTCCTCTCTCCTCTTCCTAAACATGAATGTAAGAAGTATATTAAATAAAATTCATGACCTTCATGCCCTACTAGCTCTGTATAAATCAAAGATTGTTTTGCTAACTGAAACATGGCTAAAACTAGAACACCAGAATAATGAGATTACACCTCCTGGCTACAATATTATACGTAGAGATAGAGTAGAGTAGAGAAAAAGGGAGGGGCAGTAGCAATATTATTCCCAAATCATCAAACCATCAAACTATTTGATTGTAATACCCCTGAAGTCAAAAATGTCGAACTAATCCTTGCTAAATTAAAACTAAACCCCAACAAACATATAAATATTGTAGGTGGCTATATCCCACTAGGTAATAACATTACTATAATGGAAGACCTGCTAAACTGGATCTCAGACTCCCTTCCACAAGAAACTATAGTATTAGGTGACTTTAATATTGACTGGCTTAACTGCTCCAGCCACAATCCCTTTACCTACCTTAACCTCCATGGGTTTACCCAACTTATCTCTTCCCCCACTAGAATTGACAAAACATCCAAGCTCCAGTCCATCCTAGACTGGATTTTTATATCTGACCACTCTCTCTCATACTAATCTGGCTGTCTATCGGATAGCCTAAGTGACCATCAGCCAACCTACCTAATTAGGAACAGATCCCAACACGTCAGCAAAACTATCCTCAGAGTCGTAAGAAATAAAAAAAGCTTTATACGTAATAACTTCATCACTGCACTAAAATGTTGTAATTGGACTCCCCTGAAGCAACTGTCTCTTGACAAAGCTGTGCAGTACTTTAACTCATCTTTCTTACAAATCTTAAACTATCATGCACCCTCCAGAACCATAAGAATAAAAGCAAATTATGCCCCATGGCTAACTAAAGAAACTAAAACTGCATTGAAAGAAAGGGATAAGGCTTGGATACAGTCCCACAAAAACAAAACCATACTATGAGACAGATCTACTTAGAACTCCGTAACAAAGCCAAAAAACAAAATAAACTTGATAAAACTAACTACTACAGAAACATACAATTAAAATATGTTCACAACCCTCAAAGATTCTGGGCCACAATAAATACTATACTTCATCCAGGAAAATCTACAACTCCAACCCCAGTGTTAGTAAACAACCGTGATAACTTTCCCACACAATTTAATAAATACTTTACTGATACTGTTCAAACTCTTGCCAATGCCCAAAATAATGCTAGTAGCCCCATACTGACAACTACCCAAACCCACCTCAACAGACAAAAGGATGCCTCCAACTTTGCCTGCACCCTGTGTCCACCAAGTCTATTTCTAAACTCCTTCGTAAACTTAAACCGACCACTCTGGCTACAGATAACCTACCAGCAGATTTCCTTCAGATAACTGCAGACGCTATAGCTTATCCTGTTGCTATTCTCATTAATAGGTCTCTATCACAGAGTAAAGTACCTACCTTATGGAAAACATCACATATGATACCACTGCACAAAGGAGGTAACTCCCTAGAACTCACAATCTACTGCCAAATCGCTATTCTATCACCCTTATCTAAAATATTAGAAATAATTGTTCATACTCAACTAATGCAGTACCTCCAAAAAAAAACAACTGGATATTTAAATCACAGCATGGCTTTAGACCCTCCAATGGCACCACCACAGCACTACTGTCTTTTACTAACATAGTGAACCACTACAGAAACAAGGGCCTATTCGTATCATCCATATTCTTAGAATTATCAAAAGCTTTTGACATGGTTAACCACAATATGCTTCTGGAAACTTTATCGAACCTAAACATTAGCTCCTCCTCCTCTATCTTATGGTTCAACAACTACTTATCAGACCTGCAACAAGCAGTCCTATGGCAAAACCAATTGTCCCCTGTGTTACTAGTATCTTTAGGAGTCCATCAAGGCTACATCCTTGGCCCATTGCTGTTCTCTCTATTTACCAACCAGCTCTCTTCCTTCACACTCACTGCCTCAGTACAGTATCCTGATGACACCACCCTTATATGTGCTGCCCTCACAATAAAAGAACTGCATACTCTAACCAAAAAAAAAACTTTACATGGTTCACTAAATCCAAACTTATTCTTAATCCCAAAAAAAAACAAAACTTAATCTTTTCAGCCCAGGTAGGTTCTCCTCTTTAAACAATACTTTTAGCATAATTTCCAAAGATAATATCCAAATCACTCCAACCACACACACTAAACTTCTAGGTGTTGAAATTGACAGCAACCTGAGATTCGACATCCACATAGCACAAACTATCAAGAAAATAAACAAAAAACTTGAGCTTCTATGCAGGAACAAACAGTTTATTACTAGACATACCAAAGCCACAATAGCAAGGACTCATATCTTATCCATCCTCCTCTATGCCTCCTCAATCGTGACTAATCTCCACCAAGCTGATTTGAACAAAATGGAATCTTGTTATAACAAGATCGCCAGGCTTGCAACAGAAGCTTCATATAGGTCCCATCACTGTCTATCCCTTAAGCAGCTTAACTGGCTTGAGCTGCCTCAACTACTGCTACTCAGTCAATTGTCAGTAGCACACGAGTTATACTACCATCCTGAGAAAACCCCTGCACTCCAGCATCTAATTCAACCCTACACTACCACCAGACACTTAAGAGCTAGTAACCAGACTCTCATAAATGTCACCAAACATAATAATGATGCTGCTAAGTATCTCTTTGGTTGCACTATTGCAAGAATCTGGAATACACTACCTAGCCACATAACTTCTAATAGCTCTACTATACAATTTAAAAAACTCCTGAAAACCCACTTTTCAAACTGGCTATGCTCGTGTTACTTCCCAGGTTAATACATATCATTGCATTGTAAGGAGGTTACTGTTATGTTATGCCAAGTTACCCTGGAAAGGCTGTTATCCTAATCATACTTCAGAGATTGTCACTACTGTTGATATGTATTGTAAAGAACTAAAAACTATCTATTGTATACTTAGCAACCATTGCATGCTGCCAGAAACAATTACGATAGGCTGATAGATCTTTACTACATTGCATGTTTTTTCCTTAAACATTTTGTATGTATTTACTAAATCACAGGTTTTTATCCTTATAATCATGTATGGGTTTTGAATTTTAATGTTATATGCTTTTTGAAATTTTATTTTATGTGTTTTGAATTTCTACTTTATTGTGTGCTGAAATTTTTCTTATGTATTGTATTTTTTGGAGCTTTACTCCCCAGGCCTCCGCTGAAAATGGACCTGTGTCCAGTTGGACTTTCCTGGTAAACAAATGTAAAATAAATAAATAAAAAATAAAGTATACTCCAGAGAGGTATGTCTCAAGTCATTCACACCAACATGGACTGTTGTTGAGAAACTTGAGTGCATGAGTGATATGGTGGATTCCAACACCTGACAAGCAACTTACCATGACTTTACCCTTGTCTAGCCTGGTGAGAGGCACATTTGTGCCTCTCACGCTAGAGTCTCCGATGACTAGTATGTTGTGTTTATGGCTGGGCCTTAGAAGCTATGAGGCATAATGTATGCTGCATCTATATATATATATATATATATATATATATATATATATATATATATATATATATATATATATATATAAAGAGAGAGAGAGAGTAAGAGAGATAGGTGTTTTTACTTCAGAAAAAATTGGTTCCATCTGACTTCAGTCAAGTGGGTAAGAGATATCTCATTAGTAACACAATGGCATCAAAACTTTCTTCCATTCTTAGGGATGTCTCCCATCTGTAAGATCAAATAGTATTAGTGTGCCCATTTGACCAACTCTTTCTGTGCAAACCACAGAAAAGGTAAAAAAAAGTTTTATATTTTCATTGACGTGTTCTAGATCTACACAGACTGAACAACATTTCAGAAAGTAGCTAAATTTTAAACAATGACTGTGTAGGAAATACTATGCCCTCTTTCCATAAAAATGCCTGATACTCTGTTTACTTTCATGGATTTGAAGGATCCTTACCAGTTGACTCCTATCCAGGGGAACCGCAGATAATTTCTACACTTTATAGTGAAACACTAACACTTCCAGTTCACTTCTTTGCCATTTGGACATTCGTGTGTGCCTAAAATCTTCCACAGATGTTTGAAGCCCATTATCAGGTGCCTTCAGGACCAGAAGAATTCATAACTACTTAAACTAAGCAACCCACCTTAGATGAGAAGCAAAAGGGCTCTGAAGTAATCTTTTTATTCCTTAGGCTGTCTTTGGCCTAACCAAAATTTAGACTGGGGACCACAAATATCTTTTAAGGGACTACACTTGAAACAAAAGTAAGTAAACCTTTTCTTACTTAAGACAAGAGCCTTCAGCTGGAGTTGTTCTTTGTCAGCCTGTCAAGAAGTCATACATAAAAGCCGAGATATTTCTTAACGCTCTGGGCCAGTTGTCAATCTCTATCCTAGTGGTACAAGTGGCCAGAATCCATATGAGTAAAATACAGTGGCACCTCAAAAAGTATTGGGAAAGGCATCAGTTCTCCTCTAAAAACATATTACTGCTGATTTGTTAATAAAGGAAGAGTTCATTTGGTAGCCACAACAAATATTTCCCAACACAGAAATGCCTTTTGTGACTCCAAGCAACACAAAGCCTCTGACAGCAGACACTTTGGTCATAGATTGGAAGCAAGTACATTATTCTAAAGTGATGATATCCTTGGTTCTGGGCCTGCAGACCACTGATGCACTGTGACACCAAGGCATACTAAAGGTGGTTGCAGAAAACATAATGCTTATCTACAAGCATGAGACCACACAGTCTTATCCTTTATGTAGATAGATAAGCCTGAGATGACAGTCTTATCCTTTTTGCAGACTAAGGATGGTAGCCTTGGACACAACCTGTCAAGTAACGCACGCACTCAGGTCACTCCACAAGTACAAATATGACTGTGTCATTGTCCATGTTGGTGTGAGTAACTTGAGATGTACCTCCCTGGACTACATGAAAAGAGACATGGAGGAGCTGTCTGATCTTGTAGCCCAGGCAGGTATGACCATAGCCCTGAACAGCATCCTGCCATCACCCAGAATTATACCACAGTACAAGGACAAAATGATTGACTTCAACAATTGGCTAATCTTCTGGTGTCATTCTAAGGGGATCCAGTATCTGTCTGCCTGGGTTGACATGATCAACAAACCATGATGCTTTGCCAGAGATGGCCTGTGCCTGTCGCCCTTGGGATTCTGGATACTGGCTAAGGCTCTTGCCACCCCTATAATGCCATTTTTAGGCAAGATTCAAATGACAAATTCACCACTGTAACAGGTACAAGCAAGCAAAATCTGAGGGTAATGCTACTCAATGCTAGAAGTCTAAACCTCAAAATGCACTCACTTGAGGCACTCCTTAAAATGGAGAACATCGACTTCTATGCAGCGACAGAAACCTGGTTCAAGGCTCCAGAGAGCACCCCTGCATTAGTAGGCTATAATTCATACCACACCTTTTGGCCACCTAACCTGGACCAAAACACTAAAGGCGGAGCAATGTCTATATTCATTAAGGATATCCACACCTCCAGGCTGGTTGCTCAGCATAATGCATCTGAGATTATCCAAGTGCAACTAACTCTGGGCAAGACAGCAATCCAAATTGTAGCTTGCTACAGATCCCCCACCATGCTCTAGGATTCCCACTCCTCATTTCTTGATACACTGGAAAATGTTAGGGTACAACCTAACACCCTAACAATGGGCAATTTCAACTACCCCACCATTAACTGGGAAAACTACTCATGTACCAACTCTTGTTATCAACGATTTCTGGATTCATAAATTCCAGTACCTTGGATCAAATTATCCTCACCCCCACCAGGGGCAGCAATATCCTAGACCTGGTCATTACCAACATGGGTAACCGGTGTTCCACACCAGAGGTCAATTCCTCGTTGGTTAGATCCGACCACAAGCTAATCACCCTAGACATCCACACCCCCCACCCCACCTCCATTAGGGAAACCACTGTAAAGAATTTCTCCAAAGCCAAATTCACGCTTCTTAAGGCAGAAGTGGCAAACTTCATGACACCCATGCTGACAGACAATAGAGGTATGACTGCTGAATCCTATACAAATGCATTTTATAAGCACTTACACGAGTGCATGGATCGTGCAATCCCTAACAGAACCAAGATGATATCCTCCAAAAAAAAGGAAGCCAATCTGGTGGTCCCCTGCCATAAACAAACTGTACAACAGTACAAAAAAGAGTAAAATCCCATGATTGGAGGAACTCCCTGGTCAGCCTCAATAAGAAGCTGAGATCCCTCATAAAATCCTCCAAAGCTAGTTACGAAAACAAAATCACCACTGATTCTAAAGACAACCACAAAGCATTCTATAGCTATGTCAAGACTCTCAATGGCAACACTCAGAGCTGCTCTGAGTTACAGCACAATGGCACTAAATATACAGAACCAACTGATATTGCCAACATCCTGGCAGATAGGTTCAGTGCTAACTTTATCCCTCTCTCACCCCCTATAGAGCCCATCTCTATACCGGAAGAATGCAAAGTTCCTGTTTTCATGGCTGCAGAGCTAAAAAACACACTCTCCAAAGCCAAGAACACAGCATCCATGGAACTTGACAACATCCCAGGATGCAGTCTACATGAACTACAGAACGAACTGGCACCCCACCTAAGTACCATGTTTAATCATAGTCTCACCTCAGGCTTTGTGCCCACTGAATGGCGCACAGCAATGGTTATCCCACTTCACAAAGGGGGAGCCACCACAGACCCCGGGTAATACCGCCTCATTAGCCTGATGAGCCTGGTCTGCAAGGCTATGGAATATATCATCATGGAACTTATAAACAATGACATTGGTAATCTCCAAATTCTGGACCCTACCCAGTTCAGGTTTGTAAAAGGCAGATCCTGTCTCCTAAACCTGATAGACTTCTTTGAAGCGGTCACCAAAGCCGTAGATGAGGGTAAGATGGTTCACAAAGCCTATCACTGTGAAAGTAGCAGACTCTAAATCCAACTTCAGACCAGTGACAAGTGGAGTATCACAGAGTTCAGTCATGGGTCCTCTCCTGTTTGGTATCTACTTCTCTGAAGTACAGGCTAACACAGAAGGTCTTTGGCTAACAAAGTTCGCAGATGACTGCAAACTAGGAGTCATAATCAAAACTCCTAACGATGTGGACATCCTACAAAAGGGCCTCACCGAGACAGATGCCGGGTGTCAAAGCCATGGCCTCAAGCTCAATGCCAAAAAGTGCACTGTCATTCCTTTTGGTAAAAACTCTGTACCCATGAACTACCATGTAGGCGGTAGTCTACTTAACATCGAAAGTGTGATAAGAGACCTTGGGACACAGGTGGACAGTAGTCTCTCCTTTGATAATCACATAACCACAGAAGTCAGGAAATCCTTCTATGTGACACACCTTATCACAAAAGGTTTCTCATCCAGGAAAAAAGAGGTCATTGTTCCCTTCTACTCATCACTCATTAGAGCCATTATAGAGTACAACGCCCCTTTTGGTATCTACCTCACAAGACATCTACAACAACTGGAAAGGCCACAGGAATACCCCACAAAGAGGATTACCAGCCTCAAACAGATGCCCTGCAGAGACCATCTCAAAAATCTCCAGCTTTACTCTGTCACATATCACCTTCTCAGAGGCGATCTCTGCCTAACATACAAAGGTATGTAAAACCTAGAGCTACTGGACATGCTCCACTTAAAGAAATCCCAATCCCTCTGAGCTACACACTCTAGGGACCTAAACCTTGTCACCACAATAAACAGAACAAGCTGGAGGGATAGATTCCTGTCCCAGTGACTTCCCATACTCTTGAACAAACTGCCTATGTATATCAAGCAAAGCTCCTCATTAGCACTCTTCAAGAAAAATCTTGATGATTGGATGGGAGATAGAAAATTCACCCTAGGGATCATGTCTGTGGCTGTGCTCGACAGGGGCACAGGAAAATAATTTTCTTGGGCTGCGAAAGCCAGGGTACCGTTTGGCTAGGCTTATATAGGCCCTAGGGCTAATAGCCGAGTACCTACCTATGAACCTATGAAAATGGACTCTTGTCTTCCAGCAACATATATCCCATCAGATATAAACTCACTGACACATTGCAGGTGCTGTGAAGAACCCTTCTGGCTGAAATCAGAGATTTAAACAATACTAATTTCATGAACTTTAATCATACTTTGACTTAGGAATGGGGTCCATTCCCATCATGGTATTAGAAACACAAAAGATTTGGAGAAATGAAAAAAGAAAACAGAAAAAACTCAACAGATAATCTTCCAACCTCCTTGAATGAGATTAGATATTAAGGTTTCCGAAACCTATGCCAGATGTGGATAATTTAGAGGTGGATATGTGTGTATCATAAAATAGTTAACAAATGGATATGTTTTGTGACAGATTTCCATGTGAGAAATGGAAGACTGGGCAGTGAATGCAAATTATGTTCTTTCCCTTGGACAGGGAGACTTCTGTATGCATTCCCACTTTAACCTTTTTTCCCCTGGGTGTTACAGATGATAAGCAAAGAAAAGTCAGGTCTCATTTTGATAGCTCTCCTATAGCCAAGGCAGCCAATATTTTCTTAGTATAAATGAATGAAGAGGGATCATTGCCATTATCAATGTTATTCATCTTCCCAACACAACAAAAGAGGTCACTAGAGCACCAAGATCTAAATAGTCCTAAGCTGACAGCCTGATTAGTCCCACTCTAATTCCACACGTGGACCAAGTTAGGGAGTGCTACATATCATGCAAGAAGAAATCGTATCTGTTCAAATGGATACATTTTTCAAATTATGGAAAGGGTAACAACAGTTTATCTTCTGAAGCTGTAGAACCTGTAGCTGTAGTACCTACTTGGGCTGTCGCACAGTGTGTTATCTTTTATAGCCATGAAGGTGCATCCTTCAGCTATTGCTGCCTGCCCCTATATGAATCCTGGTTTGTTGGCTCAGTCTGCAGTTGAGCATTTCCAAACCACCAAAAAGACCTGCCATCCTTCCTCAGACCTCACTTTTGTCATGGAGTAGCTTTCTGCATAAGCTAAGGTATATTTGTCAGTGAAGTAAGTAAAAGTCTGATCCAGGAATACCTCTCAACTGTCCAGATTTTCACACAATATCCATATTTTTGCCACATATTTTTGGTCTTTTCCTCATACAAATCTGTGGTTTTCCAGCACATCACTGAGGACTGAATGACATACATTTGAGTTTCAGAAAGTACACATTAATACAACACCTTTTATTCTAGCTACTTTTTAAGATTATAACAATAATTTCTTCTTAGTTTGGGGTCCTTGTCCCCCCATTATTTTAGGATTTGTCCAAATGTATTGGGCTAAGAGGTTGAGAGCTATGGATTCAGGCTACTCCTCCTTTTAGCTGGACATCATATTAACATCCTAGGCAGAGGGAAAGTGGAGTTCTGCTGCATTTTGGCAATATTCAAAAGCTCTGGAAGTCAAGACAGGAAGGTGGATGTCAAGCTGCAGCTGTGTAGCTAAATCCCATGGCAGTGAATGATAACTATGTCAGTGATTTTGTGTATCTGAACCTCTTCTGCTATGCTAAGTGTACTATAGTTGCACATTTTTTCTATCTTCTTTTTCAGTGTTGTCTGCCAGCCTTCAGCCTGTATTGATTGATCACTCTACTTGTTCACTTGTAGGATAAGAACCAGTACTAAGAAGTCATCTTCCAGAAAACAGCAGAGATTTTGTCTGTATGTACCTGACCTCCTCTCTGACAGCTGTCATATGTGGTGGCATACATAGGCCTGTTATGCCTTCCTCATTGTATTGTGCCCATACAAGCCCTATGGTGGCTACTGTAGGAGCCAGGACTTGGCAAATCCAGGTGCACATTGCCAGCCCATATGCTGCATTTTGTACATCTATTCTTCTGTAAATGTATGCCTCCTTTCCCCAGTATGGACAACCACTGCTGGCCCCTCACTTCTACCCTGTCTGTCTCCTCTAGTGCCTGAGATGCAAATCAATCTTAGGTCATCTGTGATAAAATGAGAGCCTTATTTATTTCACATAGTTAAACAAAATATGGGGACAATGTTGTTATACAATTGGTAGCAAATACTGTTGTACAACGTTTGAAAATTCTTGTTATCCAGCACACTATACAGTAAGTGAGACAGTACATAACATAGCAAATTTAATAGTAGAACCATTTATTCTAGTAATATGCTCCTTCAAGCATCCTGTATGCTAGTTCTTGTGCAGTACAGATCATTATTATGTAGGCTGAGGTAATTGCAGAAAGGCCATACTTAATTCTGCAGTTATCACCATTGTTCCAACTGCAGTTCCTGTATTGGAAATAACAATCTGGTGACTTTGTAATATATGTACATAGTCACCAGCTAATGTTGGTCTCTAGGAAATGAAGGTGGTGGATAATGAAATTGATGTAGTCAAATCATATTCACAGGTATCTGAACCTTGACAGTTTTCTTGGTGATCCAGTAGAAACACATTATGTCTGTGTTTCTTGTGATTCTTTTCATTTCTTTCTCTCTTTGTTTTTTTTTTTTTTTTGGGGGGGGGAGGGGGCTGTCTGATTATGTGGAAGATGACTGTGTTATGGTTACTGTTTGCACTCATTGAGTGGCTACTGAAAGGCATGCGTAACAGTTCAAAGTCATTCTGCTTATCTGTTGTGATTCCCATGTAGAGGAAGATGACCTTAGCCAAATGGAAAGCAATATATAAGCCAGGAATGTTGTTTGGATTTGGTTGATAATGAGAAAGAACAGAAATGTTCCTGTGACTCATATCTGTGTCACCCCATCACTTATCAGGAATGGAGGCTGTTTTAGAAGAACTCATGAGCCAGGCAGCTTCTAAACCAGCTGCATAGTCCCTAAGCCAGCCTATGGTGTAGCTTCTGCAGTAAGATAGAATAAGCTGTAATTATGTGAGGTATTGCCATATATGCCAGGAGAAGTAGGGCAGTGGATGTGTAACATATGCCAGCACAGATGGCTGAAATTTTGTAAAGAATTATATGTCATTTGTATATCAACTGATTTGTACAGATGCTTGTGTTGAAAAATGTATTTGTAAAGCTGCTTGTGTTAAAGATGTCCCAACAGTGGGTTCTGACTGTAACTGACTAAATGTAAATGTTTTGACAGTGGATACTGGAAAATAAGAGGATAAGCTGAGTCCCAGCTAAATTTTAGAAAAATATCCTGAAATTACATTACTTAATTTAGGCCATAATGATTGTATCTTACAGTTTTGATTGCAGCCAGAGATGAAATGGGTTAGCCAGAGAATGGTTTATTAGCTCCTGTAGGAAGAGTGGACATTTTTTATTGTTTTATGACTTCTAGAAGCTGCAACAGATCTTAGCAAAGCTCTATGTGTGTGTATTATTAACACATATGTGCAAGATTCTGGGTCAGTTGCTAGGAAAGGGGGTAGCATGGAAACCGGAATTCAGATGACCAGATGTACTGTATACATATGATGTTATTCTTTGATCCATCACTGAAATGATGCTTTTTTAATACTAAATGAGACTGAAGTCTCAGAACACTCTGTTTTTGAAACCTGACATAGAAGGATCCCTCACCCACTTCATCTTGCTACGCTTTAGGAAGTGAACCTGGAATTAGTAATTCTTTAGATAGTTAGGAAAATATAGTGAGATTAGTTAAGTACTGTTTTTCTGGATCTTTGTGAATCGATTCATCTGTATTATTTTAATATTTCCTGTGATTGAAATTCTGGTGTTTATTATAAATAGATATTATGTATTTTCATGTTCTTTTATTATTTATTATTAAATATATTTATATTTTTCATTGTGGCTGGTCCTGTAGAGAATAATTTAATCTTTGAGAGTACTCATATCTATTTGGTGACTCTGTGGCCACTCCTGAAAGCTTTACTGCACTGTTCAAAACACTATTATTTGTATTAAAATTAATTTCACTTAGTTTAATTGAGTGCCCTTGTAAGAACCTTAGAGTAGCTGGCTTCGGAGTGTCTTGTGGCAGTGTAACTACCTTATAGTCTGGCAGAAGCGGGTATAGCTAGTAAATCTGCCAGCCTCCACTGAAAAGGGTTTACTTTCATATGCCCAGTCAAACTTTCCCAGTAAACAAATGCTAATAAATAAAGTAAATAAATAAATAAAATTTGAGTGAACTTTGAGTGAACTTTTTTGTTTAAGTTAATCAGTACTTATAATAAAAAGAGTGAAATGCACAGAAGTACTTTAAGTGTGTGTTGCATTTTTCTTTTTGGTCAGGTTGGAGGGTGTGTGTGTGTATGAAAATCAAATCTCAAAGAGAGTGTGGGTGTCAGATGCTTGGAGTAGGGGACCAAAGCAGCAGTTTCACAGAGAGGGTGGTGGAGTACTTTGCTTAGACACTCAGCTGAGGACTCAACTCTACAGCTGTGTCAGTGGGGAGTCTTACTGGGGACCTGGAGAGAGAGAGAGAGACAAACTCAGACCCTGGACTGAGTGTGTTCCATGTGTGTTCTTAAGAGAAACTGTGCTTGATGCAGAGAGGTGCATCTGTAAATACTGGGTATATTGATTTTTGTTCCAAGCCAATGTCCCTCTCCAGTGTCAGTGGTGATGATTCAGGCTCCTTGATTACTGTCCCAGAGAGGGGACGTCACATAAGGTATAAGATCAAAAGGTTTGGTAAGATCACAAAGGCCTGCACTAGTCAACTTCCCTTTCTCTGTACATGTAAGCATGGTCTCTAGTACCAGCCAGATGGTGCTATGTCCTGACAGATGTCATGCTGTCTGGACACAAATATGTTACAAGCACAATAACATAAGGGACGGAGTTGAAGTGTTCCCAGCTGTTAAACACAGAAAAGTTCTAGATATTGTCTCATTTGTTTTAGAAAACGAGGATACTCACATTTACAGGTTATCAAGTTTTTTCAGTCCTAGGAAAACCACACTGATGCTTGTAATGGTGGGATGAATAAGTACATTGTTAATCAATGTCCTACTCCAGGCCAGAAGAGGGCAGTGATCCAGAGTTAATTTTTGTTAAGATGAGCAGATTTACACTAAATGTTCATATTTTGAGTCCCTTCTTTTATTTTTCACAATGCACAGTGATTTTCTTGGTTTTCCTTTGTTCATTCTGTTGGAATGTTGCCTATGCTAACTTTTTGTTCTGTTTGCATACAGTTAAATGATTTTCTCGGGCCTGCTATCTAAAAATTGTATCCATTTTTCCAAACATCCATTATCACTCACATAGCTGATGTGCAGAAATAAACAGCTAAGCATACTGCTTCATGAGATTCTTTAGCAATGCACAGAGCTGTGGGCAGTTTAAATGCTGCACATGATGTGGGGCATTCTTTGGTCGTTAGTGTGCAACTCAAAACAACCAAGTAAACCTTCTGACTGTAAATAATATATAACTTACCTCAGCCCTACCACTGTGAGTTGCTATTTTACATTTCCATTTTTTTAAAGAAATGTCACGCCTTTGTAAAATTTAGCCATTGCGTAATTCACATCCATTTCTTCTTCCACATTCACAGTACACGCCTGGAAAGCACTTTATACTCGTGTAAGCATTGCTTTTGCAACATAGATGAATGCTGAAATTAGTGGAGTTATGTGAATTAAAAATATGAAAAAACAATAACCTAAAGTTCTATTTAATTTTTTTTATAGCTCTTTTCATGAGTCATGCAGTTAAAGTATAAAACACTGTTTAAGATGCTTTTGCCACTAAGCAGCTAATAAAAGATGAATGTGTTAATTTTGTAAGCATTACTTTCTTGGATTATTGTATGAATCCGTCAAATTCATTGGGATAATGTATCTGATTTTAGCCCCTAAGTGGAGTGTGGTATGCCTCAGTGAAAAATCTTTGTGCGGTATGATATAGACCACTTTCAGTAGAGATGCTTGTTCTGTGCTTTTGGCTGCACTACAATCACCTTTCTTCAGATATTCTTTCATTAGTACATATATAAATAAAAGTGTTTTCATATTTTCTACAAACCATAAGGCATTAATGTTAGTGAGATGTGAATGTATACTCCTAATTCAATAAATTTCAGGACCAAAAGCTTCCAGATCAACCTGGAAAGAGGCATTCAAGTTTACAAATGAAAATAAATAATGATGCATATCTTGAGTTACCTAGTGGTGCAGCAGCTAGCATTTCTGCTTACAGTCTTTAGTTGTACGGGGAATTTCCTAGCTAAATTGTTTTCTATGTAGAGTCTTCA
Source organism: Protopterus annectens (assembly GCF_019279795.1). Classification (NCBI taxonomy): domain Eukaryota; kingdom Metazoa; phylum Chordata; order Ceratodontiformes; family Protopteridae; genus Protopterus; species Protopterus annectens. Next base: position 539,115,255 of record NC_056732.1, on the reverse strand, counting down.
TTTTCTTCCCATGTTAAAGTGTATGCATTTGCAGTGCTCATTGGATTCCTCACAATTCCCAAACGACTGCTGAATTTATGATCAGTCAAACTGCTTGTAGGTGCTCATGATGTGTGTGTGCGTGTGTGTGTGTGTGTGTGTGTGTGTGTGTGTGTGTGTGTGTGTGTGTGTGTGTGTGTGTGTGTGTGTATGTGTGTGTGTGTGCATGTGTGTACATGTGCATAGTGCGTGCATGCATGTGTGCGTGTGTGTGCGATTGTGTGTGTGCACCTTGCAATGGGCTGGCTTCTTATCCAGAACTGTTTCCATTTTCTTATAGCAATTGATTACTGAGATAGACTGCAGCTCCTATGTCACACTAGATAAGATAAACAGGTAATGGAAGATGTATAAATAAACATGTATATCTTTGTGTCTGGAAATACATGCCATAAATAGATGCAGAGTTGTGTGACATGAGCAAATTTCAGATATTGGGGTGCATTATGAAGCACATAGTATCAGAAGTACATGAAGAAAACTGTCAAATCTCTGGCACTATTTTGTTAAATCAAATGAGATTTATGCTACTTTGTTTTGCATTGGATTCTAAGTTGTATATTCTATTATTACATAGCATAAGACAAGTGTCAAATGACTCATATAAAAGGTGAACACATGCCAGAAATTTTATTTTGTTCATATATATATTGTGAAGATTGGGTGAGGATAGGTGGAGGCTGCCAGCATAGCCAGATAGAATTTTGGAGATAAGTCTGTCATCTGTAAATATTAATGTAAACCACAGGCGTGTTGTCTTAAACGGTAAAAATAGTGTTACATGTGGATCTTTAAAAAATATAACAACAGTGCACTCTACTGACCAAGTAAAGCATGTTGTGACCCTTTGATGTAAGGACTCGGAGCTAGTGAGTCTAGAGTGGGGCATCCTGCCTATTGTTTTAAGGCCAGAGTTAATGGTCAGAATTTGCATGCTTAAATGTCATTCATTGCTCTGGTTTTTGCCCACAGGCAAAGAATGTAAATGTAGTTTCTGTTAGCCTGGGAATCCAGGAAAATGTGAAGAATGATGTAATGTAACCCAGAGAAGTGTGAAGAATGATGTAATGTGAACCAGGAATGTGATTTTAAAAACAGAGAGAATCAGAGAGCATTAAGCATTTTTGTCTTGACCATCCAACTCACCAACACTATCTTGCTCTATATGTAAGTTTATCTTAGACTTGTGTTTTCACTTAGAAATAACTAGAAACTTGAAAGATTAGACTAAGTGTTTTTCTGTGATGTCAGAACTGTACTACTGAATTATTTTAGGTATTTTTCTGTGATCTTTGAACGCTTGACTAACATTGTGTAGTAAAAAGTATTATCTTGTGTTTTGAATATTTGTTATTAAATATTTTTAAACCCATTCAACTGTGGCTGTTTTTGTAGAGATAATTTAAGCTCTTTAGAGTACTTGCATGCTTTTGGTAAAATTGTACGAAACCACTTCAATAGCTTTAGCCCTGGGAAATACTACCAATTGGATAATAATATTGCACAGTAATAATTGGACACCCTTTTAAGGGCCTTTGAGTAGCTGATAAATATTAGTGGGTGGTGGCAGCTGGTGCTTCCGTATAGTCTGGGAAAAAGGGGCACAGCTAGAGAACCTGTGCCAGTCTTCCCCAGGAGTGTCTGTGTGGTTGTATAAACTCTTTTCAAAGTGTGTGTGTGTGTGTGTGTGTGTGTGTGTGTGTGTGTGTGTGTGTGTGTGTGTGTGTGTGTGTGTGTGTGTGTGTGTGTGTGTGTGTGTGTGTGTGTGTGTGTCAGCTACTTGGGCACAGAGAGGGTGCTGGAGGTTTTAGCTTGCCCACTAGGCTGAGATCTGGACCCTATGGCTGTTCCAGTGGGGAGTCTTATTGGGGACCTGGATAGCAAGGGAGCGACCAATCCCAGACCGAATGTGATCTCTGTGTGCTCTTAAGGGAAATTGCACTTTAAAGTGTATATTTGTTATCCTTTCCTCCTATATGAGATGCCCCTCAATACTGTAAGTGGTGAGGATTGAGGCTCCTTGATTGCTGGGCCAGGGTGCGGGCATCACATATTAATTGTTTGGCAGTGGTGGGATATCCACACTACATATTAATTGGTTGGCAACTACTAACTGGCTTATAGTGGTGTGGGTAGAGTGAATTCCTGTAGCTTGTGTACAGTGAGCTCTGAAGGTGTTTTGTATTCTAAATCAGCCACACAGTGAATACTCAGAGCTCAGATCACAATTGTTTTATTTCTTTTGTTAGCATAGTTAGTCAGGGTGAGCAGGCAGCATGTCAGCAGAGGAGTATGGAAAGCTGACAAGGAGCCAGCTGGTGGAGATGTGCCAGGCTAGGGGGACTGGTGCATGGAAACCTGACTAAGTCAGGCCTGATTGCAGCCTTGGTTACAGCTGCATCAGAAAACAGCAACCAGGAGGACAATCAGACTTGCAGTGGAGATATAATACCCTCGGAGAATGGACAGCTCAATCTTTTTGCAGAGGACTTAAAAACCCATCTGGAGCTAAAGAGGCTTGAATTGGAGGCCTGATGTTTGGAGATAGAAGCAGCTGAGAGACTGAGGAGTCTACAGGCTGAGGAGCATGAGAAACTGCTATGCTTGGAAGCCGAGGAAAAGGAGCAGCAGACGAAGCACGAGAGGGAAATGCTGGCTCTTCACCAGAGTCATGGAGGTATTGGGGAAGGGAGTAACTTGACTTCAGAAGCACAAAAGGTCAGTAAATTTCTTCTTCAGTTTAAAGAGGGGGATAATTTTGATAGTTTCATTCATATGTTTGAGAGGGTATGCAAACAGTATGGTGTTGACCAAAGGCTCTGGCTACGGTTCCTGAGCACCTTACTCCATGGTAAAGCTGTAACTGTTTTGTCAAAAATGTCTGACCTTGCATGTTTTGATTATACCACTGTTAAAAATCATTTGTTAGAATTGTTTAAGCTAACACCTGAAACGTATAGGAAAAGGTTTTGTGAGCATAGATGCAAGGCAGATGAAAGTGTGTGTGAATATTTTGCTGAACTGAGCACTTATTTCCCTAGGTGGGTGAGTGGATGTCTGGTCACTTTTGAAGGGCTGGAAGACCTTTTGGTGAGGGAACAAGCCCTTAGCACTTTGTCTGAGGACATGAGGATCTGGTTAGCTGATAGACAAGGTGCTACTTCAGATGAGTTGGGGAAGAAAGGAGACCTATACCTGCCAAGCAGGGCAGCCCTGCACAGGAAAAGGACCCACAGTACTGCTCATGGGTCTAAAGGAACCCATGGAGGGCAGCACAGACTGCCCCAACATAATCTGCTAGTAGCAGGGGAAACCACTAGTCCAGGTACACATCCAGGCATTAGGGTTAAATGTTTTGAATGCAACCAGTGGGGCCATGTGGCATACAGGTGTCAATGGAGGCAAGGTGGGAAACAATTGGTGAGGGAGCCAGTAATTGGGAAAGACAAAATGCCAATAATAGGTTGTCTTGGGACAACAAGGGTACCAAACTGCCACCAGAGGTTATATCCTATTGTAGTGAATGGCAAACAGGCCATTGCCAAGAGAGACACAGTCTCTGATATAACCATTGTAAAGCCTGCAATGGTTACAGAGCAGCACTGCTTGCTTGAGCAGTCTACTCCATTCAGGGCTTTAGGAGATATGCCATTCCAAATACCTTTGGCTATGGTTCACCTTGACTGGGAGGGTGGGAAAGGAAGCCAGCAAGTAGGTGTGTTTGAGGATATACCTTCAGTTGTCCTGATAGGGAATGATTTTGATAGTGCAGTACCCTGTGCTTGTGCAGTTACATGCAGTCAGGCTTGAAGACAGACAGGTAACTCTGGTAGCCTGGGGGAGACCCAGACAGACTGCATACTTGCAGCCAGCACTGGTGAGGTGGTTACTTTAGGGAGGGAGCTACCCAGTAGTAGTGAGACTGAAGGTGAGCCACAGCTGCTTGGGGGTACTGATGGTCCCTTGGACAGAGTGACTGCAAAGGTAGAGGTGAGTAGTAGTACCCAGGCTGACAGTGAGGTACCACTGTCAAAGGATGTCAGACTTCCTGTGGAAGGGGAGCTGGGAAGGGTTACAAGGAGAGAGTTAAGAAAGGCTTAGCTCTCAGACCTAACATTCCAAGGCCTGAGGCAGGTAGCTAGGGAGACACTTGATTCTCAAGGAAAGGGGGAATCTATATATTGGGGCAAAGGGTTACTATACAGAGAGTGGACCCCTGAGGGAAGGCTAGAAGGTGAGAGAGTACAGCAGATGGTAGTGCCTAGAGCCTACCATCTGGCACTTCTAGCCATAGCCCATGCTATTCCCTTTGCAGGTCATATGGGTATAAAATGTACAAAGAGGCATATTATGTAGAACTTCTATTGGCCTGGAATTTCCAGAGATGTAACAGGGTACTGCAGGACCTGTGAGCAGTGCCAAAAGATAGGCAAGGCAGGATACAAGGTGAGAGCTCCTTTGAAGCCTTTGCCTGTGATTGAGGAGCCATTTCAGAGGGTAGCTATGGATATTGTGGGTCCTCTGAGTACCCCAAATTCCACAGGGAAAAAGTATATCCTAGTGGTAGAGGATTATGCTACATGATACCATGAGGCAGTGGCTTTGTTCTCCATTGAGGCAGAGAAGGTGGTAAATGCATTGTTAGAGATTTTCAGCAGGGTAGGCTGCCCAAATGAAATAATGACTGTGGTGCCAATTTCAAGTCAAACCTGCTGGTTTATCTATGGAAGCCCTGTGGGGTGAAGCACATGAAGACCACTCCCTACCATCCCCAGACTAGTGGTCTTATTGAGAGGTTAAACTCTACCATCAAGTCCATGCTATGGGCATTTGCAGATCAGTTTAAGAGGGAGTGGGACAAATATTTGCCCCATCTGTTGTTTGCTTACAGAGAGGTTCCCCAAGAATCCACAAGTTTTTCACCCTTTGTGTTGCTGTATGGGCATAGGGTGAGGGGACCTCTAGATTTAATTTGAGATGAGTGGGAAGGTGAGTGCGAGTCTCACAAGGAGTCTGTTGTTTCATACATCCTAAACCTCAGGACAAGGCTGAGGGAACTCATGGGCTTGGCCCAGGAGAACCTGGCAGAAGCCCAACAACAGAAAAAAGGTGTGGTATGACAGGAATGCTCAAGATAGAGAGTATGCTGTAGGGCAGCAGGTAATGGTTCTCATTCCTGTCAGACACAACAAGCTGCAAGCAGCTTGGGAGGGACTCTCCAAGGTGGTAAGTAAGGTATGTGATGTTAACTACATGGTGGTACTGCTAAGCAGAAGGCAGGGGCACAAATTGTACCATGTTAACAAGATGAAACCTTACCATGATAAGGAGGTCCTTGTGCTGAGCATTTGCAGTGGATTGCAGGAGGAGTCTCTGGGAGATCTGGTGACTGATCTCCTCAGTAAGGCATGAGCTGACACCTCAATGGAAGGGGTAGCAATGTCACAGAAGTTATCTCCTACCCAGGTTTGAGAAATCCAAGCAGTGTTGCAGGAATGTGGGGGCATGTTCACTGGGAAACCAGGGTGCACCCACCTGGGGCAGCACCAGGTGGATGCAGGACCCCAAAGGTGTATTAGGCAGGCCCCTTATAGAGTACCTGAGAGAGTCAAACAGACTCTGAGGGAGGAGGTACAGGAGATGTTGGAACTAGGGGTGAATCAGGAGTCCAACAGTCCCTGGGCCTCCCCAGTGGTGCTGGTGCCAAAGAAAGATGGCAGCACCAGGTTCTCTGTGGACTACAGGAAATTAAATAGTCACACAGAGTCAGATGCTTACCCCATTCCTATGACAAATGAGGCCCTAGAGCAGCTGGGTGGGGCTAAGTATCTTACAACCAATGATCTTACCAAGGGTTACTGGCAGGTGCCCTTGACTCTCAGTGCTACAGAGAAGTCAACCTTTGTGACTCCTTTTGGCTTGTATGAGTTCACAAAGATGCCTTTTGGGATGGAGAATGCCCCAGCAACTATACAGAGGCTGGTAGATCATATCCTAGCAGGAGCAGGAGGGTTTGCCCTTGCTTACTTAGATGATATTCCCATCTACAGCCATTCCTGGCAAGAGCACCTTCAACATGTCAGGAAGGTGCAGGGAAGACAACAGAGGGCAGGGTTGACCATTAAGCCGAGCAAATGTCAAGTGGGTATGGCAGAGGTCTTCTACCTAGGACATAGAGTGGGGAGTGGTAAGATAAGGCCAGAACCTGTCAAAGTGGAAACCATTCAGGCATGGCCTGCACCTGTTACCAAAAAGCAGGTGAGGGCATTTTTAGGGACAGCAGGCTACTACAGAAAGTCCGTCCCCAGTTTTAGTACCATAGCTGCTCCCCTCACAGACCTGACAAGGAAGAACAGGCCAGATATGGTAGTATAGAACCCAGCATGTGAGCAGGCATTCCAAAAGCTTAAGGAAGCTTTGGGAGGACCCCCTGTGTTAGCCAGTCCAGATTACAGCAAAGAATTTGTTGTGCAGGTGGATGCTTCGACCCATGGGGTGGAGGTTGTACTTAGCCAGATTTCTTCAGAGGAGGAAGAGCACATATACATATATATATATATATATATATATATATATATATATATATATATATATATATATATATACACACACACACACACACACATATGTAGCATAGGTGAAAAAATCTTTATGTTTTCACAGCCAATCACAGATACTCAACATGAAAAATACTGCTGGCTTCATGTGCGCTTGACATTTTGGTTTTAAATGATCTTTTATAATTAAAGGTGGAAAAACTAATGCGACCCATTGTGGTTTACCCTAATCTGATCTTACAAAATGAAAGTGTTTTTCACAGAAAGGATACAAAGTGATTAAAACATCCTACCCAAAAAAGATTCATGAAAATAAACTCCAGAGGCGATGCCACGGATAGGACATGAACACTTTAATATACATAAAAATAACAACACAGATGTAAGCGCTTTCATGTTCTGTCAACGGACGCTTCTTCAGACATATTCAAAAGCCAGCAAACTCCCTATTTAAATACTGACTTAAAACCAGTAGTATCACTGTGTCAATTAACTCATTAAAGACCAATTTTAATAACTGTCCATGTGAAATACATTAATATCTATAAAATAACAAAAATAAAAATCACTAAATAAGTACAAAAGCAACCCTGAAATACTCTAAATAATATATATGTATATATATTATATAAAAGATGTTATCTCATGTACACAGTTACTAACCATTAATAATCAAAAGGTAACAGTAATCATTTAAGAAAGCACTATAGACTTATAAAACAAATATCTTATATAAAAACCTAATTAAAACATCAATAGAAAATATATACATGATAAAAAAAAATCACATCATAAAGATCTATTAAAATAAAATAAAAACAAATTGAAACAGCCCTAAATGCATACTAGTGGTTCAATGGTCTGTCAAGCAAAAACGGTTTCAACAAAACCCTATCATTAAGGCCATGAATCTTGTCAACTTGTATCCTAATGATCCATTTTATCTCTACTTGTTCTGTATAATTTGTAGAATTACCTAGCCTAAGACTTTTATTAGCTCATTTTAATATGAGAAACTTGAATTTATGTGAGAGATCATGATTTAGCACATCCTGTGCTAAAGCGTTGGTCTCATCTTCCTTATTTATTGTGTAGAGGTGCTCTCTCACGCTCTCACACAAAGTTCTATTCGTTTTCCCTACATAAAAAGATGAGCATTTACAGAAAGTAACTAAATAAACCAAGTCATGTGATTTACAATCTACATAGTGATCAAATGTGTAGACCTTCTGGGTTACTGGGTGTTTAAAGGTATCATTATTCAACATATATGTGCAATGATTACATTTCCTGCATGAGACGGTCCCTTTGTGACTTGGCTGAATCTGACTCTGACTATTTCTCTCCTAACATAGTAACCTTTTCAAAGATTTAGTATTTTATATGCGTACCTATGCTTAGGTCCTACAGTAGTGTTAATCTTATCATCAGCTGTTAAGATCCCCCAGTTCTTAGTAATAACATTGTGTATCCTTCTATTATTAGATTAGGGAATGGTGACCCTAACCTCCTGGAAACACTGATTCATGGACTCCTTGCCACAGTGTTGTTCATAATCCTCGTAAAAATAGTCTCCCTCTATTACATCTATCAATTGTCCTCTCATGTCTTAGGTTACCACTCTCTTTTTCCTTGTAACCCCTCTTAGAAAAATCCATCTCTAATTCCTTAAGGGCCTTTTTACATGCATCATCTGATGTGGTCAATTTGGAGACCCTAAGTCCCTGACCCTGTATAATGTTCTTATATAAATGGGAAGGGTGTATGCTATCACAATGTAATAAATTGTTGTTCCTGCAAGATTTTCTGAATATTCCAGTCTCCACTCTCTCACCCTTTTTCTAGATACTAACATCTATAAATTCAATCTTGTCATAAGATCAATTGGCCACAAATTCCAGGAAGTCTGTCATGTTAATATATCTCCAAAATACCTCAAATTCATTCATTGGTCAATCCCTTATCAAAAATATGTCACCCACAAATCTTTTGTAATATGGGATGTATTTTGCATACTTAGTATTCTGTATATAATCAACTTCCAATTGTGCCATTACTAGATTTGCGTACGAATTGGCACAAGGGGTACCCACTGTTATCCCTTTGACTTGTAAAAAATATTTACTCTCAAAAAAGAATACATTGTTCAATATCAGTTCTCAGTATATATATTTTAGAGTATTTCAGGGCTGCTTTTGTACTCGTTTAGTGATTTTATCTTTGCTATTTTATAGATATTAATGTATTTCACATGGACAGTTATTACAATTGTTCTTTAATGAGTTAATTGACACAGTGATACTATTGGTTTACCATCAGTATTTAAACAGGGAGTTTGCTAGCTTTTTAATATGTCTGAAGAAGCTTTGTTGAAAAAATGCAAAAGCGATTACATCTGTGTTGTTATTTTTATGTATATTAGAGTGTTCGTGTCCTATCCATGGTGTCGCCTCCGGAGTTTATTTTCATGAATCATTGGCTGGTCTCATAGAGGTGCTTTGTCCTCAAACTGCTTGTTTCTGCTACCTAAAAAAGAGGTAATATCAAAACCATAACAGACTTTGATTATGAATGGGGCAGAAATAACACAGATATTATGCAAGTGGAATAAAACAGGAGTCATTGGTTAAGCAGGATACGCAATTTAATGCGAAGGTAGAAAAATGGAAAGACTAGCTGAAACAACCATTCCTTATCGTCAACAACACATGCGTTTTTGTGTATTGTTGTCCCCACAGCTGCAATGAAATTCCAGTATTAGTCAAATTCTTAAAAGAAATAAAATGCAAAGAAAAATAAGAATCACATGTTATACATGTTACCAAGAAATTAATTAATGTATTCATTCATTCATTCTCTAATTACCCTCTTAATTCAGTTCAGGATCTCATGGTGTGAAGGTGTTGAGCTTATCATGATGTTCATTGTTAAGAGCAAGCTAGTGACACTACTTCTTCACTGGAAACCATATTCTGTCTTAGGACACACACACACACACACATGCACACACATGCACACAAATTCACTTTACATGCTTGAAATTCTAAAATATGAATTTCAGAATCTCAAGCCCATAAAGTGGAAATCCTACTAGATCGAAAACCCAGAAGCATGAAATTCAAAATCTCACATTTTGGAGATGAATTAGCGGTTCTGGTGTTGCGCTGTGTTCATGGATTCAGGTAAGTGTTTATGTTTTAAGGGTTTTGGGTAGGGGCTGTAGTGTGTGTTAGTGTGCTTTGTTACTGTGATGTGTGTGTGCGAGGGAAATGTAACTTGTGTGGTGGTGTTTCGTGCGTTTGTGTATGTAGTGCGATCTTGGAGTTAGTGTATTTAAGTAGGGGATGGAGGGGCACAGCCCCCACAGAGGGGGTGCAGGGAGGCTTTCCCCCCCGCTTGTATGTAGGATAGGGTTGTGTGTTTGTTTGTGAGGAGGAAGGTGTGTATATGTGTATGTATGTGGTGTGTGTGTAGTATAGAAGTCGCTATTTTGAATTTCACGCTTCTGGGTTTTCGATCTTGTAGGATTTCCACTTTATGGGCTCGAGATTCTGAAATTCGATATTTCACACAAACACATGGCCAAACATGTATACACTCATTTACTCTCAAATGGCATATAAACTGCCATAATTTGAACTGCAATTCACTTAGATCATGTCTCTTCATAATGTTCGAAGAGACCACACCGGACAGTAAAAAGCTACACAGGCACCAGAATATGAGCAGGCTCTGTACAGGATACATTCCAGCCAAATGTCAATAGGGTAAACCAAGCACTATGATGCCGCAGTGTTAACCGCTTCAACAATATACTGTCTCTGCCAAGAAATAAGGAATATCTTTATACTGCACTTGACTGTATGACACTATTATTTCAACGGTATTGTCTAACTTAACAAATTTTTAAGGAGATCTAATATTTCTGACATATATCTGAGAGATTTGCCTTTCAGCCATTTTAAAATAGAAGACAGTCGTACAGAAGTGTAACTGCAATGTTATTTAGCTAAGGGGTATAGTCAGTGAAAATTCTGTTGTCAGGGACCCACATACAAAATGAGACATGAAGATGTTCCCTTAGTTCCTATTGTAATAGCAGTGATTGCACAAGTAGTTGTATCTTTCAATTTGATATGCTTTTATTGATGGTTCTTTAATAGCATTAACTGCTTTCCCTTGGAACCTGTTTTCTGGATTATATTATCTTTAAGACTAAAAGTTTTTTATAATGCAATAAAGCTTTTAGCATTTTAAATTTTATTGCATATGAATGCCAAGTTCCCGTAGATCCCTTCTAATTACATGCTATACCTCCTACTTAATTTTTTAGTATGAAATGCATTTCGTTTAGTGGTAGTCATCCTTCGTCCTAGATCCTTTCCCATGGCACCTTTTTGTTTTTAAATGTTGTTTTCTTTAAGTCTGAGCATTTCTTTCTTTTAAAGCACAAAATCATTTACCATTAAGCTTGTTTTATTCCATCTGACTGCTGAGTTTTAGCAGGAAATGAAGTGCAAGCACTTTGCACATTAGCTTATATGAAGTTGTTAACCATATGTCGTGATGCCATTTTACTGCTGAGTCAGGCCAAAAAAATAACCTTTTGAGCTACTCTTTGCATATGCTGAGGGGAGAAGCAGTTACTAGGTGAGCACATAATGCCACTTAATTCACTATTTTTGAAGGAAACAGCTTTGATACTCTTCTGACCTCAAATGGCAAGATTTTTTTAATTGACATACCACAAACAGCTTTGCACTCTAGCACTCCAAAGAACTTTCTGAGCGCCGGCATTTAAATTTTTTATTACTTGGTCTTACTTAGCAGGTTTTGCCAGGGGATACTTTAATGTGCTGAGCTAAGGAACAGTGCAATTCCAGCTAAAGAGCATGTGCAGAAATAAAAAAAGTCACAATGAATGCATTGGAGAAAATAATTCAAAAGTAGGCCTTACAGTAGAAAGTGCTACATGTTAGCCTGATGTGTTGGAGCAGAGTGCCAAAGCCTTAACAGTGACCCAGGTTACCTGAGTTCAAGTAGCAATTTGGGCGGCTGGGAGAGGACAGTAATAACGATTCATAAGCTTCACAGAAGATGTGTCTTTGTCATGGAGTGGAACTCCGTCATCCCTACTAGACTGGCCGACAAATCACCTCTTTCTTCCCTCCCTCCCTGGCTCCTCCTGCACCCAAGCTGCTAGTTGGCTTTGGGTCATCTGAGTTATAGCAAGCACTCCATCTCTGAATGTCACAGAGTTGGACTTGCTTAAACTTTGTTTACATTATTCCCAGGCATCACTCGGAATGGTGGCTGTTACCACCTCTGACAGGTTTTATGATAGGAGGCACATACCAAGAATTGGATCTCTGCGTGCAATGCAAGCTGTAGCTTTACTTTTAGATAAAATAAGTCATGGTACTCAGCTGTACTCCCAAACTGCAGATGCATGAGGGTTTTTTCCACAAATTATCTTGTGGGGAATCCAAGTAGGCTTTAGAAGCACACTTGAAAAAATAGTGAAAAGATAGTGACATGCTTTTTGAAAATATCTCTTCTGGTATGGAATGTGAAGGCTGTATTGGCTGCTGAATTTCCAGTTACCAGGAACCAAATCAGAGCCAGTGTAAAAGGCTTTAACAATGGCTTGGGAGATGAACGAACAATATATCTGCACACCTCAGGTCCTTGACACTTGGGAAATGGAGCTACCTTGCAATTTACCACCTCTAAAGATATGAAATACATAGGAGATGTATGTCAGACTCCAGAAAATCAGCAGCAGGTGACAGCAGTCCACACTGAATAAACAACATATATAAATGGAGAGCAAGGAGGTATAAGGGGGGTCTAGTGTTATATCTGTATAATATCTTGTACTTAATTAGGTAGGAACAAGTCTGGTGATTTCACCAGTCACCACAATTTTCACATATCAAACAGACTTGTACAAATTCCATTTATCTGGCTTACTTTCATTTTGTGAGATGAGAGTTTATATATGTGTATTTGTGGATCAAAAGCAAGTGCAAAGCACAGAAAATGCATTTTCTTCCATTCTTTTGCCTGCTATTAGAAAAATACACAGGGAGAGATAAAAAAAAACTCACTAATTTTTTGTAGATATGTGCATGCAGACCATAGTTTAGGTCTTGTACCCTATTATTGATTGTTTGTTTTAAGTAATTTGCATGTTGAACAACTGTTATACTCATGTTCTTCTATTATCAAGTTTTGTTTTGTGAATTTACTCACTTTTTGATTGCTAAATATGAAACACTCATTTCTCTGTTTTTCATTGTTAAATTGCCTATGAATAAAAATGTTTGATATGACAATTCATTTTTTAGGGCTTTGCATTGAATAACACGGTATCTACAGCACACTCATGCCTGTTTTAATTGCTTCATAGTCTTTCTTTAAATACAGTGAGTATTGCTGTAGTAAATAAGAATATGTTGTTTATTGCCACAGAAATAATAAATAAATGAGTTCTGAAACCTAATGATTTTGGAAGAGTAGCAGCAGAGTTCTAATGATGGGGACAGAATAGTAATAAAATTGTGATGATGGAGGGAGAGTAGTAATACATTTTGTGATGATGCTACTAGAATGGTGGCAAATTAACATGTTGTACTCTATATTCAATGTGTTCTTCTCATGCTGTTATATAGGTTTGTAGTACTTACTAGGCTATTGATCTGTAAGCATCTTAAGATGCCTAGACCTACATTAGCATAGTGCTTATTACCACTTATATTTTGATTGCAAATAACTTAAAGATAGGCGGAACAAGGATTTGGGGGTATTTCATGTTTCCATGTTTCTCCTGTCTGTGATGGACTGTGGTGCTAAACTACTTGTGAATTTGTGGTTATCCACCTATTCAATAAAAGTATGTTTGAATACAGAAAGAGAAGTACTTTTCTTTATCTGGAATGAAAGATTGTTCCACAGAAGCAGTATTCTCTGAGATACACACTTATCCCTTCAACATGTTGTATTAATTTTACAAAAGAAATTGATTTCTTGAGTGGGTGTTTATGATACTGTTGGGTATCATATGTAATAGGTCTGACAGAATTGAGTTTCTTGAGGCTTCATAAGCAAGGGAGATGTCACCTCTCAGTAGCCAGCATACAGAGAAATGGGACAAGACTTTGAGACATCCTACATAGTTTTTATGATTTATGTCCTTGATATTTTAGTGAAAAGTGTTGTGGTCATTTCAGTTGTGACAAGTGTTTGGACAGGTATATACTGAAATGGACGTTATACTCAATGATCAGTCTGTTTAATGCTACATACTGAGGAATTGTTACATTCTTGGACCTAGATGCCATACCTTTAGTTATATGCTGTTTGATGAAAAAGGACTTCCTTACAACAATGGATACATGGTGATCAAAAGACAGTTCATTGTCAACATACATCCCAGATCCCTAACAAGTGGATCAAACTTCACGGCTGTATTGTCAACATTATAATTTTAAGGGAAGTTGTGCTTGCCAAAGAATACAATTATATATTTTTGACACTCAATTTTAGTCCATGCATTTGACACCATGTGTTTGAGTGTCAAAGAATACAATTATATATTTTTGACACTCAGTTTTAGTCCATGCATTTGACACCATGTGTTTGTCTTGGAGAGACCCTCTTGTAGGATCTTGGTGTTCTTTGGAGGGTTTATGATGGCACCGACCAATGTTGCAGTCATCTGTACATTTGGCCAGCCACAAATCCTTAACACTGGCTTTGACATAAGAAGTAAATGTCAAAGAGGAATATCCCAAGGACTTAACCCTGAGGTACTCCACTAATGACAGTTCTGTTGGAAGAGGTAGAGACACCCACCTTTACTTTCTGAATTTTATTTGATAGCCAGTTTGCTATCCAATGAGTACACAGGGATTAACATTTAGCTGGGAGAGTTTATATGTGATACTATTGTGGGGGGTGGTGTCAAATGTCTTTCTGAGGTTCAGATACATGGTGTAAACTCATTTTCCCTCAGTAACTTTTTTAAAGAAGTTGACTAGTTTAAGTAGGTAGGACCTGAACTTGAAAAATCTGAACTGGGTTGGGTCAAGAGTTTGTAGGCTACCTATATCCTTGCTTAATAAATCCATTATCATCCTTTCCATACTCTTTTAGATGAGACTGGTCAAGCTTATTGGTCTGTAATTACTCAGGTTCATTGAAGCCCCACCTTTGTGCAAGGGAATGGCTGTTGCTGTCCTCCATTCATCTAGCACTTAATCTGTACTTAGACTAATATTGAGCAACCTTGTGTAGAGTGTCTGAGAAGTCATATTTCATGCTGACCAATAGGAAGCCTGGTATGTTATTCAACCCCATTTGGCCTTAGATAGCATGTTGAGAATTTGTACTTGGGAGATTTAAGGGAGGGCATAGATTTGAGTATGTGATGTCAGAATTTTGGAAGGAAAAGGGGGTTGGTGAAGTCTGAAATAAATTTCTCTTCTAGCTTGGCTATGTCCCCTGGGTCTGAGAGTGCACTATCATTTACTATTAGCACAGTGCTAGGTAGCTGTTATGATATTTCTAACACAGTTAAAAAGTCATTGTGATTTTCCTTTACCTGGGTAGCTATTTTTATCTTATAGCTGAGTTTGTTTGGTTTGATCAGAGTCTAGAGTTCCTGTTTAGTTTAGCAAGAGTTTTTTTGGCATCCTGAGTATTACATTTATTTTTGCATGCAATACGTTTTTTTTCTTTTTTATTTAGCTTGTTATACTGATAACACTATTGGGATTTAGTTTGAATTTGATGTATTTATTACTGAAGAGGACAGGCGCATTGATGACATTATTTACATGTCCATATAATTTCTCAGTAAGGGATTCTGCATAAGCTACAGGGTCATCAAGGTTGAAGGGGCTTTTGAATTTAGCCAGGTCATCATTCTATTATGGAATACCACAGTATTGGAAGATTCCTCAGGCTTCTGTCTTATTCTGAATGTGAATATTTACATGTACATTGTTCTAGGGCTTTCTTTGCTGTCTGGAGTATTATCTTAGCTCTTAAAAATTATAGTTGACTTTCCACATAGTTCTATGATGATTCCTTGTAGCAGTGTGAGCTTTACTTTGCTATAACTTGAAGATGATACTTTAAGAACCTTGCTACAAATAGATTGTTACAGCAAGGTACTTGCATACACATTTCACTGTCTCAATGTTATCTATCAACATTAAGTGTCTAACCAGGACACTCTGTTTATTACACAATTATTTATCTATCCTGGAATTCAAGGTCTTTTTTCTCACAACTGTGTCCTTGTCAACAAACATTTATTACCTCTCTGCCTACATCATTAAGATTTTATTGCAACTTTTTGGCCTAGTTAAAACAATTTAATTAAGCTCTACATTATAGAAACTACCTACATATCTAGACAAAACATAATATAGGAAAACTAAAATGGATTATACATTCACATAAATAAACAATTCAAAAATAGAAAAGTAATAATCTAAAAGTTCACTTGCCAGGTCTCTACAGAAAGTGCACAAATGATACCTTGATTAAGGCAAAAGATTTAAATCCATCCAACCCCACATAAAAAATAATTGACACAACTGATATTCACAGTTATTCAGACCACGAGAACTCAGTATGCCCTGCTGTGCTTTGCTCCTCTACCCTACCCCATTCCCACCCACATCAACATCATTTTCTTTGTACTCTTCTGGCCACACCTCTGTCTGCTTTACTACTTTCATTCTGAGTGCTGAAGCATACACATAAACTATGAAGTCACTTTTCTATTTCAGTTTCTCTCCTCTTTCAACTGTACAATCTGTTGAGGCATATACAGGCATAAATCTATAAATCTATACAAATTGTATACTCCATCACGCCCTTCTTCTTTTCCACTCACAATAAAAATCACCTTTTCCTCCTCATAAATTATCCCTAGTTTATACACTTCCTGTATCTCTCAGGCCTCACAAATGGTCTGACAACATGCACTGATGGTTACACTTTGTAGTCTGTTTAAACCATTACCACACAGAACACCTATGCAGGCTCTACTCTGTTACTGCACTGATTTCATCTTTACTGAGCACCATTTCGTATTCTTCACTATTTGCATTTTATGACTTACTGTAGATCATATATTCCACTGCATTCTTATACCTATTGTATTACTGTCATTGTCACTGTGCATAACATCACTATAGCTCACTGGTTTATAACTGCAATCCCAAGCTCCTCCTGTTCATGTAATTTCTCCTACATGTACTTTCCCAGCTCTATAACCACTTGTAAAGATATGTTACTCTATAACCCTCTCCTCAATGTGCGTAACACTTATCTGATACTCAGACTGTTAATGCAATTGTACACATACTTAAACCTTGTACTGAAAATAGCTATATTCATTACTTCTCTGATCCTGCTACAATGAAGTCACATCCAGTCCAATGCAGCCCCACAACTATATGCCTCTGTCCTGAATGTGATAGTACTGCACTACTAACAGCAGTGTGGTTCACTGCAGCTGATATAAATATCTCTCATCCAGTAACGTCTCTCACTACTAAAAACAGAACTGTCTTTATTCATCAGTTCAGCAGGATAATACAGTTCAAAAGTTTATCTGTTGTCTATGTGAATAAACATAAATGGTTTCAAACAGAAGCCTGGTGAGAAATGTGCAAGCTCCAAATCCCTACCATTACAGAATCCTGCCTAAAAGAAAGCAGCTAGATCTCCCTAGAGATAACACATAGCTGTAATAATTGTACAACTAATTTGTTTGTGTCTTTCAGCTTTTCCCGGTTAGGGGTCGCCACAGCGGAACTCCGGTCCACTAATGATTGGCAGTAGAGTTTTAGTGCTGGCTTGCCAGGCCTAACGCACAACCTTCAACGAAGGAACACCCTTTCACGCATGTCGCCACACAGAAGAAGCTCTAACTGAAAATCGAACGGGCAACGTCTAACTGTGAGGCAACAACACTACCGCAGCACCACCACCGCAGTTCCAATAATTATACAACTAATAATGCAGGCAAAAGAGCAGAAGGAGAAGGGGGTAGCCAAACTAGTGAGAAAATACTCTACACCAACCCCCTAACCTCATAGATCTCAATCAAAACACAAAGAACAACAGCCCTAATTGGGCTCTCCTTGATACAAAACCAGGGAACAACAGCAAAATACCAATGGCCACTCTCTACTTAGATTCCCAGTTTTCTTTTACAATACTTCAAGACAGCTTACACACCATATTTACTAAAATAGACAACCATAACCTATTTATTTGGGACCTAAACCCCACTTGCTAAGTCAAGATAAAATATAACTAAATGAGCTGTTCTTTTTTAACAATATCTCCCAAATAGTACAAGAAGTCACATGCCAGGAAAACATCCCTAACGTGGATCCATATTAACTAACTGAAAAGCAATAGTGTGAATGTCATAATACTGGCAGTATACTGTTGAAATGTTGCAGTGCTAACATATTAAAATGTTGAAGAAAAACATCTCCTCTACATGTGAAGAGAGATAGACTCCCCCCCCGCCCCCCACACACACACACCTTTTGTTGGACTCATGTAAGTGCTTTTTTCAATGGTTTCATAAAGTGGGAATTGCTGTTGTCTGTTAACTGGGTGTATACTGTTGCTGTGTACATGTGTAGAGCATGCATGATATTAGGTATTATGAGTTCAAAATTGTGAAGTTTTAACATTTTGATATTTCAGGATTTGGAATTCACTATACCACTATTTGATAAATTATCACATACCCCCCCCCCCATACATACATGTATGGTAAACACCAAGACACCAGAGATATTGTTCTCCTTATATGCAAACCACATGGCATTATCAGTTACTGTGCTGTACATACCAGGTGGTCATTCAAAACAAAGAAAACCAAACCAGCAATAACCATTACACAAAGCATTTCTGAAAGCCTGAACTCAAGACTTATTAAGTAGTATCCTGTGTAACTGCATAGACTCAAATTCTGCCCTTTTTACATTCTACAACTTACTTAGAAACTTAACGGGTCACTTATACCCACTACAAAAAGATACCAATATCAACAAAACGTAGCCCGTGGCAACTAATGAACTTAAAAAACAGATAAAAGAGTGAACTGTTAATTGGTAACAATGGACGGCTGACTAAAAATACTCTGAGTTTAACCTCTAGCAAACACGAAAAAAGTCAACAATTGCCGGCTTAAATCAGGCCAAAACCAGAACTAATTACATTTACTATAAACAAATACATTTAAACATTCATAGACATTTTGGCAAGGTATCAAATTAATAGGCACTAAATCCCCATTTCCCAAAGAAGCACTTAAAGAGCACAGTAGTATTCCAAACCTCCCTCCTCCAAGAGCACAGTAGTGTTCCAAACCTCCCTCCTCCACCTTCAGACAAGCTTTACCAATTTAGACACTCCTGCTACAATGGCACCACTCTGCACTGTGTTGAATACCAGTCTTTCTATTTAAAATATATATTGCTAAATTTGCAATTCAAAAATTACTTGGAAAAAAATGACTACTACTACAATCCACAGTTTGATATCCAACATCGTAATTTACTTGCAAATGGGAAGTTCCATACTAAGTAGCCTCTAAATCCTATCTTCAGTCTAATGTTACCAACACAATTCTGTCATGTTTCAACCTTAGTGTGATCCTACCTTGTAGAAAATGTCCGCTGCTAAAATAGTCAACTACTGTCATGGGCCAACAGTAACCATTTAAAATGTCAGGATACGCTAAAACAAGTACCAAAACACTGAAACTGAATGGCCAAAAGAACAGGGGTGTATGTGGCTTGATACTCCCTTCAAAAAGAAGTTTTAGGTAGATGAGCAATTTTAAAATTTGTTCTTCTATGGGTCTTTGGTCTTTTGTTCCGGCTTTTCTGCACCTGGTATTTTCAGTGACAGCATTTCAATAGGGAGCCATAACCAACATTTGCCCTTTCATGAAGTTGCTAGAAAAGCCTTTCTCTGCACAAAATCTAGATAATTTGATATTCTGTCTATGAAAAGCATAGATTTATGCCAATCTACAGCACCGTGACAGCTCTTTACAGATCACCTAATCATATTTTTAGAATGTGGAGAAAGGAAACATAACTGTTGCTATTTTCCTTGATCTCGGATGTCAAAATGTCTAAATTTGAATAAAAATATATTTTTAGCTGTGTGGAAGATGGAATGGGATATAAAATGTTAAATGGTGCCAGGACATCCCTTTATCATATACAATACATATATATATATATATATATATATATATATATATATATATGTGTGTGTGTGTGTGTGTGTGTGTGTGTATCCTAGTTAGATCTTTTCTACTCCTAATGCTACATGAAGTTTTATTAATTAAGTAGTGGATGGGTGATCATTGCAATAAATTAACACTCCACCTGTCTTAACAGATACATAGACTGATAAAACTTTTGATAAGACAAAGACAAATGTTGACTGATGTCTGTTAATGGCAGATATTACTTAACATCCAATGTAAAGTGGGAAGACAGTGTCTGAGTGAAACACATTATAGGGAAGGATCATGCCTGCTTTATTTACTCCTTTATAACATGTAGCACAAAATGTAAAGAATGACATGGCTACTGTTTCCTTTTCCAGGGATCCTACTTAGCCTACTTGTTTTTCCCTTTGGGATCCTGCTTTTCCTTGACAGGTACTCCTTAAAGTTTGATGTACTACCAGTTGTGCTTCTCCTAGCTCTGCTGGAAGACAAGTCTGTGCAGTCACTACTTTGTCATCTATATCAGTGTTTTGCTTTTTATAATTCATCTTACCATTTCTGTTAATAGTATGATTTAGATAAAAATAATAATAATTTATTGCAGTGATTTATCTTTTTGGTGTTGTTAGCAAGATAACCACGACGATGAACATTTTAGATCAAGAATCAGGAGAGTAGAAATAAACAGGCATTTCAAACAGTATGATTTTAATGCAGAAGCTACAGCAATAACAACAATGGAAAGCGAACAATGGTGCATTAAAATATTATTGAAGGAGACAAAACAGAGACAGAAGTCTCAGCTCATAGTTTAACGCCTCACAAGCGTAAGTATCAACGGATACCTTTCTGTCATTTTAGGCTCGTGATTTTCATAGGTTCATAGGTGTTTACTAGGCTAACAACCACGAGGGCCTTTTTAAGCCTAGCCATGCACTGCAAATCTCTGACAAAGTTCTGGTACCCTTGATAACTGTTGAGAGATAAAACATTTAGAAGCATGAGCCTGGAAGATGAGCCATTTAGCACCATTAGAGACACAGGTGCTAAACCAGGGATGAATTTCCTGTTCCCCATAGAGTTGTCCAAGTTGCACTTGAATTGGGTTAGGGAGGAACTCTGCTCTACATGGATGGGGAGTCTGTTCCAAAGACGGATTAGTCTCCGGGATACATATCTGTCTCTCCTGCAGGTCATATTTATATCACTGACAAGGTTTAAGTCTTTAAAATGGGGAATTCTGGTGCTATTTGTTTTGTGTATATGCAGGACGTCCATCAGACTGGGGTCTGACAGTGCCTTATATGCCAGGCATAGATGTCCACTCAAAAACCTGTAGGAGAAAGAATACAGGGATAGGATCTTGAAGCAGTCTGCATAGGGCATTTTAGAGAGGAACCTCTGTGGATGTTCCAGTTGCTGGATATGAATGGTTAGGTACATATCAAAGGGTGCATTGTACTCAATGATAGGTCTGATGAATGCCAAATACAGTGGAACATTGACTTCCTTGGACTTAGATGCCATACCTTTGTTTATAAGTTGAGCAAAATAGAATGATTTCCTCATCACTGTAGACACGTGATGATCAAAGGTTAGATTACTATCTATGCAGGTCCCCAAGTCCCTGACTACTGGGTCATCTCTAAGGGGAGTGTTGTTAATATGATAGTTACCAGGGGTGGATGACTTCTCAAAGGATACTATTATGCATTTCTTGGCATTTAGTTTTAGTCCATGGCTCTGACACCAGTTGTTTGTCTGTGTCAGTCATTCCTGGACAACATTTGTGTCAGTGTGGGATTCAGTGACAACTCCTAATTTGCAATCATCCGCAAATTTAGTCAGGCAGAGACCACTGACATTGGCCTTGACTTCTGAGAAGTAAATGCTAAAGGATCTAGGACTATTGAACGAAAGTTCAATAGTCTGAATCCGAAATAACCGAACGCACTTTAACGAAATCGCTTTCACCAAAAAAGCACTTTCTTTAAAGTGCGTTAGAAAAAAAAAACAATAAATCTTCTTTTATGCAGGGGGCAAGCCCCCCTGCACTCCCCCAGCCCCCCACACCCCCCTACTTTAATATTCTCACTCTGAGGTCACACTACAGTGGGGAAAAGGGAATTTTTCCTTATTCGCACCGTAGTGTGGCCAGCACAATGAGCATACTTATTCGAAAGTGCTGCTTCAGTGAACAGCTCTTTCGGTTAAGTATGTTCGGTGATTTCTGCTTTGGTAGAAAGTGCCGTTGGGGATCTGTACAGATCCCATGCTAAAAAGGAGCTGTCCAAGGACTGATCCTTGAGGGACTCCACTTGTGACTAGCTTCTTTGTAGAAGTGGACTCCTCAGTTCTAAAATCCTGGGTCCTGTCTGTGAGCCTGTTGGCTATCCACCGGGTGACATATGGGTTTGTTCCTAACCTCCTGAGTTTATCAACAATGCCTCTTGAGTTTGTCAACAATTCCCCTTTGAAATGTAACACTTAGCATGATAAAGAAATAGACAAACAAATGCTGTTAGTGAGAAAAAAGGGCAGTAGCTGGGCTACGCCCCTTTTTTAACCTCTCCAAATGTTTTGGATTTTTAATACTGGGACAGGAATAAACCACATTCCTAAATCAGGGTATGAATAAAGTTCATGAGATTAATATTGCATAGTCTTTGATATTTGCCAAGAATGCTCTTCTCAGCTGCTGCAATGTGCTCAGAATTGCATCCTTCTGCAGATGATATGGGAGCTACATGTACTGGTAGCATATTTAAGTACAATTTTACCTTCTTTTTTATTAGCACTGTTGCCCCTACTACTTTTGGCTAAGTCCTTGGGCCACTCCTTGGTGGCATTTACTTTTCAGAGTTCAAAGCTACTGTAAAGGGTTTATGATTGACCAAGTTTGCAGATGACTGCAAACTTGGTGCTGTCATAAAGTCAATAGATGACAGCAAAATCCTCCAAGTAGGGCTTCCCCAAACCAGTAACTGGTGTGAAAACCATGGACAATAAAAGTATAATAGTATCCTTTGGCAAACCAGAAGTCCCTTGTAACTATCACATTGTCAACATACCTCTAAAAATTGATCCAGTAATTAGGGACCTGGGAACCTATGTAGGCAATGAACTGTCCTTTCATCACCAATTATCCAGTTTTGTAAGCAAGTCCTTTTTTATTGCACAGCTTATTACTAGGGCTATGGTGCCCAGGTGCAGGGATTTGGTCATTCTGCTCTATTCTGCACTAATCAGGCTGATCATTGACTATGATGTCCCCTTCAGTATGAACCTGTCCACACATTTTTTGCAAATGGAACACCTACAATGCTTTTTACTAAGAATATTAAGGCCCTAAATAATAAAAACTGTGTGGATTGTCTCAAAGCCTTGTCCCTCTTCTTGGTGTCAAACAGATTACTGAGTAGTGATCTCTGCCTCACATACTGGGCATTAACAGGCCCTTTCTTGTCAGGCCTACTGCACACTTGCAAGTCCACTGAAGGTATAACACCCATGTTAGACATCACAGCTTCTTTTGCAATATAAATAGTATACACTGGAGGGATAGGTATGTATCATAGAGAATGCCACACATAAATAGCATACAAAGGAGGGATGAGTATGTATCATAGAGAATACTGCACATAAATAGTAAGCACTAGAGGGATGAGTATGTATCATAGAGAATACCATGCATAAATAGTATGCACTGGAGGGATGGGTAAGTATCATAGAGAATACAACTTATCTGAATCATGTTTCTCTATACACAAAACAAAGTACTTCTCTAACATTCTTCAAAAGTAATCTGGACAAATGGATGGATAACCAAAATTTCACTGCTGATTTAGCACCCTTGTTCCCCTATGGATAGCAGCAACATTTAAATGTTCTGCTTGTTTCTGGGTTATTTGTGCTTAAGTCATGAGGGCTTAAAACTTCACAAGAATGTGTGGCTAGATTTCTAAAGATCCTCATGGATCAACAGCCTAGTAATTACCTGTGAATTGCTCAAGTCATTGCTTCCTCTCCCACTGGTCGTCAGGTGCTCAGACTGATAATCAAATCCAGGTCACAAGCATTACAGACCATACCTCTCCAGTATTATAGACAAGACCACTCCCTCGGTACCAGTAGCCTAACACCACAGAAATTAAGACATGACCTGGCACAGTGTTCCCTATTATCACAAGGGGCAAATAGCTTGCACATCCCTGTGCTGTGTTTAGCATGCTAAGCTTGCTAAAAATCTCATAAGTTAATTCATATACATTCAGAGGACTAATAGACCTTTATAGGTTCATAGGTAGGTACTAATCTATCGGCCCAGGGGCCTATGTAAGCCTAGTGAACAAGGTTCCCTGGCTTACGCCACCCAAGAAAGTTATTTTCTTGTGCCACTGTCGAGCAGAGACACAGAAGTGATCTCCGGGTGTATTTCCTATTTTCCATCCACTCATCAAGATTTTTCTTGAAGAGTGCTAATGAAGAACTTTGCTTGACATAGATAGGTAGTCTGTTCCAGAGTATGGGAAGTCTCTGGGACAGGAATATATCCCTCCAGCATGTCCTGTTTATTGTGGTGACAAGGTTTAGGTCCCTAGAGTGTGTAGCTCGGAGGGATTGGGATTTCTTTAGTTGTGGCATGTCCAGCAGCTTTGGGTTTGACATAGCTTTATATGTTAGGCAGAGATCACCTTGGAGTAGGCGATATGCTATGGAGTAAAGCTGGAGTTTTTTGAGACGGTCTGCGTAGGGCATTTGTTTGAGGCCAGTAATCCTCTTTGTGAGGTACTTGTGTGGCCTTTCCAGCTGCAATGTCCTTATGTCCCACAATGGAGTATAGATCACAAATTGTAAAAAATGAAACAGGTTAAGAGACATAGCATTAAGTAGTCAGAAATGGTTACTATTAAGCCCAGGATATCATCCTGTCCACTTTCAAAATGGAAGTTGTTACTTCAGACTGACAAAAACTGCTCTTCATGAATCTTAAATTAAAACTAGTTCATGACTTTACACAGCTCCTCTTGCTGCTTTGTCATGACTTTTCTTGCTGCTTAGCTTTCTGTGTCTTGTTAAACCATATGTGCTGTTTTGTTTTATATGAGAATAGCTTCTGCAGTGAAGTTACCATCTTATTTTTGACTTGCTTATTGCTTTTCGTAATGTGTTGCTTAATCAGAAGCAAAACATTCAACAGCCTTTTTCTGCCTGACTAGACCTTTCATTTTCTAATGCATGTGTATATACAGTGTTTTCGTTCTAAACTTTTATTGAATCTATAATGACATTTCAATTTAAATAATATGTTGCTCTAACTACAATGTATTGATATAAGCTTTGTCTAAGATTCAGCACAGGTTTCTCCAACTTGTCTTATAAAATGTGCATCAGAACTTCAGTGAGACTCAGCCACCAAAGCAATAAATAAGCAAAAATTTAATATTTGACTTTTAAACTAAATGACTAGGAATTAAAATTCATGTGAAAATGTACCCTTATTTTACTTAATAGCATGAATAAGGCACTGTAAATTTTCAACTTGATGAGAAATGATCAAACTCTATCATCTCCACCATTTACTTGCTATAAGTAGTTTGAGTATATTAGTGATACTGTTGCATCATCAAAATGTTTCTCTGTAAGCAAGTTATTCAAATTATTGTGCATTAAATATTTAAATGTTACTCAAAGAATCATAACACAGCTATAGTTTAGTGTATTATGTGCCTGTTAAGAAGTTGCTACCACCTGCTAAGGCAAAGAATATTTTATTTGGTACTTACGTATTATTGCAACCACATTTCCAGCAGGAGAAACGTCTCTTTTCCAAGCCGTACTTGTGCCGATAAGTTATGGCTTCTCCTGCACATTTGAAAGGGTGGAGTATTTTTGGCCCATCTGAAACACTGACAACCTTATATGGTTGTTTATGGTTTATAATTTCAACTTTTCTTTAACAGACTGCAGAATGGCCTTTTTCAACAAAACAAGGTGCACTTCCTTCACAATGAAGTACTGTATACACGTGTGTCGTGTTGCTCTGCAGTTGAATGAGATGGTAGGAAGTGTCATTATCCTGGCTTTCTTTTCCAAAACAACAGCTAAGAAATGTTAGGGGCAGTGATGGTTTTTGAAAATCCTATCCTTTCCACCAAAACAGAAATCATTCAAAATTATGGGCATTCTGCGAAAAGCTGGGGAGTTCAGAAATAGGTTGGCCAGTTGTGTCCTACTTATAATGCGCTACCACTTCACGTTACTGAAACAGACTGTGTAGCTGCACTGATACTTTTGTGGTTTTGAATAATTACAGACATGTAAGTACACATCTGACCACTTCTGTACATTAAATGCCGTGTTTGAACGTTTCTGCTGAGCACAGGTTCAAAGAAAGATTTCTTAACGTAAAGAAAGGTAGAAGACTATTAACAGCTGCTGTCATAATTTATTTCAGCAGACCTTTATAGTATATCTTTCTTGCCGAAATATATATATGTACACATTTTCAGGTTTTGGAGTACATTTATCTGTAGGAAAAGGGCTTGGAAAAGAGCCGTTTCTCCTGTTGAAACTGTGATTGCGATAATATGTAATTAGCTTAATTTTTATTCAAGTACTTGACTGGTTTATATTAGATGGGAATAACATTTGGCCATATATGTTCCATAAGATAAAAAATCTGTGAGTAATGAATCTTTCACCATTGCTGGGCTTATTTGCTTTCTCAAATTACATATTATGTTATTTTATATGTATTATATGTGGTTTTCCTTCAACAGAAAGTGTTCAGGCAAAAATCATTCACTTGTTTGTTTAGTTTGTTAATTATGGTACTGGGACAACCCAGTCCTTTGTTTAGATGCAGTACGTGGAACAGACCAAAATTAGATTAAATCTAAATGTGACAGTTTGCAAACAGGTTTTGTAAATATTTCTCAAGTAATCATTCTATAAGAGTTTGAATATGTGTGTGCATTTATGTCATGAATGTGCAAATAATATAACCCAAGAATGAATCTGTTCAGAGAATGGTGGATTATGTTAGATGTTTACAGAGAAGTCCAGCCAAAGAGAGATGCAATTATAGTGAGTGATCTACAAAGCCAAACAACATGTTATATGGATTCTTAAGGATTAACTTTAAACAAGAAGTGAATAAAATGTTTAATAAGTTCTGTGAAAGGGGGTATTATGACAAAGTAGTCTGGGAAGGGGTTATTAAAATGCACAGGAGTAATAATCTTTTTACAGAAAAAATAGTGTTTGATCAAATATTATTGGGACTTTTTGGAAGGTAATGTCACTTTTTTAAAAGATAGAAAAATTAGTTTCTCCTTTAAAAAGGGGAGCAGTATTAAAGGTTTTTTAGTACATGGTAAATTACAGATGCCCCTAGTGGAGACAAGTCATGACAATATTTTAAAAGGAACTTATCCGTGTGGTAAAAGTGGGGTTTGTGAATTTGTAGTGAAGAACTTTCCCAATATTAATGGTAAAAAGTTTCAGGAACAAGGTGTACATAATTGTGATAGTCAGGGAATAATTTATGGACTCGAATGTCCCTGTGGGAAGTATTATATAGGGGAAAGTAAGAGAAGTTTCTCTTTGCGATTAAAAGAACATATCAGGGACATAAAAAAGAATAAACAAACAAGTCCAGTGGCAATACATTTTAATGAATTTCATGGGGGGAATCTAGTAGCACTGCAAGCAACAGAGTTAGAATAGGTAAATCAAAATCACACTGTGCCACAAGTTACCAAGAATAAATTAAGAAGGAAGGAGTCAATGTTAATTTTAAAGTTTGCTACTGTTTTTCCAAGTGGTCTGACTATAGAGTGTAATTGGAGGTGTTTATTGTAATACGATTGGGATGTTAAAGCTGATTGAAATATTGTTTTATTGGTTAATTGAAATTGTGAAGTATATAATGTGTGGGGAGAGGGAAAATGTTATACTCTGTAAAGGTTTGTATAGCCGAGGCGCTAGGGAAACTTTTACCGTTTTGTTTTTTTATTAAAACAGTTTTTCATGAATTCACTTGGCCAATTTATTATTTTCTGAAACATCTTACATGCAATTCATAGGTGGCTAAGCAAGGCAAGTAAAATCTATGCATATAGTCACAGAAGATACAGTAATGCAAGCCACAATAACTTGTTTAATTTTTTTATTTTTATATTTGTTTACTGGGAAAGTCCAACTATGACAGAGCCATTTATCAGAGGAGGGCCAGGGAGAAATGCTCCAGATGCATGTCTTTAGAATGTGGCAGGAAACTGGAATACCCAGAGGAAAGCCATGAGGATGCAGGGAGGGCATGCAGACTCCACACAGAAGGAACCTCAGCTGAGAATCAAACCAGAGAACTTCTCGCTGTGAGTTGAAAATGCTAACTGCTGCACCACCAGATATTCTGAATATAGTTTTCTAACAGCACCATCAGGATGTTCTCAACCACATTCAGTGACACACTGTAAATGCATCCAAATGACAGTTGCAAGCATAATGATGTTAAAATTTGAGAGACATGTCTGGGCAGTTAAGTACTAGGCTAGCTGCCCTTGTTAGCCATTTTAAGCCTAGCCAGTATCCCTTTTTGTGCCCAAAATAATGGGTCTCTTTTTATTATAGATTAGCCTTACCATTCTTGTAGCTGACAGTCATATATTACCCCTAATATGATTAGCTGGGATCATACCATTGATAATTTGAGAGGACCCATGTATTGGATAAAGCATTTAGGAGCTGCCTGTGTCCATTTGCAGTACAGAGGGTAGTCCTCAAGTAACTTTTCTATTTCTCTTCCATAGATATAAGTAGTACCTGAAAGTGGACATGGATGAACTTTATTTTATGTGAACACAGAGGTGGCATCCTCTGAAAAATATATCTGTCCCACCAAACCATTATGTTGATGAAGAGGTTGATTCCTAGACTGAATATTTCTGATGCCATCTGACTTGCCAAAGTGCAGTAAATCCATCAGTATTGGGTTGGAGGATGCCTTGCATGTCTGACATGTGTCACCTTAGAGCTGTCAGTAGGATAATGTCTATAGTGATGGCTTTGAGTCGGTCCATGTAGGACATGTTGTTTAGGCTTTGTATCCTTTTAGTAAGGTGTCCCTGTGGGTATTCCAGTTGTTGCATGTGTCTGGACATGTACATGCCAAAAGGGGGATTATATTCAAAGACTGGCTTAATGAGGGCTGAGTAAAGGGGGAAAATGACACTGCTAGTCCTGTTGTTTATAAGCTATGCAACATAGAAGGATTTGCTTACAATAGTAGACACATGTTGGTCAAATGTTAGGTCACTGTCCACATACGTTCCCAAATCCTGAACAACTGGGTCCCCTCTTAGGGGAGAATTGTCAATGTGGTAGTTCTTTGGGGTAGAATAATGCACTTTTTTGTAATTTAGTTTCAGACCATTCAGCATTTACAGTTAATATTGTCTTTTACTTATGTGATATGCACTTTTACCCAAAGAGTTTTAAATCCCCACATGGAATGCATCCAAGGGTCTATTTCATTGCTCTGGCCCAAGAAAGGTTTATGCATGCTGTCTAGCAAAGAATTAGTTCTTGAGGATTACATAGGCCCTTTTGTCACCAGTGAATACAGGGCAAATGGGAGGTCTCTTTAGAGTTGTCATCCAATAGCATGGCACAACTGTAATTTAGTGTACTTCATAAGGAAAGTGCATAGTACATATTTGGTAACCATTTGAAATCCTGTATCCTGCAAGAGCAAGTTCCGATACACAGAGATTGAATGGCTGAAAGATCAGACCTACATATACTAAGTCAGAGATAACATTTCTTGGAATGTTCCCTTTTCTCCAAGGTATGCTGATATATAAGTTTGGGAGTTGCGGGGATCTTGTCCTTCACAAGCGTGGTGCGAGGGGTCTTTCCCCCTGCAAAATAAAGTTTAAAGGAAAAGATAAATATTCCAAATTTGTTCTTCTCCTGCATTTTTGGTCTTTTGATTTTTGGTTTGTCAGCACAAATCATTTTGAGCGCCAACATTTCAATAGGGAGCCCATATATTAATGTGATGAATGTTTTGGGGTACTCTACTAAACAGGAGAGCAGTGGTGTTTTCTGTTACAGCTAGAAGAATAAAAGCCATGCAAGAGTAATCATGCATGTAAATGGGCAGGAGATATTGTACTAATTTTTCAGGCTCCTTAGTGACATAGTTTAAGTTTAATTTTTACAGGGAGCAAATCATTAAAAATCAACAACAGATCATACTAGTCTGAGGTAGATGTTTGCAGTCAATTACATATGAGGCTTGCTTATTCATGTTGCTAGTATATAATACCCCTTTCAAGATGAGAAGTACTTAGTTTTTCATTTTGAATATTGCCATAACATATTGAGAAAAAATGACCACTCAAAAAAGGAAAATTAAGTAAACAATCTTAATTAGTCTCTATGAAGGCTTACCAAGGCATGTTGGTAAGTGTTTACCTCTGCAGGCATCATTTTAATGCATATGGCCATGATACTTTTCTCTGCAGAAGACGTAGGGTTGTAATACACTTGAACTCTGTATATTATTTTCTCTTGGTAAAGACAAACACAAATAATACTAACAGACAAAGAGAGTTGTTCCTGAGCTTTCTCAGTCCATATTTTGTCAATTGATCAACATGGCACTGTGATGATATGTGCAAGTGCCAGCATATCCAACTGGAATTTTATAAAGAATGATATGTCCTTTGAATATCAAGCTGATTTATACAAGCTGTTTGTGTTACAAATCTATTGTATGTCATTTATATATCAAACTGAGTTGTACAGATGCTTATGCTGAAAATGTATTTTTGAGCTTTGCTTGTGTTAATTGTGTTAAATGTATCAACAGTGCACCCTACTGGAATAAAAATGAATGTTACATGTATTATTGCAACTGAATTAAATGTGCCAGCTAGCTTACTTTAACAAAATAAGGGAAATGTAAATGAGCTGTTAAACCATAAAAATTGCACCCCACAGTGCTGAATAGGACTGGAGATGCTAGGTCTGGAAAAAAGCTTTTGT
Source organism: Protopterus annectens (assembly GCF_019279795.1). NCBI lineage: Eukaryota > Metazoa > Chordata > Ceratodontiformes > Protopteridae > Protopterus > Protopterus annectens. The sequence goes on along the minus strand of NC_056732.1, from coordinate 539,084,310 downwards.
TCATTAGCTCGTTAAAAAGAGGGGAACCCCAGGCACTGCCATAAACATTTAGATGTGTATTGTAGCCTTCTATGCTAAATTCCTGTCTCACCTTCAAAGGGGAATATTGCAGGAACTTAAGAGTCAGGTGACCAGATTAGGTCATTCTGCCAGATCTCTTAGAAATTATATTTTAGCTATTACAAAGAGAGTATTGAGTATTCTGTTTGGGGGCCTGACTAGAGAGACCGTGCACATATTTCATCTTGTCTTACCCAAGTAAGTTATTAGTGGACAGTAAATTTTCCTATATTAAGTCAGGCATATAGTGAAGCTTAGTTTACAGAGTGTTTTTCTTTATTTGTATGAGTCTGTCCATCAATGTTAATTTCAATATTTTCTGTGATTTGAACTCTGTGGTTTACTGTAAATACATATTGAATATTTTCATCTTCTTTTATTATTTATTATTAACTATATTTAAAACTTCTATTGTAGATGGTCCTTGTAGAAAATATCTAATCTTTGAGAGTACTTATATTTATTTGGTGACACTGTGTGGGCCACTCCAGAAGGCCTAGCTGTCTTGGTCAGCTACTATCATTTGTATTAATATTAACTTTACTCAGCATAATTGGATATCCTTTTAAGAGCCTTCTACTAACTGACTGGTGGCAGTGAATCTACCTTATAGTCTGTGCAAAGTCGGTAGAGAGGGTAATCTGTGCCAGCCTTTCCCAGGTGTGTGTGTGTGTGTGTGTGTGTGTGTGTGTGTGTGTGTGTGTGTGTGTGTGTGTGTGTGTGTGTGCACACGCGTGTGTCTGTGTATGTGTGTGTGTGTGTGTGTGTGTGTGTGTGTGTGTGTGTGTGTGTGTGTGTGTGTGTGTGTGTGTGTGTGTGTGTGTGTGTGTGTGTGTGTGTGTGTGTGTGTGTGTGTGTGTGTGTGTTTGTGTGTGTGAAAATTAAATCTTACCGAGTGTGTGTATCAGCTACTTGGGAAGGGATACAAAGCCCTGGGTTCACAGAGAGGGTGCTAGAGGACGTGGCTTAGATACTCAGCTGAGAACCTAACCCTACAGCTGTTCCAGTGGGGAGTCTTATTGAGGACCTGGAGGGTGACAGATGTAGACAAATCCAGACCCCAGGCTGAGTGTGTTCCCTATGTGCTCTTAAGGGAAATTGTACTTCATGCATGGAGGTCTGTATCTGGAAATACTGAGTGCATCTATTTGTATTCTAGGTGCACATCCCTCTCTAGTGTCAGTGTGAGGGTTCAGGCTCCTTGACTGCTGGAGACATCACATATTGGTAGCAGTGGTGGCCATCACATATTGGTAGCAGTGGTGAACATTACAGGCACCACCACATAACATCTGGGGCTACCTGGACTATTTAAGACATGGGTCCTTCCTAACAGTTTTTTAATTGTAGCAGTTGCCTATTGCAAGTCTTGCATGTAATCTAGTTAAGGACTACTCACCCACTGATAAAGCTGAATGTTGTCTGTGTTATTTTAATTAAGTCTTGCTTGATTTGTTCGAATCAGATAGTAGATAAATGTTTTGTTTACAGCAAGTCCAATCTTGAATAGGTAGGAGTCTCATAAACAACACAGCTGAGGTATGATTAGCTATTACCTGGACAGCATTTCAATATGTAAACAAGGAGTTGGCCAATTTTGGCCAAAATGTTAAGATTGTCATTTGCCATTGCTCAAATAGTTTGTTTAAGGCATTATGCAAACTTCTCAGCAGGCCCATTACTTGCTGGATATCAGGGAGCAGATGCAATATAGCAAATGCTATTGTAGACTATTGGGAATCTACTACATTTCATTCCCAATTGTTCTGTTTCTTGATTTATCCCTGACCATCACACATAACTTCTAGTTATTGCCTTCACTTTCAGTACTGTAAAATGACTTTGATGAAGTTCTTGTAATAGTCTATGCTGCAATACAGTGGATATGTGCTACTCAACATGTTTTTGTAACTCCCGCTTCACACAGCCCACATTTAATTAAGTGTATCCCATCTAGGATAACAATCAGTCAGTAGAGATGTCCGTTTAATAGTCCAGTCATTTTAAGTTACAATATACACTTATGATAAAGCTTTTTCACATCTGCTTTCTACATTTATCAAGTCTGTTATAAATAGCAGGCTTTCAATCTGACTGAAGGAAGTCATATCATTCCACTTCTTCGTGCTTGTCACATATGATCTTTGGTGGTAATACATTCAAAACTTCAGCATTTGCATGGCATTCAGTATGTTTTTATTCAATTTGACATTGGTGTCCACTCATAAACTTTGGCCATTGCTGCATTTGAGCAGCTGCTATGTTAAGTAAATCCTTATGTGGGTGTTTTGTGCAATAATAATTTCTCTGCCAAGTAGGTATTGTTTAAACTTCTTGACACCCCACACAAGATTTAATTCCTCTGTGTCGAGAGGCATATGCTTTCTTATCTACAGATAAGAATCATAAAGAAAGTGCTGTAGGGATGTCATTGCCATCTTCTCTAACATGCAACATTACTGTTCCAGTACCATATGTGGATGCATCACAGGCCAGTCTGAACTGGAAGGAAAGGTTTATAGTATGTTGAAATGTGAACAACCTCATTGATTCATTAAAATAACTGTTCCCATTCTTTGGTGCATTTCCAACTTGCAGAAGCTCATTCAGAGTTTTCAAAACAGTTGCCAGATGTGTCAAAAATTCACTTTACAAAGAGCAAGAATACCTTGTTGACATGGAGCCTTTAGTACAGCCTGAATTTTGTATTAAAGTATGCAGTTCTTCGGCTTCTATAATAAGCATGCAGTGCATGACACTTGACTGCAAGAGCTCATGTTTTGTCCTATCTAGCTGTTATCCCATACCTATGTAGTGCTCCTTGTCTGTTGGTCCAGTGATGGTGACATTATCAATGTAATGATGGACTCTATGCAGTTAGTGAAGAACCTGATCTATTGCCATTGCCAGACAGCTATGGGCAGACGTTACCTCAGACACCAATCAGTTGTAATGGCAGAGGCTGTACTTTTTGTTAGGCACACTTTATAGTATTTTTGCATCCATATGGAAGGAGGCATCAGCTACGCTGGCCTTTGAAAACCTCTGCTTATCTCACACATCGTTCAACATGTCCACAGATCTTGGTAAGGGATACGTTTCAGTTTGGAGCAGTGGGTTAATTGTGGCTTTAAAGTTCCTAAAAGTTATGAGGTTGCTATTTTTTTATTTACTGCAGGAATGACTGGGATAGCCCAAGGACTCCAGTCTACTTTTTTGAAAAAAAAAATAGTTTATTTCCATATATTTTCCATACAAATTATTGAAACCAGACATTTATGGAATAACTTCAATCAATAGCAAAAACCTAAGAAAAGGAAAAATAAATTAACAGCAAACAAACAGAAATATATTAAATCCTAAATATACTAAAACTTTATATTAACTGTTTACAACTGTATACAATACTACATTAAAGGCATTTATTAAGCTTTAGAACTTTTGGACTAAAACTATAGTATCACAGTGGATAGCAGTGTTGCTTCACAGCAAAAGGTTCCCCCAGTTTGATACTCAGCTGGGGTGCCTTTCTTGCAGAATCTGCATGTCCTACCTGTGTTCATGTGGATTTCCTTTTTGTTCTCTGGTTTCTTCCCACATTCCAAAGATAAGCAGTAGGTAGAATGGGCACTCTAAATTGGCCATTAGTGCAAGTGTGTGGTGTGAAAGAACTACCGTGTCAGGGCTAGCCACCCGGTGGTGTGAACCTTGGGTCTAGATGATTGCACTGTTGAAGTGACACCCTGACCCCATGTGCAACAATGGGAAAAAGGGGCTATGGATGGATGGATGGATGGATGGATGGAAGCAAAGTGCTATCTACTTGAAAAAAAATCAATGAAATCATTAGCATGCAAGACAGAATACAATCTAGTTTTATAGGATAGTAAACATTTAAGTTAAAATTTTAAATAGAGTATAGCACTTTGATATGAGAAAATATTATCTTTGGTATTAGAAGACATGGATATGATTTTAAGGCTTTTAAGTGTTTATAGGTAAATTCTATTAAAGTTTTCCAATTTAGGGAGTTAAATACATGTAATTAATGTAAGAATATTAGATTTATGGGAATTAGAATATGGGATATGTAAAATTTTAAAAGTCCAATCCATGGGCTCCATATTGGTAAAGGTAGTCTTAATTCCTCCGAATAAAGCAAACCATAGATTTTGTACTAATTTGCACCACAATAAGATTTGTAACATGTCGGCATTTTCCTTCTTATAATGTATGCATTTTATAGGACATTTGGGGCTGAATGAAACCGTTTTAACTGAAGTAAGATACATGTTATTAAGTATCATGGATTATGTAAATAATAATGTTTTTTGTTATCAATTTGGTTAGAATATAAGGACATCCAAAAAGCTTGGTAAACACACACATTTTTAAATGTATTTATTTATTGCTAATTTATAAGCCTTAGAGAGGGCTTTTTCTTGTGGTATGCTAGACATGAACTCATGTAAAAATGTGATATTTTGAGGTAATTTGATATCATACATATAATTATAATAAATATATTATATTATTTGGTATAATATAACCTTTGGAAAGATTCAGTTTTAAACAAACATCTTTTGGGGAGTTGGAATTACTTGAAATAAAATCTCAAATCTGTTTATATTTTAATAAAGGAAAATGCAATAGATCCAGTCTACATTTTTGCAACAAGAGGGCAGTTAACCTAAGGTACTAGATGTGCCTCAAAAGTCCATGGACATGCATTCTAATTAAGCAGAGTTTCACCCTTAATGTGCTATTGAGTACTAATGCCACTTTTATATCAAAGGGCAGCATCTCTTAATATTGGCTCTTATTTTCTTCTTTAGTTTTTGGCACAGCAAGCCACACCCGATGGCTCTTTATCTGCCTCCAGTCAGCATGGGCATATATTAAATCAGCGAATGCTTAAAAAAGCGAATGCTGATTTATTGACCCCATGTAAGTGAAAGATTACAATCCCAAACACTCAGAACAGCGATTTTTTTTCCCAGGGGGAAAAAAAAATCACTGTTCAACAAAAAAAAAAAATAGATAAATAAATAAAAATAAAAACATTAAAACATTACATAAGGGGGGGGGGGCTTTACCCCACACACCCCCTGATGTGGAGAGTTGTGCCCCCACACCCTCCTACTTAAATATTCCAACTCCGAGGTCACACTACAGTGATAAAAACAGCAAAGTAACAGAAGTGGCCAAGTGATTTCTTTCCCAGGGAAAGAAATCGCTTATATGCCAGTTTGCTATTTTGCTGTTTCATTCTTTTAAGTTCGATCAAGACGCATTCGAAGGAGTGCGTCTTCGATCATATAATAGGAACACAATCAGCACATGTTCTCATAAGTATGCACCCCCATTTTGCACAATATACATATTTAACATTTCCCTTTAGCCACTGCGACAGGCAGCACACCAAGAGCAATACCATTTTTATGAGTGCATGTTTTGAGAGGGTCAGAAGAGGTTTTCTGCGCAGCATTTAACTAGAACTCAATCCGAGGTAAAAAGATGGCATTTGATGCCCATGTCTGAGTACAACAACATTAACAGTACAACTGGTTGAGTTAAGCAGATAACAAGTACAGAGTACCAGTGTTAGCAGTACTGTATTTGTGGTGTTTGGTGTGAAGTGATTGTACGTGTCCAGTTCCATCTACAGGTTAGCACCTTAACATTCTTCACTGGAAATCCCAGTGTTTACACAGATGCACTGGGTTGTACATTGGGGACAGTTAAGGCATTGATGGGGTATGTAGGTTTTCAGCTGCCTCAAGGGTATAACAGAATGGTAGTCTTGTGGGTTTTGTTAATCTCAGAGTACAAAATACTGCCGTGCCTTGCATTTTAGATGATGTATCTCTATACTCAGGTTGTAAGGCTTTCTGTTCCACTGTGCATTCTCAGCACATTCTCTTTTACACTTTTTATGTCGTTCTTTTAACTTACTGTGTTATCCTACTATCAGCTCTGAGCTTGTATTTCCATACTGGAGACAAACTACTGATATTTCTGAAAATGTGGTCACTCTCCTATGGCCAGTCTGGAGTGCTTTTGTTTTGCCTTCTTGCCTTCACTGTGCTGCTCCACATTCAGGTTAAAGGTATATTTTTAGCACGTGTATAATTGTTAACATAGGAAGTGAAATAAAATAAATAAGCAGAAACATAGGCAATCTAAGTTATTGTATTTATTTTATACAAGAAATTGTTTCAGTGACTAGGAAGCAGGCACCTACTGACACTAATTAATTGAGGAACAGCCTTGTGTGAAACGTCTTTTATATTTGTAAACATCAGACTTCGTGCTTTTCACCATTTGTAACAAATCCTGATCCAACTCATTACAATTTGTTGTTGATTTAGTTCAGACTAACATATAAAACACAGTATAGCTTTCTAAGCAATTGAAAATATGACTATATTGAGTGACATATGTGACTGTATATATTCTACATGTGCAGAAATGTAATACATCTTATTTGCCTCCCTACCTTGACAAATTACCTCCTAGTTCTATTTATAGTAATGTTAGTAAATACATGCAAATTACATAGACAAAGATACTTTGAAGAGTCTTTTTCCCACTAATTGACATAAACAGTTACCTCATATTTAGTCACTGCCAAGCATTCTCTATTTTTTATTATGTCACAGGGCATACTACATTTTATATTCATGTTTCCTTGTTTACAAAAGTGCTAATCTTTATTATAATGTCACAGCTGCTCCAGAAAACTAAGTTGGTTAAGAAAATAACTTTATAGAACTGTAACTTAACAATAAGCATATGGGGCCCACAATCCCTGGATTTATGATTCATTAAACTGAAAAATGTTGCATGCTCTAACAGTTTTCTTCATGGTTTGAAAACTGATGTTACGCTTTTTAATGCTGTCAGCCTAGAAGGTACAGGCAGATGTTTCCATGTTCACAAGTGCAGAACAAATGTTAAAAATACGAACAGTAAATTTCTGAAGTATGAAAAACAATGTTTTGGTATAAAAAGCTGTTTGAATGTGCCTTGATTTTACATCTTATTTCAGCATCTAGTCAAAGTAAAATATCGAAATAGTTAAAATGTAGAAGTAAACCAAGGATATCCTTAACATTAAACAAACTGCACTTAAAGGAATGCCATAAACAAGGCTAGATTTGTTTGTGAGTTAATCACCCAGCTTTCCAAGATCCATGACTGATTTGAGTTGTTAGATTTCTAATTACTGCACCTGTGGGGAGACGATTAAACTACCTTCTCAGATAAAGTATATAAGTAAGGCACAGATGTTGCTTATCAATTGATTTTATGCAAGTTTTTTAAAGGGATCAGAAGCTGATAGTCTGGTAAAGTAAAACATCTTCTTATGTTTTAAATAGTTTTAAAGTTCTGCTGAGATAACATGTATAAGTATCTTCTCTGCTAATGACAGGTCTTTAATTGACTGCATACCTCAGATGAGGTAGAGGGATAGTCAGAAGGAAAGATGAGGTGCAAAGAATGATGCAGCAAATTCACATGAGAGAGAAAACCCCACAAAATAATCCTTTTTGATAAACATGCAAAACTGTTGTTATGTGCGCATATCTGTTTAAAAAAAGATCAAAAGTTAGATGCTTTCACATTTCAGCCATTTGACAGTGTTGTTCACTGTGTAGAGAATTAGTAGTATTGTATTTCACATCAGGGTTTTCTGGTAGCAAAAGCCCAATCAAGACCTTAGAGAGGCAACAGATGCACAAGTCAGGGTGTGGCAGCGGGCAGTGGGGTGCCTGCAGCTCCAGGAACTGCAGCCATATTGGTGGGTGAGTTAATGTACCTCCTTCTGTGACAGGATTATCCAAATCAGCGTTCTGGGGATGTGAAGTCAATGAACAGGCAACATACAAATAAATGAACGGCACTCAGAGGGGCGCATTTCATAGTAAATAACTCATACTATAATGCCATTACTGGTAAAAGTCAGTGTCACATACACAATACCCTCACACATTTAAAGATCTAAGGACATATAGTACTTTGCAACTGAAATAGTATCCCAGCTAAAGAACAGAACTACAATTTAAGGCTCTGTAACAAATGTTATGTAATACATGCAATATGAGGGGATGCCGTACGAGAAGTAAAATAACCTGCCAAGACAAACGTATGGAACAATTTGGATGCTAAAACTGTTGTATCATTTTTTTTTTTTTTTTTGCTAAATCCACATTGCATAAGAAGAAAACAAATCAGTAAAAACCAACTTGCATAGGTGCAATCTTATAGATCAGCCAAGAGTGTAAAACTACTACCAAAGATGAACTCTGGATGGGCAAATGGGATTTCATCAATTCTTTATTGTTGAAAGTAGAACTCACAATCGGAAGCTGGAAAGTCTGTCTTACAGAGTCAAACTTCTACAAGATCTGCAAAAAGACAAGAAGATGCTGTCAGCAATGTTAACTCTAATATATTTTGCAAAATTGAGTGACCCTGCATCCTGAGTGCTCAACATAGCATAGCAGCTGCTAGCTTTAAACAGAATACATAACTCCCTGTTCCTATCAGGCTATATAACAGCCTTTCCAAACTGGCCACATTATTTTCTGTCTTTATGCATAATGTTATCTTGATCTGTATAAGAACAATGCTACACCACTATGCACACACATACACTGTCACAGCAATGTTGGAGTCTTCAGTTATACCTCAGAGACATGGAACCATCACAGTACAAGTACTTCTTCAAATGTACATCTCAAGCATCTGGAATATAAAATAAAGAAAACTGTAAAGCAGACATGACTGAAATGGAATATCACCAGAGATATTTTCTAGTCACATGCTCATACTGATGTCCCCTCTTCTACACCTCACATTTAAAAAACACACATTTCACCAAATGCTGCATTTTATACACACACAATAAATGTCTGCAACAATTTCATATATTCTATCTACAAACTTAAGTTTTCTTATGATTAATCATTCTTCTAAGGTGTCTGTCTATGGATCCATGTTGTAGGCATTCTTTTAGACATTTATAGAATTTTATAATGTATTGAAAGATACATTTCCGTATGCACTGAGAGTTTTATTTGCAACTGAATATGTGAAGTTTTTTTTTTTCTTTAGTCTGACTTGGCATATTATTCATGACGACATCCTTTTCCAAGTTCATCTCAAATATCCATGCAGGACATTTGTTTACTGCAGCTGGATATTTCAGGAATACAGACAGCGATCTGGACCTGACAATATCATGATCCCCTGTTTATCTAGATCATTACTACAGGTCTGATTGGAAGTATCACAGAGTCATATCTTCTTCAGCTGATATGAATACAAGGAGAGCTCTTAATACTGATCACTACTGTGTCATGTCTCACACTAAGGTTGCTTGAGTAGAATATTTAGCTTCTGTTTCTGTTGCTGAGGAATTTTCTCATGCCTAATTGTTTATGTGAGGTGGTTAGTAACATGAATGAGTGAGTGGTCATGGTATATTTGTTTACATAAGGAAGCTAGTAGCATGATTCATTGGTAAAAATATAATTGTTCGTGTAAAGTAGTTAGTTGTATGATTGAGTGGTTAAGGTGTACCTTTTTATATAAGGTAGCTAGTAGCACAACTGAGAGGTTAAGGTGCGGCTGTTTACATAAGGTAGTTAGTACAGTGATTGAGTGGTTAAGGTGTAACTATCCACATAAGGTAGCTAGAAGCATGACTGAGTAGTTAAGGTGTAGCAATTTACATACGGTATCTAGTAGTGTGATTGAATTGTTAAGGTGTAACTGTTCACATAAGGTAGCTAGTAGTGTGATTGAATTGTTAAGGTGTAACTGTTCACATAAGGTAGCTAGTAGTGCGATTGAGTAGTTAAGGTGCTTGATTGAGTAGTTAAGATTTCCCACTCCTCATTTCTTGATACACTGGAAAATATTAAGGTACAACCTAACACCCTAATAATAGGCAATTTCAACTACCCCACCATTAACTGGTAAAACTACTCATGTACCAACTTTTGTGCTCAACGTTATCTGGAATTCATAAATTCTAATGCCTTGGATCAACTTATCCATACCCCCACCAGGGGTAGCAATATCCTAGACCTGGTCATTACCAACATGGGCAACTGGTGTTCCACACCAGAGGTCAATTTCTCGTTGCTCAGATCCAACCACAAGCAAATCACCCTAGACACCACATCCCAGCCGCACCCCCCATTAGGGAAACCACCGTAAAAAAATTCTCCAAAGCCAACTTCTCGCTTCTTAAGACAGAAGTGGCAAACGTCACAACACCCATGCTGACAGACAGTAGAGATACGACTGCTGAATCCTATACAATTGCACTTTATAAGCACTTACACAAGTGCATGGATCGTGCAATTCCAAACCAAGATGCTATCCTCCAAAAAAAGGAAGCCAATGTGGTGGTTCCCTGCTATAAACAAACTCTACAACAGAAGAAAGAAACTGTTGCAAAAAAGAGTAAAATTCCATGACTGGAGGAACTCTGTGGTCAGCCTCAGTAAGAAGCAGAGATCCATCATAAAATCCTCCAAAGCTAGTTACGAAAACAAAATTGCCACTGATTCTAAAGACAAACCACAAAGCATTTTATAGCTATGTCAAGAATCTCAATGGCAGCACCTAGATCTGCTCTGAGTTACAGCACAATGGCACTAAATATACAGAACCAACTGATATTGCCAACATCCTGGCAGATAGGTTCAGTGCTAACTTTACCTCCCTCTCACCCCCTAAAGGGCCCATCTCTATACCGGAAGAATGGAAAGTACCTATAATCATGGCTGCACAGGTAAAAAACACACTCCCCAAAGCCAAGAACACAGCATCCATGGGACCTGACAACATCCCAGGCTGCATTCTACATGAACTACAGAATGAACTGGCACCCCACCTAAGTACCATGTTCAATCATAGCCTCAACTCAGGCTTTGTGCCCACTGAATGGTGCACTACAACAGTTATCCCACTCCACAAAGGGGGAGCCGCCACAAACCCTGGGAACTACTGCCCCATTAGCCTGACGAGCCTGGTCTGCAAGGCTATGGAGCATATCATCATGGAACTTATAAACAATGACATTGGTAACCTCCAAACTCTGGACCCTACCCATTTCGGGTTTGTAAAAGGCAGATCATGTCTCCTAAACCTGATAGACTTCTTTGAAGCAGTCACCAAAGCTGTAGATGAGGGTAAGGTGGTACACACAGCCTATCTAGATCTCGCCAAGGCTTTTGACACCATCCCCCACTCTGGAATTATAGACAAACTAACTAAACTAGGTATAAATCCCTATGTCACAACATGGGTTGCCAACTGGCTCACTGACCAAACACACACTGTGAAAGTAGCAGACTCTAAATCCAACTTCAGACCAGTGACAAGTATAATACCACAGGGTTCAGTCCTAGGTCCTCTCCTGTTTGATATCTACTTCTCTGAAGTACAGGCTAACACAGAAGGTCTTTGGCTAACAAAGTTTGCAGATGACTGCAAACTAGGAGTCATAATCAAATCTCCTAATGATGTGGACATACTGCAAAAGGGCCTCACTGAGACAGATGCCTGGTGTCAGAGCCATGGCCTCAAGCTCAATGCCAAAAAGTGCATTGTCATCTCTTTTGGTAAAAACTCTGTAGCCATGAACTACCACATAGGCAGTAGTCTACTTAACACCGAAAGTGTGATAAGAGATCTTGGGATACAGGTGGACAGTAGTCTCTCCTTTGATAATCACATCGCTACAGTAGTCAGGAAATCCTTCTACGTGGCACACCTCATCACAAAAGGTTTCTCATCCAGGAAAAAAGAGGTCACTGTTCCCCTCTACTCATCACTTATTAGACCCATTATAGAGTACAATGCCCCTTTTGGCATGTACCTCACAAGACATCTACAACAACTGGAAAGGCCATAGAAATACCTCACAAAGAGGATTACCGGCCTCAAACAGATGCCCTACACAGACCGTCTCAAAAAACTCCAGCTTTACTCTGTCACATATCACCTACTCAGAGGCAATCTCTGCCTAACATACAAAGCTAAGTCAAACCCAGGGCTGTTGGACATGCTCCACGTAAAGAAATCCCAATCCCTCTGAGCTACACACTCTAGGGACCTAAACCTTGTCACCACAATAAACAGAACATGCTGGAGGGATAGATTCCTGTCTCAGAGACTTCCTATACTCTGGAACAAACTACCGTTCTATATCAAACAAATCTCTCATTAGCACTCTTCAAGAAAAATCTTGATGATTGGATGGGAGATAGGAAATTCACCCCGGGGATCACTTCTGTGGCTCTGCTTGACAGGAGCACAGGAAAATACTTTTCTTGGGTGGCAAAAGCCAGGGTATAGTTTGGCTAGTCTTATATAGGCCCCAGGGCCAGTAGCTTAGTACCTACCTATGGACCTATGAACCTATGAACTATTTACGTAAGGTAGCTAGTAGCATGATTGAGTGGTTGAGGTATAACTGTTCACATAAGGTAGCTAGTAGCGTAATTGAGTGGTTAAAGTCTATTATTTGGATAAGGTAGCTAGTAATGTGATTGAGTGGTCTAGGTATAACGGTTTACTTAAGGTAGCTGAGTAATTAAGGTATAACTGCTATATTCATATCTTTATCTACATAAAAACATATTATTATGAAGTTATATTGCCCAGTGCGTTTGCTAATAGCATTTATGGAAATGAAACAGCAGAATCTTAAATATGTACATATCATTCAGAATAAAAAGCAATACGTTTGTATTTTGCAGTAACCTTTAAAATGATGTAAAACATCACTTTACTGATTACAAAAATTATGGATTTTATTTCATAGGAACACTAATAATTTATATATAGAGAGTTTGTCATCCCCAAAAATGTCAAAATGCATGCTTGATGTGAAGGAAATGACAAAAAAAAACAGTTAAATAACTATATTGAAATACTAGTGATACCTAACAATAAAGGACCATCCCTAAGATGAAGAAAGGTTTATTGCCATACAGAACCTTTAGCTCAGAAGATGCATGCATCACACTAAACATTTTGCATTCAGAGAGCACTTTTCAGCTGAGGTTTTCCCTCATGGAGTCTGCAGCATAGAGGTCAGTCTCACAGATTAAAATACATGCAAATGCAGCAGTCCAGGGTAGTAGCTCATGCTAATTATCCATGAGCTCCACCTCATGAATGTACATTGTTCCCAGTTTGTCTAGTAAAATTTTACTCTAGGACAAAAAATTGACTAATGTAAAATCAATATGAATACTTGGGGTGCAGGTAAGTTCAGCAACAACATGGGTGTGGGAGATATTAGTCTGTGTGGTTCTGTGTATGTGTATTAATGAGGCTACATGAGTGTGTGTGTGTGTGTGTGTGTGTGTGTGTGTGTGTGTGTGTGTGTGTGTGTGTGTGTGTGTGTGTGTGTGTGTGTGTGTGAACATGTATATGTTTGTTGTCTTTTCATGTGAGTGTATGACTGAATATTTCTGTGTAATAAGGTGTGGAAGGAATTGATTGTTGATTTGACCAAATGTTATTGCGCAAGAATGTTTAGGAGTGTGTGTGTGTGTGTGTGTGTGTGTGTGTGTGTGTGTGTGTGTGTGTGTGTGTGTGTGTGTGTGTGAACATGTATATGTTTGTTGTCCTTTCATGTGAGTGTATGACTGAATATTTCTGTGTAATAAGGTGTGGAAGGAATTGATTGTTGATTTGACCAAATGTTATTGTGCAAGAATGTTTAGGAGTGTGTGTGTGTGTGTGTGTGTGTGTGTGTGTGTGTGTGTGTGTGTGTGTGTGTGTGTGTGTGTGTGTGTGTGTGTGTGTGTGTGTGTGTATGTGTGTGTGTAGGTTTAAAAATGTTTGTGTGTATCTGTGCCTTTGCTACCATGATGCAGAATCTGCTAGAAGGAACACTGGTACAGTCAGGTCTTACAGTTATAGTGTTTGATTCCGAGACATGGTAGTCAGCCAATAATGTGGTCTTTCTCAATGGGTTCATATCTGGCTCTAAGTCATATTTTTCACTGGCATGCTAACAGACCAAAGTGCATTGGGCAATTAGTGTGAGTGATGAGAATTTTATTGTATTCTAGCCCATACCTCTGAAACTTATTCTACAGTGATGAGCTACCAAATGCACTTATTCTATAATCCCCAGTACAAGTTTTGTGCATAGCTTTATCATCATGTTATATACTTTACTATATATGAACCGGATAAAGGTGGCATTCAAACATCCAATGGCATAAAAATTGCCTATTCAGGTGTCTGATGTAATGACAAATCAGAAAATAAAAATAGTCTGAAGATTTGTATCATTCTGCACCGTAAACAAAAGATAAATAAAGGTCTAGTCTGGACATATGCTGTATTACTTACCTGCAGCAGTTGGTCATATTTCCAATACTAATGGTAATAGAGTGTATTGTGACATGCCAGACTATTATAGTGAATTACATATAAACCCAACATTTTGCATCTATGAATAAAAAGACCATAAGCCAGATCCCATATCAAAAATTTCTAATAAAGATTTCAGAGAGTTACAATTGAATACTTCATAGGTTCATAGATTGGTACTAAGCTAACTGCCCTTGCAAGCCATTTTAAGCCTAGGGGTAGTCTCACAGATTAAAATACATGCATTACCAAGTGCACCCAGGATTCCCATTTGACCATTAGAAATTTTTGCATAGTACGTTGCTGAATTTAACTTTAGCACATTATCCCTCAGTACTTGGGAGTTACGTTTGTAGTCACAAAACGCTGTTTTTTATAGTGAAGCATATATGAAATATGGCATAATAACTCAGTAAATCTATATTCTCAATGTTTTCTATTTTTTTAACCCTAAGCTGATATCATATACCCACTGTCATGGAAACTGAGTGTGGCGTAATATGCTAGACAGTGAAGGTATAATATCTATGGATAAAAAACATATTTTAAATCCCTCTGAGAATACTTCACAAATTTTTCTAGAAAATACAATAAGGTACATATGTACAAAAAGCATGTAAAATTCTGACATTAGGGATCTGAGTGCATCTTAGTGCTGAAATTACATATAGCACTTTTTTCATTCGCCATATGGAAGATGAAGTTTGTAGTCATAAAGAGGTTACATTTTATATATATATATATATATATATATATATATATATATATAAAAAATATATATACATATATATATATATATATGTGTGTGTGTGTGTGTGTGTATATATATATATATATATATATATATATATATATATATATATATATATAGATACAGAGAGAAAGATAGATATAGATTTTATATATATATATATATATATATATATATATATATATATATATATTTTTTTTTTTTTTTTTTAATTCTGTTGTAATACAACTCAGTAGAAATGTATTCTAGGCATGCGTTGCATTTTCTACCCTTAACAGAAGTCATATACCCACTACTACTAGAAATCAAGTGCAATAACACTTGGCAGAGTGATGCATTAAAATGACCATGTAGGCCTTTTGACAGACCTTATCAGTGCAGGATCATAGCTCTGAAACTGTCATTTTGTAGCAAAACTTTTGAACAGTATTTTTTTTGTCAGTTTAAAGTATACTTAAGGTGTTCTTTCAGGTACATAAACAATGGGATAGATACATGCTTTATTTCTGAGTTCCAAATCATAATTTCTAGTAATTCTTTTGTTTCTCTATTTTGTTATGTATGTTGGTAGATCCTGGAAAACATAACTCACTTTTAAGGATTCATCTGTTTTTAGTTTTTATGCCATAAAAACAACATTTTATCTATTATATAGTTTTCCCCTTAAGAAAATGGGAAAAATGCATGCTTCTTTTGTATTGAAGCCAAATATATTTAGATTAAGAATTATGTGAAATTACAATAATAACATAACAACTTGCAATTCAAAACTTTTGATCATGCTTCTAAAATACAATACATAGTAATTTAATTGCATATTCTCCATATACTTCCCCAGACAATTTAAAGGATCTCTTTTTCTGTGTTAAATGCAGGCTCTAAGTCAAAGTCTACCTTACTAAATAAAGCCAATGCCACAAACCAGCCTACATCACATAAGTGCATATTTATGTTTCTGTAACATTCAACATATAACTGCCAACATAAAACTAATTTTCTAGCCTCACCATGGATGACAGTATACATCATGTAAATATCTACACAGCCCTCACAACTTCGTTATGTTATTAAATCAGTTTCCTCTCATTCCTTGCTTACTTTTTAAATGACAGTACCGGTAAATCATTTTTTAAATTCATGACTGAATTCATATAGATATTCTTGTATTTTATACCCATACATTTGCATGTCTAGTTACATCTTATGCCCTATTTCTATTTGTATATCTAACTTATGTGCTACTTTTTGATGCAACCTGTGCTTGGCATGAACTTCACAAATTTGGTTAGTTCTCTGCCTCAGAAAGCAAATATAAACAAATAAAATAAGTAAATACAGTACTTCCTTTCACAGTGAATAAATCACATACATTGTCCATAAATAAAGTCTTTGATTATTTGTCCATGCATAGCCCCCCAACACACAAACACACAGACACATACATATGTACACATAGATTCATACTGACTCTGAGAAACATGTGTTAGCAGTGGTCAGTCATTCATCTGTAGCCTGCCTGTCCACAAAGGATAAGTATTTTCTGTGCACCTGTTCAGTGTGATAAAAGTGGAATGAATAATTGCCATCGTATTACAAATTACCTAGTTGATCTCAAACATATACACGCACCCTTTCCCTTTGCTCGCACAGCTTTTTGCCACATCCAAAGATAACAAATTCCTGTGTATGTCTCTGTTGTTTATAATGGCCCTAGTAACCATCTCAATGAACACTTAGTACTGAGCATGTAATTGCCGTTTGCTCTTAAACACCACGTCCTCCAAAACAGCTACTTTCCTTTTACATTGCTGATGTCTGATTGTGATAAAACTGAAACAAGTTATGGTCTAGTAATATATTTCAGCATGTTGTTTTCATACAGTTGCACTTCCAAAAATGACCAGATATTCCTCACAATTAATTGAGATAAGTTGATCAGGTTTCAATTTCCCAGTTATATCTTCCATTAATATTCCTCAAAGCATTTCACGTTGTAATATATGCGGTATATGTGTAGATTATGCCATTGATAATACGTATTTGTTATAATCAAAACAATAGCAACGCTGAAAGAATTTTATGTTTCAGGCAGGTATTCAAAACTATGTAACAATGCCAGCAAGTAAACTGCTGGGAAATATGAAAGGAAATAAACAAAGTCTTAAAATAAGTAATTCAGGTTTAAACACACTGCCATATACAAACACCATTGAAGAATATGAAGACAGAACTTCCATAAAATAATGCATGTTATCAAGCCCTAAATGACAGAAAACTACCACAAAAACTGAGAAAAGATGCATTTAAATGTACAGGGGAAGTCAACAATGTTTATGTGACAGCAGAAAAAGTCAAAGAAAAGTATTCTCTGAAGATAAATCAAAATAATCTAGTGCATTTTTCACAGGTACTTTTTAGGTCAATACACGTTGCTTTATATTGTGATCACTGGGTGTTACTATAATTGGTGAAAGAGTATACAGAGGTGAATGAATAAGGGTACTGCATTTTTTTTGTGTTGTAGTTCTTTTATTTCTTTAGTCATAACTCAATCCTCAGTCCATCAGTTGTGATGGTCTAATCAAACACTAAGGCAGCTAAATAAACAGGATTTCTGGAAGCACAACAACCCAGTCTATTTCAATCTAATACCTCTAGAAATTCAGATTGGGTGCTGAATTGGATGATGAGTCTTTCATTATATGTCATACTTTTTAATGCCTGCACAGCCTTAATTTCCCTTCTCTGAACTCTTACTGTTTTATGACACAATGGTGGTGCATATGCACGTTTGAATCTAATCACTCTTTTATAAATAGGATGTTCAGTTTCTGAATTTCCTGTTCTTAAAAAAATCAGCATAGTTCCAAACAGTCTACAGAATAAATTGCACAAAAATGTGTTATAATCCTCAAGATTAAAATATTTCCACGATCACATCCAGCTATTTTATTGATGAAATGATTAAAAATGACTTTTCCAAAACAACAAAACTTAATTACCTTGCAGAGCTTAGACTCATAGAAGTTGACTGTTTTATATTCCATGTGCTATTCGAGTACATGTAAAACAATGACCACTATTGATTTATGATCTTCCTTGATGCTTGATATTCCTAATTGTATGATATATTGGTTAAACAGGCAAGTCCAAGGCTTACTCTTGAGAGTCATAGTCAACATACTTTGATGCTGAGATGTTACTTATCCATGGCATAAGGCTAGGTGCCTACAGTTTTAGCTCATGCATTTTGGCTTTCATGTAAATAATCCAAAATTGGCAAACAGGATGGCTGCTGCAGATGCTGATGTGCCTGTCTGCTGCATCACCCCTTCCTTGTGTGGGAAAACATCTAATTCCTTTTGAATGAGGGGTGAAGATTTCGTTCACTACTTTCCAGTAAACAAAGACCTGAGGATAAATTGCCTCAAGTATGGAAAGATGTAATATGTATTCATTATATGGGGCAGGAAAGCTAGAGAATTTTCTAGACTGTGCCAAACACAGGCACACATTATTAGTTTCCTGTTGCTAATCTGAACAGTCAGTTTGCTCTTTATGTTCATAATGCTATTAAATAACAGATATTTCAGCAGAGTTCCAATGTCACATGGGTGTGCATAGTCCAGTATGTCATTGCAGTTTGCTTGTGTATATCTTCCCCTGTACTGTACATATTCGTGAAATTAAGTGAACCAAGTTTTACTTTTCATGAGACTGTTACAATTGTAAGTCTTTTATGGCTCACATTCATATATTCAGTGATGCTTTTTCATTTTTATTTGCCACCCTTACAGACTACATCTACTAAGCATAAATAGTATGACAAAATAATATGACTACAGAAAGCACTGTCAGATTACACAACATCAGTGCACATTTCTTAGTAATAGAAATGTTTTCTGTAATGTCTGTACCCTTGTTTGTCACCATGCAAAAGCCCCTGCAGGTCCTGAATTTAAAGGTCAGTGTAAGAACAGCAGTAAAGTAAGTCAGTTTACCTTGGTGTACTGTTCTAACCTAACTGATTTTGTGGAAGGAGTAGACATGACTGAACACAATGTTCAAAGCATGAGTTAGGTAAAATATTACACTGTAACTGAAGAAATGTCCAGTGCAAAGCCATATTATTGGATGAATTTTTAGATTCCATGATAAGAACGTGTAGAATAAGGACTGCACTAGGAAACCGCTTTTTTTCTTCTTCTTCTTCTTTTGACTTTTCCTGGTTACTGGTCGCCAAAGCAGATCACCTGTCCACTCATGATTGGCAGTAGAGTTTTACAGTGTCGAGTTGCCAGCCCGATGCCCAACCTTCCACTGAAGGTACACACATGCACGCACTCACACCTAGGGCCAATTTAGAGTATCCAATCCACCTACAGTATTCTTTGCGATGTGGGAGGAAACCGGAGCACCCGGAGGAAACCCACACGACCACTGGGAGGACATGCAGACTCCACACAGAACGCACCCCAGCCAAGAGAGAAAAATACTAAATGTATTAGTTTTCAGTATGAATAACAAACAACAAATTCATGAATAAACATGTTCTTTCTGACACTGTAAAACATTTGTTTTTGCACCACAGTCAGACAGGAACTCCAAACACACTGAAACACCAAATTATGAAATCCCAGAAAGAAACCAATATCTACTGAAAGTGAACATTGAAATTCTTTTTTTTTTCTTAATCATGAATTCACTCTCTCTGTATATATATATATATATATATATATATATATATATGTATATATATCTATATATATATATATATATATATATATATATATATATATATATATATCATGTAAATAACTAAAGCTACCTTTTGGACAAACAAGTAATTCTTCAGAATTAAAAAGTGAATCTTCAATAATGCTTATATATCAATAATTGAAAGCATTAAAGTGAGTTATCAATAAAATGCAGTCATACATAATCAATTAAAACAGACAAGCAACCCAGAGCTTAAAAATATAATTAAAAAAAATACAAAAAAAATAAAATCATAAAAATTGTCAGCATGTGAACTTTTTTTGACAGCATTGTGTCTGCATAATTCCCCCCTCTTCTATTTTCAAATAATATCTCAGTTTTGAAAATTTAAGTTTGCATTTGAATATTGAAAGCTGCATGTCAGCTTTTTACAATGTTTAAATAAAGTACTTGCACATTTACATTTGTATATATCATAAGTCTGGTATACATTCAATTTTCTGACATAAAAACACAGACTTGAGATTGCATATACTTATTTCAACTTGTATTTAAATAAATAGTTACATGATTTAGATTTAGTCTGATGAAGTCCTTACTAGATTAGGGAAACAAAAGTGCTTACTGGATAGTAAAGCAGGGTTCTGCATCTGTATGGTACTTATTTAATTAATTAATTTATTTGTTTTATTTGTTTTATTTATTTATTAACGTATGTTAGCAACGGCTTTGGTAAAACTGAACCTTATTTTTGGTTTTGGTTAACCACCAAATTACTGCTAAAATGTAACCTATTCTGAAGCACCTTATTTCAGTCCATTAAATTTAAATACCAGAGGTTCTTTGTATCTGAACTAACCCAATTCAAATCAGGTTAGTTCAAATACCAGAGGTTCTTTGTATCTGAACTAACCTGATTTGAATTGGTGCAGGAAATACAATAAAAAGTGTCCAGTCAATGTCCAATAGTCTAACTGCACTGATGTTTATTTGTTGCATACTACGTCATTGTGCAATCCACACAACCATCAAAGTGCTTATGCCTTTACAAATCATTAACTCTGATAATCAAATATTTGTATCAAACATTAAGCAAGCTTTACCTGACCACCAGAAATGTATAAAAATAAAATAATAGACGTATAGATAATAGTGTTTTATAAGTCAACAAATTAATTTGCTAGTAACCATTAAGCTAACACAGCTTCTTTTTTATCTAATTTATTATATATTTTTATTAGAGTAACTAGCATGCACATGCAAACAAATAAACTTCTTTGTCAGACCTCACTAAAAGAGTATAATTCCAGTGCTCTGGTTCTCATGTGCCAGTTGGAGTTAGCTTCACTAGTAGTGATTTTTAAGAGACTGACTTTCAAAGTGCATTTCACAAGCAGTAGTGCAGACATCGCCCTAACTTCCCCCATAAGTCACTTCTTATGCAGCGAGCTTCCTCTTTCTGTGCAACAAGCATGCTGCAACCCAGTTCGTAGAGTTAATGACTGCAGGAGAGGTGAGCACCATTTCTGTCCCTTGCTATTTGTGTATTTCCATGGGCTATTGGTTTTCAGTGCTACTAACAGTAAGAATAAGAGTTCAAGGTTTGGCATACTTACTGTAGTAAACAGCTGATTCATTAAACATCAGCTGACATTAGGATGACACTGTTACTGTTAGATCATGTTCATCACAATTCTACTTGTAATATGTACTGGGTACTGCACTTTTCTTCCACAGTTGTTACTTGCAAGGCTTCATGTATAGTAACAAAAAGATTTGCCAATGATGACTTCATCTATCTGTGTTTCTTTCTACTTCTCTGAGACACAGTACATGACACTTTATTACTGTTTAAGCCACTGCCAGCCTAACTGTGTGGACTTCCAACTGACCCTTTTCTCTTTCCCATCCTATCTTTATCACAGTTCCCTGCATTGCTTTATGGAGAGTCTCATTATTTCATGGTGGAACATGTTGTTGTTAATAATATCTGTCCAGACATTGGGAGGCCAGCGAGTATTGTAAGCCGCCTGACATGCATGATTTTCTTGGATTTATGCTGTATGTGCCACCTCTACCTAAGCATCCCTCCATGAGAATGGGTTGGCGCATTTCTTTCACGATGTGCATGTATTTAGGTAAATAGATGCTTTCCTGCACTCACTGATTATATTGTATTGTCACTATGAAGTGCCAAGGGAGAACTGGTTGACCTCTGACCTTCAGTAAGGAATGCTGCTGATGGAACTCTTCCTTCATTCTTCCCTGAGGTGCATGAGTTGGTCCAGTCATGCCCATCTTTGATGGTTTCTAAAGGACCAAGGCCTGCTCTTTATTGATGAGTCATGGGCATTCTAGTCAGGACTTTACTCCAGGGCACCACAGAGCTGTCCAATCAGGACTTTACTCCAGGACACCACAGAGCTGGCCATATAATGCAGTGAGTCTGATAACACAGATTCAGTCATAGCAAAAAGACTGTTATGCCACAGCATAATATTAGAATTTCAAGAGCAGAACATCCTTCAGGAGAAATGAATCCATACGCATTCTGCCATAGGCTCATAGGTTTATAGGTAAGTACTAGGCTATTGGCCCTAGGGCCTATATAAGCCTAGCCAACCAGTACCCTGCCTTTTGCTACCCAAGAAAATTATTTTCCTGTGCCCCTGTCAAGCAGAGCCACAGAAGTGATCCCCGGGGTGAATTTCCTATCTCCCATCCAATCATCAAGATTTTTCTTGAAGAGTGCTAAAGAGGAGCTTTGTTTGATATAGATAGGTAGTTTGTTCCAGAGTATGGGAAGCCTCTGGAACAGGAATCTATCCCTCCAGCATGTTCTGTTTATTGTGGTGACAAGGTTTATGTCCCTAGAGCATGTAGCTCGGAGAGTTTGGGATTTCTTTACGTGGAGCATGTCCAACAGCTATGGGTTTGACATAGCTTTGTATATTAGGCAGAGATCGTCTCTGAGTAGGTGATATGCGACAAAGTAAAGCTGGAGTTTTTGGAGACGGTCTGTGTAGAGCATCTGTTTGAGGCCGGTAATCTTTTTTGTGAGGTATTTCTGTGGCCTTTCCATTTGTTGTAGATGTCTTGTGAGGTACATACCAAAAGGGGCATTGTACTCTGTAATGGGTCTAATGAGTGATGAGTAGAGGGGAACAATGGCCTTTTTTTTCCTGGATGAGAAACCTTTTGTGATGAGGTGTGCCATGTAGAAGGATTTCCTGACTACTGAGGCGATGTGATTATCAAAGGAGAGACAACTGTCCACCTATGTCCCAAGGTCTCTTATCATACTTTCGGTGTTAAGTATATTACTGCCTATGTGGTAGTTCATGGGTACAGAGTTTTTACCAAAAGGGATGACAATGCACTTTTTGGCATTGAGCTTGAGGCCATGGCTTTGATACCAGGCATCTGTCTCAGTGAGGCCCTATTGTGGGATGTCCACATTGTTAGGAGTTTTGATTATGGCTCCTAGTTTGCAGTCATCTGCAAACTTTTTTAGCCAAAGACCTTCTGTGTTAGCCTGCACTTCAGAGAAGTATATTCCAAACAGGAGAGGACCTAGGACTGAACCCTGTGGTACTCCACTTGTCACTGGTCTGAAGTTGGATTTAGAGTCTGCTACTTTCACAGTGTGGGTTCTGTCAGTGAGCCATTTGGCAACCCATCTTGTGACATAGGGATTTATACCTAGTTTACTGAGTTTGTCTACAATTCCAGAATGGGGGATGGTGTCGAAAGCCATGGCGAGATCTAGATAGGCTGTGTGAACCACCTTACCCTCATCTCTGGCTTTGGTGTCCACTTCAAAGAAGTCTATCAGGTTTAGGAGACGTAATCTGCCTTTTATAAACCCGAACTGGGTAGGGTCCAGAGTTTGGCGATTACCAATGTCATTGTTTATAAGTTCCATGATGATACGCTCCATAGCCTTGCAGACCAGGCTCATCAGGCTAATGGGGCAGTAGTTCCCGGGGTCCGTGGTGGCTCCCCCTTTGTGGAGTGGGATAACTGTTGCTGTGCACCATTCAGTGGGCACAAAGCCTGAGGTGAGGCTATTATTGAACATGGTACTTAGGTGGGTTGCCAGTTGGTTCTGTAGTTCATGTAGAACTCAGCATGGGATGTTGTCAGGTCCCATGGATGCTGTGTTCTTGGCTTTGCAGAGTGTGTTTTTTACCTGTGCAGTCGTGATTACAGATACTTTGCATTCTTCTAGTATAGAGATGGGCCCTTGAGGAGATGAGAGGGGGGTAAAGTTAACACTGAACCTATCTGCCAGGATGTTGGCAGTATCAGTTGGTTCTGTATATTTAGTGCCATTTTGCTGTAACTCAGAGCAGATCTGAGTGTTGCCATTGAGATTCTTGACATAGCTGTAGAATGCTTTGTGGTTGTCTTCAGTGGCAATTTTGTTTTCGTAACTAACTTTGGAGGATTTTATGAGGGATCTCAGCTTCTTACTGAAGCTGATCATGGAGTTCCTCCAATCATGGGATTTTACTCTTTTTTTGCAGCAGTTTCTTTTTTCTGTTGTAGAGTTTGTTTATAGCAGGGGACCACCAGATTGGCTTCATTTTTTGGGGGATAGCATCTTGGTTCTGTTAGGGATTACACGATCCATGCACTCATGTAAGTGCTTATAAAGTGCAATTGTATAGGATTCAGCAGTTGTATCTCTATTGTCTGTCAACATGGGTGCCGTGAAGTTTGCCACTTCTGTCTTAAGAAGCGTGAAGTTGGTTTTGGGGAAATTTTTACAGTGGTTTCCCTAATGGGGAGTGGGGGTGGGATGTAGGGTGATTTGCTTGTGGTCGGATCTGACCAACGAGGAATTGACCTCTGGTGTTGCCCATGTTGGTAATGACCAGGTCTATGATATTGCTGCCCCTGGTGGGGGTGTGGATAAGTTGATCCATGGCATTGGAATTTATGAATTTCAGAAAACGTTGAGCACAAGATTTGGTACATGAGTAGTTTTTCCAGTTAATGGTGGGGTAGTTGAAATCACCCATTATTAGGGTGTTAGGTTGTACCCTAATATTTTCCAGTGTATCAAGAAATGAGGAATGGGAATCCTGGTGCATGGTGGGGGATCTGTAGCAAGCTACAATTTGCATTGCTCTCTTGCCCAGAGTTAGTTGCACTTGGATAATCTCAGTTGCATTATGCTGAGCAACTAGCCTGGAGTTGTGGATATCCTTAATGAATATGGACACTCCTCCACCTTTAATGCTTAGGTCCAGGTTAGGTAGCCAAAAGGTGTGGTATGAATTATAGCCTGGTAATGCAAGGGTGCTCTCTGGAGCCTTGAAAAAGGTCTCTGTCACTGCACAGATGTTGATGTTCTCCAGTTTAAGGAGTGCCTCGAGTGAGTGCATTTTGAGGTTTAGACTTCTAGCATTAAGTAGCATTACCCTCAGATTTTGCTTGCTTGTACCTGTTATGGGCATGAATTTGTCATTTGAATCTTGCCTAAAAAAGGCACTATAGGGGTGGCAAGAGCCTTAGCCAGTATCCAGAATCCCAAGGATGACAGGTGCAGGCCATCTCTGGCAATGCATCGTGGTTTGTTGATCATGTCATCCCAGGCAGACAGATACTGGATCCCCTTAGAATGACACCAGAAGCTTAGCCAATTGTTGAAGTCAATAATTTTGTCCTTGTACTGTGGTATCATTCTGGGTGATGGCAGGATGCTACTCAGGGCTAGAGTCATACCTGCCTGGGCTACAAGATCAGAAAGCTCCTCCATGTCTCTTTTCATGTAGTCCAAGGAGGTACATCTCAGGTCATTCACACCAACATGGACAATGACTGAGTCATATTTGTACTTGTTGTGGAGTGAGCTGAGTGCATGCTTTATGTGGCAGATCCTGGCAACTGACAGGCAGCTGACAATAACTTTCTCCTTGTTTAACCTGGTGAGTGGAACATCAGTGTGCCTGACTATAGAGTCACCTATCACTAGAGTGTTGGGTACGTTGTTAAGCCTTATGGGCTGTGGTTGAGTGACACACTGAGTTTGTGGGCTATGTGTCATTTGGGTTGTGTTGGGGGGGTTGAGGTTACTTGCGTTTCTGCTTTGAAGGTCCCCGTTGCTTGGGTAGATTTTTTTTGAGAGCCTCTGTGAATGTAGGTGTGTGTTTTGTGTTTCTATGTGTGTGTGTGTGTGTGTGTGTGTGTGTGTGTGTGTGTGTGTGTGTGTGTGTGTGTGTGTGTGTGTGTGTTTTGGTGGTGTAGGTTTTGAGGGACTATGTGATGAGTGTGGTGTGGTGCAAGTGTTTACCTTCTCCTCTTGATTGTCTAGTCCAGTCTTGAGTGAAGAGATCTTTGCTTCCAGTTTGGTTATATAAGTGCATCTCTCACAGTTTGTAGTGTTGGTTGGTAGGAGAGGGTTGTCTGTGTACATGATGCAATTGCTGCATTGCCCCGAGATGCCCAGATTCATCAGGTAGACAGGACAAAACACCAGGAGCTGACCCTTAGACATGCCTGGATAGGTGCTTATTTATTAAGTACTAAAAACTGTTTTCCTCTAGACAAGTGAGGAAAGTTGAGTGCTGTAGTAATTTGTAGTTTATTTAGTGCTTACAATGAGTTCTGAACAAATGCTGAGCTCAAAGAAATAGATTTGAGTACTGAAACTAGAAAACTGGCTAGTTCTAAGAAACAAAATTAAGCTAGAAGGCTTCCCTCCAATACAGAAAGGAGTGGGGGCTCAGAAGCTTACAAACAGTCCTGGATACAGCAAATCTGTATCTGAACTAGACAACTTATAGGAAAGGCAGGAAAGAAGCTTAGAGATTTTTTTTTTTTGTAAAGTGGAAAGGGGAAAGGAGGAGCAGAAGCTAACTGGGGTGGTCTTCTCAAATGTTTTCCCTGGAATAGGTAGAATGAGGTAATGACGCTAGACTGGGTGGAGTGTCCCAGATCAAATTTACAGTAGGGGCGGGCAACTGCAAAGTCACCAAGTATAAAAACAAAAATCAGAACAAACAAACCCAACCAGACGCTTAATTGTAGAAAATTTTACTTAATACCTCACACACAGTGAGTAAAATAAAAGTGCTATAAATAACTCAGAAATAAGCAAAAAACAGGATACTTAATGTTACATATCACAGATTAGTTAGCTCAGAGCCCTTCCTCCGACTTCCTCCGATTAGTTCAGTGTGAAATGGCAGAAACAGTCACAAGTTAACTTCTTAAGTAACAAAGTTGAAACCATCTATTTATAATTCTTATATATCCTTCAAGGTTACATCCTTATGCTTCTAGGAAATATAATAGTCTAAAAACTGTTATGTATTTTTCAGAACTTATTTTAGGATGAGAAAATATCTGTGGGATAAATAAAATGTGTAGCTTGATTTACTATAGACATGGATATGTGAGATACCTGCAACATTGTCAGACACTGTACTCTTGCTATATATAACTTCCAGCCTCTATTTTCCTCTGCATATCAGTCTAAAACATTTTGATTAGTTCTATCCTACATTATCAGGAGCTCCAAATTCTGTAGATTACCCTGGAATACTTTCTTATCACATTTTATTATTGTACTAGGACAATTATAAAAAATAAATGAAAGATGATAATCTATTTTATTTATCCACAAAAATACTTTTTTGTCTTTAATTGAGTTTTGTTTACTACCACAAATCATTTGAAAGATACATCTCGCAGTATTGTTTAGAATCTGTTTGGTGTGCTCAGTTAATGGACAGAAATATTCATACTGACTACTAACCATTGTTGGCATTAAATAGTGCTCATTAATAATCATTTTGTGTTAGCATGCTGTACATGCTCAGGTTAGTACATTCATTTACCAATGGGTTAGAAACAAGGCTTAGCAGTGCCCTCTCCTTAAAAAAGTCAGTCCATTTAAAACTGTAGTCTGCTATTCAGACATGCTATTAAAGGATAATAACTCCAGTATTTTGCATTAGCTAGTGCTCAGTTTTATAGACTTGGCTAGAAAATTGCCCACATCATCAACTAATGTCACTTCTAGAAATTGTGAAGCTGTAGTAGTTTTCTTGTTGGCCCTTTATGCTGCATCAGTAAAAATCCACACCAAAACAGAAATGTAACCCTTCTGGGACATTGGTCACTTGGTGCAGTGAAGGTCTTGCAATGATTTAACCTAGAGAAAGTCAAATAATTATCTATGCAGAAATATTGCTTAAGAAACAAATGTGTTGAGATGCTTGATTTTTATTTATTGAATGCAGTCAGATTTTCTTATCACAGCTTAATAGTTTGGGAATTATTTTTTTATTTAAATGTGTGGTGATGTTTATGTTGTTATTACCTTCAAAAGCATTTTTGAAATTGAGGTACTTGATAATAGAGCCTTTTTATCTGTAACTGAGCCTGCTCTTTTGATTGTTTTCTACATTTTCCCTTGGCTATTTACCTCATCATTTTGTAATTTTTGCAGCTCTCTAATTTGAAATCTATGTTTTTTTGTATTGATATAAATATTGTGGAATTTACTCAGTATGTGCTTAAGTTTATTCACATGGTCTTTCCAAGTACTCATAAAAAAAAAAAAAAAAAAAAAAAAATGTTTCTTGTATAGATTACTATGATCAAGTCAATAATCGTAACTTTCTTATTATGTATTCTCAACATGGATGCCAAGAAATTTGCTCGAGAAGTGAATCTTGGCATCCATGTTGACAACACATAATTTTAATTTAAGATTGGAGATCAAATTATAATTCTTTGCAGGCCATCGAGATTTGACTACTCTGTACACTACAAGCTATAGGAACATTAATGTAAAAAACAAATAAAAAAATAAATGGGGGGGGGGGGTTTGTGCTAGCTTTGAAAGCCGGTAATGCAGTTGGGAACTACTATCATTCTTTGCATATTCCCTACGTAACGGAAGCATCTAGTTCCCAAGTACATTTTTAGTCTGTGTGATAGCACACAGAAACTGAATTGGAATTAACCTATTTCATGCTCTGATGTTGTTATTTACATCTGGATATCAGTTGAATAATGCACTAGTTCAGGGCTACTATAGCAACAGATGCAATGTTAACAACAGAGAGAGTGCTTAACAATAGATAAGCACCCTTCAAAGGGTTGTTAAGATTGGGTATCATGATATACTATCGCTGAACCAGGTTGTCATTTAACTATTTGAGCATAGTTTCATCTTTGATGTTTTTTTCTTTCTTTCTTTTTTGGGGGTATAGAATACTTTAAAATATAATGGTTCAGGGAATTATTATTTAATGATGCGATTATAGTAGCAATTCTTAATTTTTCTTGTAATTGGGATATTATTGAAGAGGCAAATAAATAATCTTAGATTAGTTGTAATTATGCAGACAGCTGCAGTTTCTTATGCCAACCTGTCTGAAGGATACCTTTACATTTTTTAGCATGAATTGATTTCAACATAGAAAATCTGCTGTTATTAATCAAAATGAAATAGACTATAATATGACAAAAAGACAATTGTAAGCTTCACAAATTTTTAGAAAGAATAATGAGATTCACATCAGTACTGCAAATAAGGACAGAGTTGCAGCAGTAATGTAGGGATGGCTTGGAAGCATTATATTACTTTCTTTTTTTTAATGGGTTGCTGTTGTTTGTCTTTTGGCTTTTCCCGGTAAGGGGTCGCCACAGCGGAACTCCAGTCCGCTAATGACTGGCAGTAGATTTTTACGAAACCCCAAGGTGCCAGCTCGATGCCCAACCTTCAACACAGGCATGCCCATTTATGCACGCATGTCTTTCAAATGCTACCCAACCGCGGGGAGGACATGCAGACTCCACACAGAAGGCACTCCCAAGCCCAGCCGAGAATTGAATGGGAGAACCTCTTGCTGTGGGGTAACAACGCTACCACCGTACCACCGCGCAAGGTACTCTTTTTTTAATGGGTGATACTCCTAAATGTAGTTGTATGTTGAATTTGGTGATCTTTTTGTCTATACAATAGTTATTTTTGTCATCCTTTGTACAGACAGATTAAGGGCTGTGTGCTGGAGACTCATATCCCAATCTATTGCTGTGACTACTCAGAGTTGAATATATTTATTCTTTATGATATTTTTTGTAAACAAAATGTTTGTATGGTGGTGCTCTACTGCGTTGTGTAGTAATATCCAGAAACACTTCCCTTTTGCTGAAACCTTGACTTTAAATATATTTGGTTTAGATGAAGCTAATATCTTGCGCCTGTCAATTACATTTTTAAATCTGGAATTGTAGAGAATAATCTTTTAATTTTGCAAGCCCACAAGATGTAATCATATCTTACATAAGGTAAAGTTCCCCTCCTGGAATATGTTGTACTTTCACAGAAAGAACTGATTTTTTATTTGAGGCATGTCATATTCTAGATAATTTTGAATAGGGAATATAATAAATATTGGTATCATTAACTTATTTTAGAGCTTTTGAATGCACTAGAGAACTGTCATTTGCCTATAAAATTAAGAATGAAAGTAGCTGACACATATACACACACACACACACACACACACACACACACACACACACACACTCGTAGATTTCTTTTGAAGTATTGTGTTCTAGCTGAGAAAGTTGAATTCATGATGAAGAAATGTTGGAAATATTTATCACTGTGCAGTACAATATATCAGTGCCTACACTGAAAGTCATTTGCAGAAGTAACTTGAGAATGGTGATTTGGAGGGGTGACCATTCAGAGCTCCAAATGTATAAAATTGTCATTACTTCTACTCCCTGAGCTGAACTACTTACAATAGAGTTTCCAATTACATTTGAAACAACTCCTTATTGGAAGCCTTTTCTAAAAATATAGTTCTGTCATGTGACAGTTATCACTGAACATATGCGGCCCAGAGTGCACCAAATGTAAATAAAGGCAGTTAAGAGTACTTCTAGCTCTGTATTAAGGTATACCTCTACTTTGGACGATTTGGTCCATGGTATTATTCATAGGGCTATGGTGCGCAATAGATCAGGAAGGGCAGACATGAGGCTAATGCTTTATCTAGAGGCCAGCTTTTAGAATATCAGGCCTGGGAAGAAATGCTATATACATAACAATGTATAAAGTGTACCATCATGTATTGTAGTGATTCCTTTAAAATTAGAAAGGTTATTGTAAAATATTGATCACTTCGTTACTGTGTTCTCTTCTGACAAAAGAATGGAAATCAGTTAGTAAAACAGGAAATAATTTGGCTCAGGACTCCATCGTTATAAATGAGAAGAATCACACAGATTAGTCCGGGCAGACAATAGTCTTAGACGATGTAGAATTGTTGGCTATTGTGTGCATATTATTAGCATGTGATCAATTTTAGTCATTTCTCTGCTTTTAAGATGTCTTTAGCTAATTGGTTAACAATAACCTTTCTAATCCTAAGTTTAAGCAACAAGCAGGAGAAAACTGAAAGCAACATATATCTGAGAATAAGATACCAGGAGCAGTAAGTGTAATAACAGCAGAACACTAACAGCACACTAGTGTTCAGAACACAGGGAAGGGCAACCGGAAGTCGCCTTGCACAAATATGCTCAGCCTATAGCAACACTTCAATGCTGAAGGCTAGGTTGAAGATACTGGCCAATAGTAAAGCAAAGCAAAAATAATGGGATTGGCCACTTGGAAGGAAACATTAAGAAAAGCACCCACTCCCATGAGACATAATGATGTACAGTTATACAGTGACACAAAGGTCAACAATGCACCACAGGCATGAAAATAAAAAGCAAACCCATCTGAAGCTATTTTTTTTGCCCTGTCTCCTGCATGTATTCCCTGAATCCTCCTCTTGCAGTTGGATAGATTCTTGTTAATTGTGTTTTCCCATGTTAGTTACTGCCAGTTTCAAATATTTGTGTCCTGTCATCTCCCGGATGTCCTCCACTCCCCCCCCCCCTTGCCCTAATCATCACCAGCATTGTTTTTCTTTTTATTACATGTAAGACTTAAGACTTTCTGAATCTCCTCACTTTCAATACTTTGCTAACCAGACTGACTAGGTTTTCTGTAATCAGGATGCAGTTATTGGAAACATGGATAACTTTGCCATTCTCCCAGTATCCTTTTCTAGCTCTCTTGTGGTTGTTCTCATGTTAACTGTTTGCTCTTCCTTTAACAGGGGGAAGACACCAGGCAAAAACAGACACCCCTGTCTTGTCACTGACCAATGTCTACTTGACTAGATAGTCCCCTTTGGATCATTATGCCAAATTCTGGCTCCTTCTATACATAGTCTCTGCTCCTCCACTGAAACTGACCTTGAATCTCAGTTGCATTAATACACAAACTCCAACAGAATACACTAGTTATGTCAACTTCACCTGCTTATGATAAACCCATTTTATTCTCATCATATCAGTTGTAGCAGGACTGTATCACATCTCCTTTTGAAGATCTTGGCCATAACTTTGGCATACATATTCAGAAGGCATCTTCTTTTACTTTTGGCTGCTCCCGTTAGGGGTTGCCACAGCGGAGCATCTGTTTCCATTTCTTCCTATCCTTTGCATCTTGCTCTGTCACACCAACCACCTGCATGTCCTCTCTCACCACATCCATAAACCTTATCTTAGGCCTTCCTCTTTTCCTGTTACCTGGTAGCTTCATCCTTGGCATCTTTTTCCCAATATACTCAGCATCCCTCCTCAGCACATGTGCAAACTAACACACTCTTGCCTCTCTTGCTCTGTCTCCAAGCTGTCCAACCTGAGCTGATCCACTAATATACTGATTCCTAATCCTGTCTACTCTCATCACACCCAGTGCAAATCTTAACATCTTTAACTTTGCCACATCCAGCTCTGACTCCTGCCTTTTTGTCAGTGCCACTGTCTCCAACCCATATAACTCATTACCCTCTTGTAGACCTTCCCTTTCACTCTTGCACATTCAGAAGGGATACAAGTAAATAATTGCCTCTGAGAAGCTACCCCACCCTTTTGTAATACTCCTCATTTTCCTTCCCTAATATCTGAATCTCCCTTTATTACCTCCCCATATTCCTGTCTTATCCCATGCATCACACTCTCACTACTTCATTCTTGAAACTTCCAGGTCCAATATCCAATCCCAGGTTCTGTAAAGAAATATGCCCTGCAAAGTTGATTAGCATGTCTAAGTCATCTAACTAACATTTCATTCTCTGTTCTCCCTTTTTCCTTTGACCTCTATAAGCTGTGGATCACGTAGGAGTAGGCAGATTGTTTTAGAGAAATTTCTAAAGGTACCTTGTGTAAAAGGGGATGCTGTGGTTTCAATTGTATTTCAAAGAAGAATGTTTTATGGTAAGACCTAACAGTAACAAAGATGTGCAAGGGATGGTGCACAATGTCCACATTAATAAAGGCAAGATCCAAGATATTATTGCCCCTAGTGGGCATTCTGTCCCAGGGCATGCTATTGACAAGTTTTCTCTTACCTCAAAGCATCAGTGAGCCATTCAGAAATACCTTCCACTCAGGAAGGATCTGTCCATCCTCCCAGCCAGTTTATTAAATGGCTGACCACTTCTCAAACTCATGTCAGCTGGACTGTATTCAGGGACTATATCCCTCAGTACCACATTCTTCATTCTGTTCCATGTTTATATTGTGCTGTACCATTTTCTCTGTACATACTATTTCTTATGCCCATTAACAATTTAAATAACTGCTAAAGTTTTAAAAAGACTCAACTTCTTGCTTTTTCTGACATTCAGTATCTGCCATGTTGTCTGGAAATTTAATGTTAAAATTGATTTTTTTGTCTCAGAATTATTGCTGTGAAATATTATGTAGTGCTGCTTACATATGTCATAGCTTTGAGCTAGCTATGGTTACATGGTAACCTTGTCTTTAATGTTTGTCCAGTACTCCTAATCACGTGTAAAAATATTAACAAATGTATAAATAACAGAGTCAATGATACTTGAAATAAATGATTATCCTGTTTCATTAATGATTCTGTAATACATATAGCTCTGTTCAAGATGCAGGCTTGAATATTTCACTAGACTGACTGTACATCTGTTGTTAGTATTAATATTAGTATTAGTATTTGTATTAGTATTAGTAATAGTATTAGTATTAGTATTAGTATCATGATCATATTGCTGTGGACATTCTTTAAGAAATCTGGATGTTGGATCTTTGATCCACTGCAGTTTATGTAATCCTTTTACATTCTACCTAACTCATTCCCTAAAGTTCTGCTGATATGACAGTTGCTCTTCTAACAATAGGTATAATGTCAAAGCAGGTTATTATAATCTGAAGACCAGTCTGTAAATGAAAGAAAACATTCAGAAGGCCATATAAGATATACTTTGATCCAGATTTTTTTTTACAATTAATACTGTCAAGAAAGATGCACAAACTACACAAACTACAAATTTTGAACAGATAAAATTGTATATGGGAATTTTACTAAAGTTGTTTTTGAGCTGTCTATTGCACTCATTTAATGTATGCCTTGTAGAAGGTCATTAGAGCTATAAATCATGATTAGTATATTTTCATATGTGCTATAATCAACATTTAATAAACTACTACTTAAATGGACAAGTCATGTATGTGTTTGTGTGTGTGTGTGTGTGTGTGTGTGTGTGTGTGTGTGTGTGTGTGTGTGTATGTGTTTGTGCATGTAACAGTGATCAAATCAACACAGACAAATCCATAGAGTGCACTGATTTTTCCCAAAGCAAAACAAAGTCAATTTAGTCTTCAAACAATTCTGAATTGATAGACAGACTTAAGCCATATATATCTTCTCCTTCTTTGCGGAGTCTGCATGTCCTCCTTGAGTTCATGTGGGTTTCCTCCAAGTGCTTCAGTTTCCTCCCACATTACAAAGACATGCATCTGGAGCATTTCTCCTCAGGCTTCCACTGAAAATTGGTTCGCTCCAAGTCGGACTTTCCCAGTTAACAAATGTGAAAATAAAAAAATAAAATAAAATCTTAAAGCAATGTAAAGAACGCCATATTAGTACTCATGCCACGTTGATGTTAGAGAAATGTAAAGGTCTGTGTATTAATACACATTTCATATCCATGTTAGAGGACTGTAAAGAACTGTGCATAAATACTCATTCCATCTTCATGCTAGAGGGATGTAAAAATCTCTGCATTAATACTCATCTTATTATCAAGCTAGAGGAATATAAACAACTTTGCATTAATACTCATATCCATGCCTCCGGAATGTAAAGAACTGTGCATTAATACTCATCTGATACTCATGCAAGAGGAATGTAAAGGTCTGTGTACTAATTCCCTTATTCATGCTAAAAGAATGTAAAGAACTACATTAATACTCATCCCATATTTACTCTAGAGGAAATGTAAAGGTCTGTTACTACTAGTCATATTCATGCTACAGGAATGTAAAGAACTGTGCATTAATACTCATCTCATCTCATATTCATGTTAGAAGAATGTAAAGGCCTGTGTACTAATGCTCATCTCATATTCATGCTAGAGAAATGTAAAGAATTGCGTACTACTACTTATATTCATGCTAGAGGAATGTAAAGAACATTGCAGTAATACTCATATCA
Source organism: Protopterus annectens (assembly GCF_019279795.1). Lineage (NCBI taxonomy): Eukaryota > Metazoa > Chordata > Ceratodontiformes > Protopteridae > Protopterus > Protopterus annectens. Next base: position 539,048,803 of record NC_056732.1, on the reverse strand, counting down.
AAGTCATGCTGGGGGAATGCAACTCTCTTTGGACTAATATTCATATCGATGCTAGAGGAATATAAAGAAGTGTGCATTGATCCTCATCTTATATTCATGTTAGAGGAATGTAGACATCAGTGTACTAAGATTCATAATAGAGAAATGAAAGGAAATGCACATTAATACGCATCTCATATTCATGCTAAAGGAATGTAAAGGTCTGTTCTAATACTCATCTCATATTCATGCAAGAGAAATGTAAAGGTCTGTGTACTAATACTCATATTCATGCTAGAGGAATGTAAAGAACTTTGCATTAATACTCATATTACATTCATGGCAGAGGAATGTAAATAACTGCCACTTAATACTCATTTCATATTCATGCTAGAAGAATGTAAATCTCTTTGTACTAATATTCATATTTATGCTAGAGTAATGCAAAGAACTGTGCATTAATACTCATGTCATATTCATGCTAGAGGAATGTAAAGGTATGTGTACTAATAGTCATATTTATTCTAGAGGAATGTAAAGAAGTGAACATTAGTTCTCATCTCATATTCATGTTAGAGGAATGTAAAGGTCTGTGTACTAATATTCATATTCAGGAATGTAATGAACTGTGTATTAATAATCATCTCCTCTTTGTTCTAGAAGAATGTAAAAAAGAAAGAATGTAAAAAACTGTGCAGGCACCAGTTAAGCAACAGCATCTGGTGCTTCTTAAATGACTGTCATGTCTGCTTAAATGAGAAGCATCATCCCTGCCCTGGTAGAAGACTGATGCATTATCCTATAAAGGTTTAACATAGCGAGACACTTTAAAAAGCAACGGAGATCTTGCTTTCTCCGTTGCTTTTTTCAAAACTGTCTCGCTATGTTAAATGGGTTTAATATAGCGAGACAGCTTTAAAAAAAGCGGAGATTTTCCGTTGCTTTTTTTAAAGCTGTCTCACTATGTTAAACTCATTTAACATACCTATAAAGGTTTAACATAGCGAGACACTTTAAAAAGCAACGGAGATCTTGCTTTCTCCGTTGCTTTTTTCAAAACTGTCTCGCTATGTTAAATGGGTTTAATATAGCGAGACAGCTTTATAAAAAGCGGAGATTTTCCGTTGCTTTTTTTAAAGCTGTCTCACTATGTTAAACTCATTTAACATACCTATAAAGGTTTAACATAGCGAGACACTTTAAAAAGCAACGGAGATCTTGCTTTCTCCGTTGCTTTTTTCAAAACTGTCTCGCTATGTTAAATGGGTTTAATATAGCGAGACAGCTTTAAAAAAAGCGGAGATTCTCCGTTGCTTTTTTTAAAGCTGTCTCACTATGTTAAACTCATTTAACATACCGAGACAGGTTGTAAAAAGCAACGGAGATCTTACTTTCTCCATTGCTTTTGCCCACAGCTCTGATGTACTGCGTAAGTATACGCATACACAGTACGTCAGAACTGCCGCAGAATACCAGACAGCTGTGGAAGGGCAGCAAGGAGGCATTATACAATGCCATTATTTAAGAAAAATAATTATTTTTTTTCTTAAATAGTATTGTATAATAGCAATAACCCCCTTCTGGGTGTGGGTAATGCTGGATTTACCCACGGTTGTCTTTGTTTGGCCACTCGGGCTTCGCCCTCGTGACCAAACCACACCAACTGTGGGTAAATCCAGCATTACCCACACCCAGGCATGGGTTATTGCTATAGTAATTACCTGTAAATCTATGAACCTATATTAGCAGCATTGATCTCAAAACTGCATTAAAAATACACTTGCATTAAAATATCTTAGCAAACTTACCTAATATTTACCTATTAACCTTGAAACTCCCTCACATAAAACTAAATCATTTTGATATGGTTTAATATCTCAGACAAGTTAAACCATTATAAACAAAGATGGAACAACAGTGAATACTAATTCCATTTGTCTTTTTATACTTTTTATGTTCCTTATTCACACTCTGACAAAGTGCCTCCACCTCCCAGTAATTCACTAATGTGTCCCAATGTTGTTTACAGCATAAAACTGCACTGGCATTATACTCATGACAGGAATAGAAAGACTCCATGTGTCACATTTAGTAATCATGTTACTTTATTAAAGAAATGTATAAATGTTTTGTTTATACTGTTAGTCAAACACCTCTCCAAATAATGTGGAGAATTTGGTTACAGCTATTATTCCTTCTTGTTTGTACTTGAGCTATATACATCTCTTATCCCAGTGAACTAAAATACTAACATTTATTATGAGTTCAGCTGCTCAGTTGCCTGGTTGCAGTTGTCAGAGCCAGTTTTGTTTTCAGTGAGTTATGAAATGAACTTTGTAAAACAAGCTGTGATTACATCATTTTCTTAATCTCCCAGCTGCATGATGCCTGCCACATTCTCAGCTAAAAACTGATTATTTCTGTATTTACTTTTCATAGAACCTTTTTCAACAGAGTAGCAGTCTTATCAAAGGGGAACTGTTGATTGCATTACTCCATTAGTTTCTTGGACACAGGTTGTTGTTGTTGTGTCTTTCGACTTTTCCCGGTTAGGGGTCGCCACAGCAGAACTCCGGTACGCTAATGATTGGCAGTAAATTTTTCGTGCCAAGTTGCCAGCTCTGATGCACAACCTTCAATGAAGGTACACCCATTCACACATGTCTCCAAACAGAAGATGCTCTAGCTGAGAATCGAACAGGACAACATCTTACTGTGAGGTGACAATGCTACCGCAGCACCCTTGGACACAGGTATGCCACTTAATTAAATTCACAGCACAACAGCAAACAGGAAAATACCTTACCATATATAAATTACATTTTCGTCGTACCAAATGGATAACTGAAGTCCTGTCATTTAACACTGTGAATCATACATGAACAAACAAACAAGCACGTACACACACACACACACACACACACACACACACACACACAGACACACACACACACACACACACACACACACACACACACACACACACACACACACACACACACACACACACACACACACACACACACACACACACACACACACACACACACACACACACACACACACACAGACGTACACTGTAATGTACCTCTTGTGCATTATATCCATAGCTGACCACATTGTAAAACAATGTACAAATATTAAAAATCATATAATCATGTAAAGAAAATTACAATTACAAATAGGCTGACTTCTCTACATGTGCAATAAAAATGAAACTCCCACATATACAATCTGCATATGCATGTATAAAACTATCCTACAGCTCATCTATAACTAGAATTTGCAAAATGTCACCACCACCAGCAGCAAACAAATCATGCAAAATAAAGGAGGCATTAAGTAGAAGAATAACTTTAGAAAATAATTACAAAATTAAAATATAGTCCAGAACAAATATAGATTGAATTATTGCAACAAATAATGCAACAAAAATCAATTAAAAAAACTGCATACATTCTACATCCTACATCACCACACATGCCCAGACTTACCATGTTCAGTTGATGCTAAGTAAAATACATAGAGTTAAACTACATACAGTAAGTAAAACACCATGCAGTTCCATATCACATACTTATGCCTCACACTGCACAAACCCTACAAAATGCACAACCACAACATAAAACTTTTTTTTTTTTTTTTTTTTTTGCAAGAGGGCAAGCCACTCCTGCACCCTCACATGCCATAACTTTCCATAAGATAACAAAGAGATCGAAGAAGTGCAGGAAAAGAGCATATTCCCATATAGATAGATAGGTAGATATAGATATACATATACATTTATGTTTTTTTATGTTTTTTTATTTACTTGACATTTGTTTGCCAGTAAGGTTCGACTGGGCAAGTTGTCTGTTTTCAGTGGAGACCTGGGGAGAAAAGCTCCACATGACAGTTAATATGTACAATTTCATGCAGATCGTATAGCACAGTATTATATAGTAATACAAACCAATACATTGGATATATATATATATATATATATATATATATATATATATATATATATATATGGATTCACTTCAGAAGATCGAATTGCCAAAATCTCGAACTGCAAATAACCGAAACCAAAAGCTCGAGTTTCGGAAACTCGAACTTCTGAAGCGAAACTATCAAAAAAAAAAAAAAACACAAACTTCACTTTTGCACGGGGGCTTCGACCCCTGCACCCCCCATGTGGGGGGCTGTGCCCCCCACCCCGCCTACTTAAATATACCAACTCCAAGATCGCGCTAGAGTGGGGAGATGGGAAATCTCCCGTCTTGCGCTATATGCAGAAGCGCAAAACGGGAGATTTCTCATTTCCTGCCAACACCACAAAACAAATAAAACATTACGTACACACAGAGCGTACAACAATACTTGTCTCTGAGTGCACGTAATGTATTAAGGTAAATAAAGTCTTATTTCTGAACACTACACACATTCGATTTACTAAAATCTCGATCATATGGTCTCGACCATATGAAATTCGAGATTTCAGTCATTCGATTATGTGAAGTGTTCCCATATATACATATATATATATATATATATATATATATAGAGAGAGAGAGAGAGAGAGAACATATTTACATAAGGGGATCACTGCAGTGGCTCTGCTGGACAGAGGCACAGGGAACTAATGGCTCTGCTGGACAGAGGCACAGGGAGCTAATCTAAGGGGTTGGTGAAAGCCAACACATTCTGGCTAGGCTTATAAATGCCCTTGAGCAGATAGCCTAGTACTTATCTATGAACCTATGAACATATCGTACAATATATACATATATATATATATATATATATATATATATATATATATATATATATATATATGTGTGTGTGTGTATAGAGAGAGAGAAAAAATGTATTTACATATTAATGTAAGACAAAAAAATAATAGAATGTGAGTAGATAATATAGTATGAATAAGCAGATAATACAGGATCTAGAGTTTATAGTGGTTATTGAAGTGATGAGAGATATGAGAAATGAGAGATAGTGAAGAGATGAGATAAAGAATGGGAGAACGAAGAGTAAGGATAGTACAAGATATGGGTGAGGTAAGGGAAGGGAGGAACGAAAGGAGAGGAAGAAGTGTAGTTAGCTGTGCTAAGGAGGTGAGATAGGTAATATGTATGAGAATGGGGAAATATGGGGGGATGGCAGGAATTAAATAAGGGATATGCACGTGCAGTGCCATGAGTTGGTTCAGTGGGTCTTAAGGAGTTGTTTGAACTTGGTGGGATTGGTGGTTGTTAGGATATGTTGAGGGATGATATTCCATATCTTAGTTGCATGTCGATTTGTTGAGGCAGAACCCCTATCATATGCCTTTAAGACTAAGTATTGCTCTAGTAGCTCCAGAAAACGACGTGTGATAGGCATCTGTTTATATCACTTTATACAGCTTCTGTAGTCCATCTTTTAGCTCGTCTTTCAAACTAGACCAAGAATAACCATCTTTTAACATTACTTTGCACAGCTTCTGCAGTCCAGCTTTCAGCTTGTCTTACTTTCCTTAAAGAAATCTTCCATCGGGTGAGACACTGTGGTGTTGCACCACCAATCTGTCATTCCATGGGTGATGATTTTTTAATGTACATTGTTGATACCATTCTTATTTACTCTGATCCTTTTAGGAATTTTATTTCCTCACTTTCTTCCCATCATTTATTATTATTAACTAGCAATCAATTCTCTCTCTCTCTCTCTTTCTCGTGATGATTTAACTTTTTCCATTTGTATTTCTTCCTACTCCCCGCCTGGTTTCTTCTTCAAAACATTAATCTAGCATGACCATGTTAGCACTTCCTACTGCTTTCTCCAAATCCTTTGTTTATCCCACCCTGTTTTCAAGCACTTGCATACATCATCTCAGTGTGTTTCCCTTTTATGAACTCCTTTCTTTGTTTGACTCTTCACGTAAGTTCTGACTAAACATCGAATGGTTTTAGAAGGCTATGCGTCCATAGTACATTAACCACAACGTTTCTATGCAGCATTTTTTAAATTCTCTTTTGTAATCTTTCTCCAGATATACAGTAACATGTAGCTTGTTACTCAGGCTAATAATACATCCATCTATCCCCTAATACTGGAGATTTCATCACTAATGAAGCCATGATTCTTATGCTTGACATCCTATACAACATTACTGATTGACAGCAAACTATTCAGTCCAGTTACATGCATCATACAATACTATTTCTGTTAACATATTAGTATAGGAGGCATTGAGTACGTTTACAAATTATTGGCATAGAATGGGTGTATGATGATTAAGGCGGGTGTATTTCACACATATGTAAATGAAAGGAGGTAAAAACTGACATTAGATGGGTCTTGTTAACTTAAAATTTTAAGGTTTGCCTTGCAGAGATAATGTTTTGTAAACTTTCTAATACCATTTCAAATCCACATGGTGTAATATGGAATTTTAAAGAAAAGTGATTCTTAGGATGTTGTGTTCTTTAACAATGGAGTAATGGCACCACATTTAGACATTCTGCTATCTAACACAAATAATACCTTTCAAGTTTCCTTTCTTGGATAAAACACTTTGTTGCTACCTGTTGTCACGTGTCCATGAATAATACCAACATATTATAAATTGCATCATTTGCTTTAAGCCACTTCTGTCATAATAACTGCTATTTATCACCAGCAGCAGCAAGCATAAACATAAACATTCCAAAATACTAAGCTTGACCTGTGCAGATTAAGGAATATTCTGTTTGTTTAAAATCCCCTATAAACAAGCTAATTTAATCCATTCTGCTTCTGTATTGTACCTTTCTAATCCATGTCATTAGTCCAAAACCAATACCTTGCATGATCTCATAACTAAATTCCTGTCTGGGAAGATGTCCTTTTTCGTCAGAGACCCGAGGAGAAAAGCTCTAAATAGTGTACAGTTAATTACAAAAGTAAAACAGTAGTCACATACAGTTACAAATTGTGCATAGTCAAAGTAAGAAGTAATACCAAACTACAAACCGGTAAGATTATATCACTCCAGATGGGACTTGAACCCACAATCTGTGGCTTCGGAGGCCAATCCATTATCCACTAGGCCACTGGGGCCTGATGATAGGCATATAAATGCAATATTACTTTCCCAGATTGTGATCTTTCCTGATTAAACCTGGTATACAGATACATTTCCATTCTTCTGTTTTGATCTTCATTTCACTGTATGTTATTACCTCATCTTTCACCCAGTAACCTTATTTGTAACTGCATTCCCCTGCTACCTCATGTTGACTCCAGCTGCCTTACTCATGCTTCATGTTTAGCGAAAAGATGGTCAGTTTGATCAAAAAACATCCTCTGCTAAACACAGTAGATGCAGTGAAAATGGTACTTTAGCTGCAAGGGTGAGCACTGTACAAGTAAGGTGTAGAAACACTTGGTTAGTACTTGCCATTCCACTATGCCATAGGTAAAACTACACACCACACTGGTATTAGCTTATTGTCAGTGGTGTTTGCATGGTACCAAGCAACAAAAAAAGGTTATGCGCCATGGTGGTACACAGCCAGCACACAGTAGGTACAGGTCACTGGGTGACTAAGCAGCAAATGAGAAATGTGTATACAGGTGAGGAATGTGTAGGACACAGATCAAGGTCAAACCATGTTCTCATTACATGTATGGCTTTGCAAGTACAAGCACAATATTAACACAGGAGTCAAGCCTGTCCACCTACATGTGTGGTAACATAACCATAAGGGCAGCATATTACAAGAGTCAGGGCTGCAGCAAGGCAACATGTGTAACTGTTACACAACAAATGCCAAAATGGCAGGGAAACAGCAAAGACTGACTGTACAGACACAGGTGTACAAGGGCAAACACACTTGAGCACAGTACATGTATACCATTAAATGTGCAACTTGTGAAGTATGTGCACTAAAAGCTGCATCAGGACACGGACTGCCAGGCAGAGGATAGCAGAACTGTGCTATGCATGGCATGAGGGAATGGGGTGTGGGTGCTGTTCTTTAATTGTGGTGAGAGACACACTGCCAAGTGCTATCTAGTACACAGCATGAAACTGTTGTGTACATACTTGCCTGCAGCTGATGACTGCTATGAGAAGGGGGCAGTGCAGGAAGGTTATGGGCCATACAGCAGCATGTGTAAGGATTCAGTGGTCCACATTAGCACTCTACAAGGCTGCATATGTTCCATGGGAACATTTTGTAGAGTTAATTTGCATTCACAGCATATTCTACTAGGTGATACATGGTGGTGTTGAATATATGCATTTGTATGCATATCTGTGTGTGTGTGTGCATGTTGAGTGTGCATGTGTGTATGTGTGTGTGACAATCCACATTTGTATGTGTGTGTGTGTGTGTGTGTGTGTGTGTGTGTGTGTGTGTGTGTGTGTGTGCGTGTGTTTGTGTGAGCATGCACGTGTGTGTGTGTGTGTGTGTGTGTGTGTGTGTGTGTGTGTGTGTGTGTGTGTGTGTGGCTGGCTGGCTGTGACTCTGTCAGTGAGTCAGTTTGTCTTTCCTTAGGACTGCAAGTTCAAGATGATCATAATACACAGTGTAAATAGACAATGAACACTTAGTATCCGGCGGTGAGGGAAGCACATCAAGAACTTTGTGACTGCAGAAACACTGTTTTTCTTTTGTAAATTAATAACCAACATTCTCATCTGATTAGATCTGATTAGATCTTTGATCTCCATTAGTGACATCACTGCTCCTCAGTGCTACAAATACTTATTTGCATGGACTGAGTGGCACAGTAAGCATACAGAGCATGTCTCTCTTGTGTTACAGTTATATAGCTGTTATTCACAAGGCCACATTTAGCAGCTATGGCACTGTTTAAACTGTTGATGCTTGTATGCATCTGTTAGCATAATGCTGTAATGTCTTTGCCATGTGACCCAAATCATTCTGGATAAGGTTTCACTGACCATTACACTCACCTGGTTAACAAATGGTATATAAAATTAAATTAGATAAATTATTTCTACAGTTACAGGGTTTCTGATGCCCGCTTTTCCATATGCATCATTTTGTATGTCACACTGCTGTGTCATCACTTTGGTACATGTACAAAATGATAAAATATGCACATGCCATGGGTTCTGTAACACACAGGAATACTTACACTGACTGTAGAGTGATAAACAGCAGAAACCTCAGAGGAATACTTACCTATCAAATCTATCTCCTCTGGAAAAAGAGCTCCCTTGACATAGCTGGTTCTTCTCATAAACATCATGTCTGAATCTGCACAGTGTTATGCATATGGTATTTCAGTTAATACACACAGTGCATCTGGCTGTAGCACCTTTACTTCCTTTACAATTCGTTTGCATACTACTTTAATAAAAAATACAAAAAAAAAAAGTTTAACTTCATAACCATGACAAAGACACAGACTTCAAAGCCCTACTGAACTGATACATGTGCATTTGATATTCCATCCTCTTCTGTTCTCCAGAATACCGCTTCAGTCCATGTACTTCAGTTTTAAAACAACAGTCTCATATGTGCCATCATAATGAAAAGATCCAGGTTTACACATTAGTTTTAGTTGAGACTTCATAATACTCTCCTTATAGATAATGCTTGGTGCCTGCTAATGGGGAGAGGGGACAAATAGTCACTAAGCAGCTGACAGGAGGACTGGTATAGGAAAAGTATATACAACAATATAAAAATCAAGCTTTTCAGGGGTAGGACAATACTGGATTTTTATTCAATGCCTAACCCTTTAGTTACCTTTTTATCACATTATTTTTAAAAGTTTTTTTGGAATGTTTTATTTACTAACTTTTAATTTAATATGTCATTAAATAATTATTGGTACAAGGCATTGGTTCTTAAAGCATGCATTGCCAAAGCCTCATTTTTGTCTGCATTAAGCTTCAGTCAGCTATTCCTTGTTTAATTTGTGATGGTGTCTAGAATGTCTTCAAGCAGATTATGATCTGTCATACTTAAGTGCATATATAGTGTAACTAAATGTTTCACATATAATAAAGTGTACGCAGTGACCTAATAAGGGAATTAGGACAGAGTCCTGAGGATCCCACCCACTGTGGAGGAGGTGGCCCAAGATAGCATTTATTCCACAGATCAACCTCTGTGTGTGTCATGCTGGAAGAAGGCAAACCACTTTAAAACCGTAGAAGAAGGGTTAGATAATGAATGTTGTCACTCCAGCAGTATGTCATGGACCACAGCTCCACATTTGTTGAGATATAAAAGAAGACCACATATGAATGACAACACCAATCTCTCCCCTCCATAATTTCACTAATGACACCAGGAATATGTGCCATATGGCTATGATACTTCCTGAAATTGATTTAAATGAGGCAGTAAGGCCATAATATTTAATGTGTCTTCAGATGCTCACTAACAACTTGTATCTATGGTCTTACTAATGATTGGAAGCGTAGAGATAGTGCTGAAGTTTTCCACTACAGACAGATCCAAAGATGGATCCTTGAAAACCCAAATGGCCAAGACTTCTTTTAAAACTGATGGGAAAACTCTTCTCATTGGAGATGTCTTTGAAAAAAGTGAAAGCTGGATGTTCAGAAGATATAGTAAATGCCTAATAGGACAAGGATTTAGCCTGCAACTAATACTGTAGAAAGCCAAGTCCATCTTGTGATACACACACATACACACACTCACACACGCATGCACACACACACACACACACACACACACACACACACACACACACACACACACACACACACACACACACACACACACACACACACACACACACACACACACACACACACACACACACACACGTCTACATACATTACACATACCTAACTATGGGCAGTTTGGAAGATCGCAATTTACCTTTTAGCATGCCTTTGAAAAAAACTTAAAAAAAAACACATGCAGATACAGAAAAGGCCTGCAGACTTCACAGAGAAGGTAACCAAGCAGGAAACCAAACTGGAAATCAGTCAATATGAGGCAACAATATTATCTGATGCAACACAGTCCCTTCATGCTGTATGTGGAAATAATTACTTATTTTATTGAATAATAATGTAGAATATGTTTACCTTATAGTGATCTTTGCTTTGTACATTGCTAATAAAGTGTGCTTGCTATGCCTTTTTACAGCTTAGTTGTGTCTTGCCATTGATTTAGTTCATGGATGCAATGGATTCCTTGGATCACCAAATCCAGAAAAAATAACAAATACATAAAGTAAAGAAGTAAAAGAACTTGTAGATATGCTGTGACCTGTTGTTCTTGGGTATACGTATAATTCTGCCAACATATTATAACACCAAAAGTCCACATAATTAGGTCAAAACTCCTGGGTCACTCCTTACTATAAGCACTTCAGTCTAGCAGTTTTGATACAGTAAAAACATTCACAGAGCAATCATATCAGCTATAACACCTTATCCTAGTGTAATCTTTACAGTATTAATTAGTAATATTACCAATTAGGAATTCTTTTCTGACTGTCTTGAACATGAAGATAAGGGTCATACTATATTTTGGATGATGTAACATTATTGTTATTGGGTTGTAGCAAACACGTTCACTTCATTACTTTTTGTGTTACTTTATTGATTCATTTTCATTTAAGATTTTATACCCAATGTATTTAGTGAAACTGCATTTCACTTACTCTGGGTTATAACTAAGTCAGACTGTAAGTAATACATTTTCATGTCAAATTTAATTTTATTCAGTGTTTGCAAAACTATAATCTGACAGCACTCAAAACACCTTTTAAATGTAAAGTGTGAGTACAACATCATGCTAAAAAAGGTCTGTTAAAGCTTCTAACAGACAAAGAGTGAGGGCAGGTTTTTTGTGTGCCCATCACTTCAACTCACATAATCATGTTGTGAAGACTCATGCGGCGATAACTAAGCAGTGCATGAATTGCAAAATGTATGTGTGTGTGTTGGGGTATTTACCCTCCACAGAAATATTCATTGACAATAAGATTTCAGTGCAGATCAGAGGATCAGGCTCAGAGAAGGGCCATCTGCATGCTTATGATGTGAACAACAGTACAAACCCCTGCTACTTATGTTAGGTAAAATATAAAAACCCACATTAATCCTAAACTGATACAAAAATTGCTGACTTGACAGCCTCTATTAATCATGCCATTCATCAGTACAACAACGTGCAGGATTCTTATAAACTGCTTGTTGAACAGTAAAGCGTGAGTCTGAGGGTTCAGGCTGTAGGTAAAGAAGCAGGTCATAACATGCATGGCAATATAATGCAGTTTATCAATGACTTTCCAGTGGAGGTGGGCAGTATGTTTAGTAAAGAGTCTGTTTGTTGTTAAAGCATAAGTCACAGTGAAAGGGGTTTGAGTTGGGAAGGAAACTTAGACTGGACAGAAATGTTTTACTGTTTTTTTCCATTGTGGTACTTTTATGCTTTTGGCTATGGCTGGGATATCCAGCTGGTTGAGACTGTTTTTGTTTAATTTTCAAGTAAAAGACAGATGCAGTTAGGATGCCAACTATAAGTGACAAGGTATGTTTATAGAAGGGGCATTTTCACAAATTTAAAAGGTAGGTGGTATACTTAGCCAGCAGACTGCATAGAAAAAGAAGGTGCATACAATTGTTTTACTATGTGCAAAACAAGGTGCTTTGTTTGCATATCAGATAGAACAAAAGGATCCTTTGCTTGGGGAAGGCATGAGCTGGACTCTTTCAGGAATAAACTTTTTGTGCTTCAAATAGATAAATGCTGACAGTGTAGATTATATGAGCCACTGGACAGCTATTGATGATAACTGTGCTTGCTACATTTAACAACAGCTAAGCATCAATACCCACAAGTGGAACAATGTTTATACTCTTTAACTGTCATGCATTAATAGAAATAAACTATTGCATAGTTTTAAACATAGGGAAACTGTGTGAAAACTCTTCTTGTCCAAAGTGACTTCTAGAATATGACACTTTCCTGTTAATTTTGATTAAGTACATGAATTAGTTACTTTTGATTTGGTTATAGGAATTTCAGAACTGCCTCAAACATTTGTGAAGTTATACCACTTTCATTTATACATTTTTGCTGTGGGTAGTGCTTCTTTTTAACTTGGGTCCTCACCAAACAAGCCCTTAAAGGGAGCAAGCATTCATTTTTTTGTGTATTGCTAGATGTTTAATACACAAGTACAGGATGTGAATAACATATTTCAAATCTTTCCAGAAAAATGGACTATACAGAATAAAAGTTATCAGTATTTTCACTGTGTTATTTTTAAATATAACTTCTTACTGTTGTGAAATGAATATTCTGTTAAACAAATGCTTTTCAACCCCATATCTACAAGCTTAGCGAAGTCTGTGACCTGTACAGTGAAACCTGTACTTCACAATAATTCATGTTTTGCTGCAGGCAGTTAAATATTATGTTAAACATTTACATATAATGTCATTCTAAATATAATGTGCTGAATAGGACTTTCATCTATGTTTGAAATGACTCATCAAAGTGATGCAGTATTTGTTTTGCCATTAAGAAAACCATTAAAATATAATGATGTCAGATTTAATATAGGCACTAAATTAATGAATGACTTCTGAATAGGTATGTATTTACTAGCTGTGTGAAATTTCAAAGAATTTTCATAAAAACATATTAATTCTGCATTATACTGAGTCATAACAAACCACTATCTAAGGCAAAACGATGTAAGTTAAAATAATTACTTGAAAGCTTTTATGTAAAGAAGTAGAAAATAATAGCTTTGCCCATTTATAAGGAAGTTGGACTGGCTATATTGGTAGAACAGAAATAAAGCCAAAAACTTAAGTTTACTGGAAGCTAAAAATGGGAGAAAAAAGTCAAATATTCCTAAGACTGCTGTCTACTTTAAGGTAGGAGCCTGTAATTAGCGTACTGCATCCCTTCTCTGTCATGATACTTGGCAACAGCATGCTGCATAGTCATATGTCTACCTATAGACCCCAATTTCTTCATATATATTTTGTATGTTTTGCTTTAATGTATATATGGACTAGCTACCCTGGACTACCCATTGTATGGTCTTAATCTTTTATAGTGAACAGGTACCCCAACAAAACAGATTACAGCTTCTTGTTCCCTAACAAGTTCTACAGCAGTACATTTAAGGCATATGTACGCTACTAGCCCGTGCCTCCTTACTTCTGTATGTAATGAGTCTGACTTGACATCTTTATGTCTAATTTATTTAACAGCATGGATGGCAGTGTCCTAAAATAAACAATTGCAGAATATTCCTGAAGGACAGAGCATGCTACTAAAAACATTGCTGTGTAGCCCCTGTGAATATGATTTTGTGTTAAAAAGTAGACTATTGCCGACTGCCTTCCTAAAGTGACAACAGCAGGAAGATGCATAAATTGGGTATCTTTACTCTTTGCCTATATTCAATTAATTCCAGAAAATTATAACTGAAAAGTTACCCTTTTGGTTCAATCAATGTGAAACTTAGCGAATATTGAATATTTGACTGTTATGTTTTATCTCATTTTTTCTTTTCTCTGTTAATTTGAGCTCAAAGTTAATATGTGTAGATAGATAGATAGATAGATAGATAGATAGATAGATAGATAGATAGACTAATAGAGGTCAGGAGTCTGGAAGATATACCCCCTACATCAAAACAAACTTTTGTGTGTTTTACAATCATGGGGCTGTTACTCTTGTGACTTGCTCCTGCCAAGGTTTTGGATGAGTTGGGGGTCAATTAAGCCTGTGTTGATTGAATGAAGCATTGATTAGTTGTCATAGATCCATATCACTGCAGGCATTGAAGCTGTCCTTCCCTAGGTGGCAAATGCAGACCTCACTGTAGGATAGCGCTTGCTCCAATTCAAGGATTTGTGAAGGTAGTTAAAGGTCTCAATGTCCTGATGAAGAAAAGCTGGAGAATTTCAGATGAACAAGGCAAAAAAAGATAATAAAAATGAAAGAAAAACAGCCATTAAGTCTAAAACAAACATAATATCTGATTTGGCTTAATTGTTTCCATTATTTTGTTTATACCTTAAACTCAAGTCACTTGTGAGTTGAATTTCTTATTTTGGTGACATTGGTCATAGGGATTATATCATCTTTTTACCCTTAAGGGAAATCTGAACTCATTTTTCTCAGCAGGAGAAGAAAAAAACAAAGGAATAAAGTAGTACTGCTAAATATACGTACAATGTAATATTCCATAGTATCCCTCTAAAAATAATGCAGCCTTTCAAAAATTCATAATATGTACCCTGTACGTGGAAGACACTGGTAATAAAACATTTTATGTCACAGTCATGTATTATGATACATTTAATACATATAATTCTTTTTTTTCTTGTTGTAGTAGGAGCAGGATGTGTTAAATTCATTTTCCTGTGTGTATTCAAGTGCTGTTGGATATTCATGAAAAATCACAATGTATCCCTACTTTTGGGAGAGACTGCCAGGTGGATGACATATTTATAGAAAGTAACTATTTTCCTCATTTATCATGTCCGATTGTGACCTCAAGGACTTTAGCATACCAGACATTTCTATCAAAACAACTGCTTTTTTAAGTTCCTGCAAATTCATGTTCATTACTTTGGTGATACTGTCTGTCCATGTTTCCCTTTGCTGCCTCTTCCTTTACCAACAATCCTTCCAGCCTTATGGTCTTCTTTGTTGAATCTTGTCCTCCCATTATGTGGCCAAAGTATCAGGGGTTTAAGTTTTACTGTAACACATTCTGGTTTGTTTCCTAACTTTTTAACTGATTTTATCTTTTTGCATTCCATAGAAATCTCAAAGGTTTTCTCAAATGCCTTAGTTCACAAGCACTGGTTTTCTGCATACTGCCTTACATATAGTCCACATTTCATAGCCAGATGATACTACTAGAACAACATATATTTGGCTATATTGGAATTTTATTTGACAATGTGATGCTGTTGTCTTTAAAATCATACCCAGATTACAATAGCAAAGAAACTAATGTATTTTACCATGTGCAGAGATCTCTGAGCCCTGGAAAGTAAAATATGTTGCTGCGTTCACTTTTTCCCTTCTATTTGCAAAGATTTGATGGGGCTATGACATATATTATTGCCAAACTTTAGACATTCTACCAGAGTAGTACCATCTGCATAACTGAGGTTGTCAATATTCCTCAAAGTAATTTTAAAGCCAGCATCTATTTTGTATAACCCACTATTTTACAAGATATTTTCTGTGTGTAAATTAAGTAAGCAAGGTGGCAATATACAACCATGTCACACTCCTTTCCCCATCTTGGACCAGTCATTTATTCTACATTCATTCCTATCTTGCTTCTTGTCCATTGGTAGTTCCTAGGGTTGCATTCTGGGAAACCATTAAGGATTCTAGTCCAGTTTCCCAACTGCTCCAATGCACTGTGTGGTTTGGTAACATAGTCAAGGTCACACAGTAGGCAAATGAATGATGAGGGAATCAAACCATGAATTACAGGAAGCAGCTCAGTAATAGCCTTAATCCTCTGTACTTACATCCATGTCTTCACACCCAGTTTGCACTAGACAAATAACATAACCCACTATCCCCACTTTTCTGGGAACTTGCAACAGTTTGTTATGGTTCACATGGTCAAAGACTTAGTCAATAAAGCAGAAATATATATTTTCTGGAACTCCCTTGCTTTCTCTATTAACAAGAAGATGTTGGCAATTTTTCTCTGTGATGCCTCTGGTCCTTCTAAGACCAGCATATGTAATATCTGCCACTTTCTTGGTCCATATATTATTGAAGTCTGGCTCACAGTGTCTGTGACACTGCATTGACTGCATGTGAGAGAAGAACACATGTTTGAGAAATTGATAACTTTAGCATTCTTTAACATTGGCGTATTTTGGGATTGAAACATACATTAGCCTATTGTAATCCACTTGCAGCTGGTATGTTTTCCAAATTTGATGGCAGCTTTTGCATAGAATGTGTCAGCACATTTTGCAGGATTTTATAAAATTCTGCTAGAATTCCTGTAGTCTCATTATTAGATGAAATAGATTTTTAGTACCCATTTAACTTCACTCCCCAAAATGTCTGGCTCTAGATCAGAGAATGTCATTGTAAGTATCAGGAGCCTTCTTATAGAGTTCTTCTGTGTATTCCTGTCACCTCTTCTTAATATGTGCTGCTTATATAGGTCTGTAGCATCTTTGCCTTTTGGCATGCCCATTTAAACCTGGAAGTTTCCTTCAGTATCGCCATTCTTCTTGAAAACGATGTTCACCTTCCCATTCTAGTATCTGCTCCTACTTCTTTACACTGCTCATTTAAATATTCCTCCTTATCTCGTCTTGCAATTATCTGAAAGGCTGCATTCAAGGTAGACATATTTCCCAACTCCATTACTGTTTGCTTTCCTCCTTTACTCAGGAAATTCTAAAGTCTCCACTGACAGCCATGTTCTCTTCTTAATCACCTTTCAGTTTGAATGTTTTTTACTACATCTTAGACAATGTCACAGACTCTTCAAGTGCTCTATCCACCAGTACTAATCCCCTAAATCTGTTTTCATTTCTGCTACACATCCATTTGAATATCTTGTTGAGCTTGGATCTGCTTGGCCTAGATGGCTTTCTTTAATTCTAAACTTTGCGATTAAAAGCCGATGGTCTGGACCACAGTGAGCTCCAGGGCTCACTTTTGATGACTGTATGAAGCTCTTCTGTCTCTAATTGTAGAATACATAGTAAAAAGATTTCTGCACTGACGTCTTGTGATATCCTTGTGTGAAGCCATGTCTCAAGCTGTTAAAGTGTTTCCAGTAACCAGTGAATTACACTGGCATTTTTGTTGTCACTGTCATCTTGGTAATGTTTTGCTAAAGGTAATTATCTATAAATGTGTTTTATTTAGTGGACAACGGAGGAATGGAACAAGCACTTTTCTAACTTCCTGAGTAGGGTAAAGTCATGATCTGGTGTATGTTTCTTGCTGCTTAGTCTGTAAATTATTCCATACTGATTCAAAAAAAAAAAAAAAAAAAACTTGGAAGATGATTTGCATTGTATCTGTGTTTTCCACTATAGCCGGTAGTGTGTGGTACATGAGTTACACAGTTTCTCCAAATTAATATTTTAGAAATATATCCAAACCTGTAGTAAATAATTCAAAACCAGAAATAATGCTGCCTGCTGTGTGTATAACACATTGGTTTAACACAGTTGATTGCAACCAAACACAGAGTTGATGCTGAATGTCCTCATGTCCAAGGACTTTTAGAAAGAAAGTCCAAATAACGTGGGACTCCTAAAAATGTGATGCAGTAGAAATATCTCAATAGTTTGGATACTTTTTTCCAAGACTGCCAATTCTGCTTTTGTAAGTCATTAAGCTGATTAACCTCCCTGGAATATATTACAAGTAATGAAAGCAATTTGGTATCTAAAACATTATAGGTACCATCTGAGAATAAAAGTCAGTGCCAGGAAAGGAGTGGCAAGCATAATCCTTAACGATGCCATTATAATACAACAGTATGAATGACACCACCTACCTGCTCCTTTGGTCAAGCTCTTTTTTATGAAAGTACAAAAATGTGCAGTATGGCTTCCATTCCAGAGTTATTGATGGTAAACAGGACTGAACAGATGAAGAATTCATTAACAACTGCACACACTGAATGTCCTAATGTTTGAGTTCTAGTAGAAAGGAAATTCATGTAAATATCCCTGACCTCATGGAATACACCCTCATGTACTAAAAAAAAGTGGCAGTTGAGCACAACAGCTAACACTATTCCTTGTAAAGGCTGAGATGGATTGGAATGGAATGTTATGCTGATGATTCATGTATATAAATGTAAAGAAAGGGCATAGGCTGGTTTCATACAGATGGACAGTGCACCTTTCCAACATGACAAAGAAGTAATTTTACAGTCGTCAGAGAAGGAGTGCATTTCACATTTTTTTTCCACTAGTTAATTTGTTTCTTGCGTGATATTTAAATACGCAGATAATTTCTAGATCTTTGTCTTTTCTGTTAAAACTCAAGACCTGCAAAACTTCAAGCACTGCCTGTGACTCCCTGCTAGCTACTTTTCCGACCTGTCCTTCCATTTCCTTTTTTTGGTTTTTAAACTTGGTGATTTTAAGCTGCCCACCCTTGCTGTAAATGTATCTTTATAAGCTCCTTCCTTTCTGCATTGCTGTTTATATCTGCAATTATTTATTTTCCTTTCCTTGTGTTTATTTTGAAAAAAGTGCATTTTGCCAGTCATTGTCTGTTCTACTGAATTACTTGCTCTGAATTCAGCATCTGGCTAGCTGTTGAATAAAGTAGTTAATTTTTACACTCTAGCAAACATTTTTCTGTGTTTTTACAATAGGATGATAGCGGATTTTCCATCTAGTAAAACTGGTTGGTGACCTGGTCTACATAGGTTGGGGAAATACACTAGTGTTTCCAGCATGTAGTTGTTTTATTGTCTGGATGGCTTATTAATAGCTTACATTGTTTTTAGTGCCTTTATAAAATCCACACAACTCAATGGATTTGGTTCATTTCTACAAAGCACTTTTACTGAATAATCACATTTGAACACATGAATGACTTGAGACGTATCTCCTTGGAGTATATAAAGAAAGAAATGACTGAGCTCTCCGAAGATGAGTCACAGCAGGTACGAGCTTAGCATTGAGCAGCATTCTACTGTCTCCAAGGGTGATGCCACAATACCAGTACACAGTGACTGACTTTAACAATTGGCTTAGCTTCTGATGTCATTCCAAAGGGGTCCAATCTTTGTCAGCCTGGGAAGACATGGTTGACAGGCCATGTTGCTTTGCCAGGGATGGTCTTTGTAAAACAGAGCATGTGTATGTAACTTTAAGAAGCCTTTCCAGATGTAAGCACGTGTATATAAATAGTGAGCACATGCAGGCAGCAGTGCCATTTTGACGGAACAGCCAGAGTGTTAACATGTATGAGTGTGGTAGTCAGTCTGTTTATAAGTTTACAAATAGTCACCAAAATCAGTAACAGAGCAATCCACAAACCATGGAATTCATGTAACAAATTCACAATGAAAAATATAAAATCCTTTTATTTCACAATAGGTAAGTGCTTTCACATAGGAGTTTCTTCAGGCCATCAAGCAAATACTGGTCTGCAGCCATTTAAATAGTCTTAATGAACCAATCAGTTCATATTAAACAATAGCAGTCCACTAATTTAAAGTGACAGTGCAACCTTCAACATTACAACACACTTAAATAATATAAAAATTAAATATAAAACTGTACATATATTAAAAAAAAAATATATATATATATATATAGGTGTGTGAAAACAACTAAAATATACACATAGGGACTATGAAATAAATTAATATAATTTCAGCGGTACTTTGTAGTTAACTTCCTAGATTTTAACATGGGCTTAATGGAAGCCCTCTCATTCAGACCCATTCCATGGTACGCTCTAAACCTCAAAATCCATTTGACTTCTTTACTCTCTATCAAGTTACATATGTCCCCTTTTCTGACTGTAGGATTAACTAGATCTACCACCAAAAATCTGAAAATGTGGTCATCACCTTGGGCCATAACATGTTTAGATAGGGCACTGGTAGTGGTTTTAATTCTAATATTGTAAACATGCTCCCTAATTCTATCCTTGAGTGGCCTGTCCATTTTACCGATGTAAAACGACCCACAGGTCACTCACTTGGCCAAATAAACTACATGTAGGTTCTTACAATTGGCTTCTACATCAAAATTAAACTGTTGACCAGTATCATGGTGAACAAAAATCCCTGTGGTATCTAGATAACCACAGAAATTACGGCCCCCACAAAGGTTGGTACATTTTATACTATCAGATTGTCTATCTCTATCTCTGGGATAACATAGTATTATTTTTAAGTTGTGTTTCTTCTGAAACATAAAGGAGGGGTTTTCCCCTACTACTTCCTTTACCATAGGATCCGTGGGGAATACCCACCAGTTCTTCCTTCTAATATCCATAATAGGATTCACATGAGTGGTAAAAAACATTGTAACTTTTGTGACATTGGAGCTAGAGGCTTCTCTATGTGTATCAATGGGTTCAGCATAATGAGAAAAATAGGGTTTGGCAGAACCATACTTCATTCACCAATCCCTTCAAGGTTCCTGTCCAGTTCAAGAGGATTATATCCCCTATCTACTAACTTATCTCTCAGGATATTCACTTCATGACTAAAGCCCTTCCCTGAGGCATTCAGCCTGGAGGCCCACATTCCTTGTGCTCTGATAATATTCTTGAAAACATACTGGGGGTGCATGCTGCTTGTATATAAATAGGTATTCCCATGGCATTGTTTCCTATACACACCAGTATTGATTGAGCCATTGTTCAACCTTTCAACGTATGCATCAAGAAATTCTATCTTAGGTGGGGAGTAGTTCATAGTAAATTTCAAGAACTCATATGTACCATTCAGATCAACCAGGAATAACTCTAACTCTGTACACGTACCCTTCCATAAAAAAAGAGGTCATTGACGAAATGTCGATAGAATTTCACATGCTCCAGATATGATCCCATTCTGAACAGAATTTCCTCTTTCCAACTTGCCATAAACATGTTGGCATAGCTATTGGCACACGATGTGCCCATAGCTATGCCATCACGCTGCAAGTAAATACTGTCTCCAAAAGTGAAGGCATTATTCTCCAGAATAGTTTCCCATAACAAGCATATGAAATCAATATGTCCGTTCTCATAAGTGCTGTATCTATGCAAATTATCGTGGACTGACTGTAACCCTACTGCATTGGGTATAATAATAAAGAGGGACTGGACGTCCAATGTCACAAAATAGAACTGAGATACTGAGTCTAAAGAGTTCCCATGTTCATATAAATCCACTAGAAATTGCTTCGTATCTTTCAAGACAAAAACATTGCTATTCAAAACTGGTCTGAACCATCTCTCCACATATAGGGAGCAGAGTTCTGTAACCCAACCTCTCCCTGCAACAATCGGTCTCATTGGAGGTTTACGGCCATCCTTAAGGATTTTAGGGAGACCTTGTATAGATGGTAAAAGAGGGTTGTCAGCTTTTAGGAATTTATACAATTCCATGTTAATCAATTCACTTTTTAGCAAATCTTCTAACATAAACTTAATACGACACTGTAGCAAATGTACCCTATCCAAATCTACCCTTAGATAGAAGCGGGCATCATTTAACATAGTATTCATAGCCTCAACATGATCATTTATATCCATTACAACTACTGGACCCCCTTTGCCTGCAGGCTTTATCATAATAGATTCATTATCCTGTAAACATTTTAGGGCCAGTCTCTCATTGTAACTCAAATTATACCTCACATTTCTATTCACATTTCTATTCACATTTTATGGTTGTTCGTCATCATAAAACATGCATATAAATCATCTTCTACTATTTTGGGTTCAGCATGTATAAACTTGGCTTCCTAAAATTATTAACACAATAAACTGTAGAGTTACCAAATTCCAATATCAACATGACATTTCTGCTAAAGCATCAATGATAGTCTCTGTAAGGTCACTTGCCCTAGAAGGAATAAAAGTTAGTCCTTTGTTTAAAAGGGACATTTCATCATGACTAAGGATTCTCTTAGGGAGACTCCAAACTAGAGGGTCCCCACTTGACTCCACATCTTCTTGATTGTATGATTCGACTGTCTTTCTGTTGATAATTTGCACTTCTGCCTCCCCCGACTCATTGATTGAGTTTTCACAGGCCCTTTCTCCCCACTGATGGGTAAAGGGAATTGGGGACATGAGGCAGTATTAGAAGTAGATTTTACAACAGGTCATGCATCATATAAGGCATGTGTAACTTTAGGCCTTACATCTCCTTGAACCACATGAACATTATCTTCTGTCATAACAGTGTCAATATAAACCGAAGGTATATCATTATTGGCTGAAAAATTGTCATTGTTACCCAATGAAGCTCTAACCTGTTGTAATACACCTTGTACTTCATGTGATGTTGCAGTAATATTCCCTGCTACAGGGGTATTAGCAGGTCTCACAGTTCCAGGAGTTTCTACTCTTGGCACAAGGTTAGCGGCCTCAGACTCTCTGGTACAGCCAGTTATCACTACCCTGGGCCATGTAAACACATGTCCATTCTGGAAATCATGCATATCTCTATCAATTTTATCCTTCTTCTGTTGTAGCAGTCTTCGTTCAAAGACCACTACCCCATTAAGCAGCCCTTCAAGAAAGCGATCTATCATGCTGACAGGAAACATGCTGTAAAGCGCTAGCTGTTGTTCTCTAAATGAGGCTCTTAACTGTACTTCTTCTGGTCTGAAAAAATCAACAAGAAGAGACAAATACTTGGCGCTTACCTCTAAATTTAACAGCTGCCACTTCGTCAATAATTCTGGATATTGTGTGCCATAAGTTGGCATCTTAAACACTCTGAGGCCTCTTGGGATGTTCTTTCTCGAGAGGCACACCTCAAAATGTTGTCTTTGCATTTGTAGATGCTTCAGCATTAATAAATACCTCTCAAGTGTGTCCATAGCTTGTTTCAACTTCTGTTGAACTGCATCGACTGGTGCCACAGTTTCACTGGAAGTGACATCATAGATCAACAGCGGATTACCTTCCGCTCTAACAATGGCTAAAAACCTGTCTGGAATAATATGAGTCACCTTTACAGGTCTACTGGGTTTGTACTCCATTTCAAGATCTTGTAGATTTCCTTCAACCATGTCCCTTCAAGATGTGTTAATAAGCAAGAAAAAACAATAAAATAACCACAGTAACACAGAGTGAAGAGCAAATGTGGTATTGCTCAAGTATAAGAAACAAATAGTCACCAAAATCAGTAGCAAAGCAATCTACAAACCATGGAATTCATGTAACAAATCCACCACGAAAAATATAAAATCCTTTTATTTCACAATAGGTAAGCACTTTCGCATAGGAGCCTCTTCAGACCATCAAGCAAATACTGGTCTGCAACCATTTAAATAGTCTTAATGAACCAATCAGTTCATATTAAACAGTAACAATCTACTGATTTAAAGTGACAGTGCAACCTTCAACATTACAACACACTTAACATAAAAACTGAATATAAAACTGTAGATATATAAATATATATATATATATATATATATATATATATATATATATATAGTGTGTGAAAACAACTAAAATATACACATAGGGGCTATGAAATACATTAATATCCTTTCAGGGGTACTTCATAGTTAACGTCCTAGATTTTAACATGGGCTTAATGGAAGCCCTCTCATTCAGACCCATTCCACGGTCTGCTCTAAGCCTCAAAATCCACTTGACTTCTTTACTCTCTGTCAAGTTACGTATGTCCCCTTCTCTGACTGTAGGCTTAACCAGATCTACCACCAAAAATCTGAAAGTGTGGTCATCACCTTGGGCCATAACATGTTTAGATAGGGCACTGGTAGTGGTTTTAATTCTAATATTGTAAACATGCTCCTTAATTCTATCCTTGAGTAGCCTGTCCATTTTACTGATGTAAAACGACCCACAGGTCACACACTTGGCCAAATAAACTACATGTAGGGTCTTACAATTGGCTTCTACATCAACATTTCCTCTCCTAAATGAGCTTTCCTTTAGATGAGTATGTAAACACCAACGACCAGCAAAACACGATACTCGACACCAAACACCAGAATAAATTCCAAATGATACTTTTATTATATTGACATATTAAATATCACGAGACCGGTTTTGGCTATCCAGCCTTTCTCAGTGGATTAGAAAAACTCTTTAAAACACAGATTGCTCTCAAATATTTATATTGATCCCTGACCAATAGAAACAATGGTATAGCCCAATCTAGTGGATGGAGTATTTCAGTGCACATAATAGTTACATCTTGATCAATAAAAAACAAACAGTTCTAATATACATATGCAATCTATTATATTGAGATGCCCAAAAACATGAATGTATGAATGTTGTCAATTAAAGAACATAAGTAGGATAACCCTTAATTTGAATAATGCTAACAAATCCTGTTTATCTAAACTGTGTATTATTTTCACATTTCAACATATTATGTATGTAAACTAATTCAGTGTATCAAACAAACATTTACATCTTATATATGTATATATATAAAAAATATTACACATATAGAATAAAGTATTTAAAGGCATTACGTTTGGCTTTCCTTCAGATGAGACATTAAAACAAGGCCCTGTCTGCTTGAATTGGTGGTAGCTCAGATTAATGTAAAAGATCCTGTGGCACCTATAGAAAAGAGTAGGGTTCCTTTATTTGTATTTTATTTACAACTTATTTACATAAAAATTATATATATATATATATATATATATATATATATATATATATATATATATACACATACACATTTACATATTTTCATCATTGTTTTCTTTACTTGATCCCAACTCCTTTTCCCACAGTCACCATTTTATTATTTTTATAACTGCCAGAAAAAAACATTTCCCATTAAAGATAATTTCATTAAGTCCTTCATTACAAATAACCCATGTAGCATAAACTACTCTATCTATTTTCATCATATTCCCTTTTTAATATTTTTATAATATCCATATGCTATTGTATCCATGTTCATTTCTTTTTCTTTTATATTTTCAAATACATTCTTTTACATACTACATAATAACAACTCTTTCGACCAAACACCTTCCTCTTCTGGTAAATGCTAAATAAATCTATCAAAATTACACATTGCACTATCATAAGCCTTCCTGGTGGATACCACCTAGGACTGTTCCAACAACCTCCTGAGCACTGCAACCCAATTTGCCACACCTCATCTGGCACCACCACCAGATCCTCTGCTGCCATTGGGGCCAACTGTTGGAACTTGGAAAACTAAAAGTGAGACAAGTTGTCAGCAATCCCAGTCCTAACACCCGCTATATGCACATTTGTGAAGGAAAAATTAATCGACAAACTCTGTAAAACTAACTTACCCAAAACCAACAATAAGCCCTCAGACTTAGCCATCTTAACCTGTAAAATCTACACCACTGCAGTACTGTCAGAATTAAAAACTACACTCCTGCCCCTCAACTGTTCCTGCCACACCACAAATGCTACCCAAATTGGCATTAAATCTAAGAAAGCAACTTCCCCCTTCCACTCCTCCTGCCACTCAGGTGGCCATGGCAGTGCAAGCCACTCACCCCCAAAAATGCCCCCATATCCATGCCCCCTGCCACATCAGTGAACAACTGTTAGTCCCATTGCCCTACCCAATCCAACTGCCAAAAGGTGACACCATAAAATTACTCTAAAAACTGCAACCCCAAATTTAAATTTTCATGAGTCAATTTGCTAGTTCTCCCCCAGTGATGTTTACTTTTCCCCCCTTCAACAGAAAGGCTACAAACCTACAAAAAGTGCATCCCAACTACCATGCAGTGCATCTTCTTCATTAATTCTGAAATTTCTTCCATATCTCCATATGGTTCTTTTTCACCGACTTGTTTCTCTTTTTTTGTTTTTATTTCTTCCTTCTGTTTGCTATTTGTTTATAGTCCAGTGCTAAATGTCATGTTTGTTTACATGTATAACACTCCAATTCACATTCTTTTGCCCCATTGCCCATTTTTCCACAAATGTATCACTTTCTTTTTTCATAATTATTCACAAAGTATCCCTCTTTTCCACATAAATACCATGTTCTTATTTGCCTACAATACTTTACCAACCCCCAGTTCCCTTTAACATGTATAACTCTTGATATATCTATAATCTTATCATCTTATTATTTTCTATTTCAAAATTACATTGCTGTCCCATCCCCAGTCATTCTTTCTATCTCAGAACAAAATTGTATGTATAATGTTTTCTTTATTTCTCTAAAAGCAGTCTTTATCACATATTCATTCCATGAATTTTCAATTTTCTTTTTCTCAGACTCACTGATAATGTTTTCCATGTTTTGCACAGTCTCAAAAATAATGTCACAAAAAAGTTTCTTTATATAAGAATAAATGCTCTTACCTCTTGAATTGTAATGCCCAGAGGTAATATAATATTATTCATACCTCATACATGTATTTTGCTGTCCCACAACTAATTTCCCTTTTTTTAAATTCTCTGATTCATTTTCTTCTCTTTCAGTTCACTAGTCACTGTCTCCACATATGTTTTCTTATTTTGTTTGTTCTCCTTGTTCTCCTCCATGATTTAATTTGTCTCCACCTCACTTATCTTTTCCATTAAATCTCTGCATGACACTAAACCACCATCCACAGGTTCACTCTGAGTTACCATTTCATTCAAAATATCACCCTGCAACCCTCCTGACTGAAGGATTGTAAAGATGTACTCCTCCACTTTTTAATTATGCAAATACATTTTGTTGAAAAATAATCTCCAAATCTATCTCCATACCATCTCTTGAGCCATCATTTGTCTCTTCTCCCGCACTTCTGGTTTTCATAGTGTGCACCATCCTCCCAATCATGATTGCACTAGGATTGAGACAAGCACTCATAATTGCTGACAGTACTCATAGCAATTACCATAACAGAGTAGGAGTCCTTTATTTATATACAAAAATAACTCTTTATTTACAAAATATTTACATATTTACAAATATTTACATATGTACAATATGTAAATATGCAAATCTGTTTACACATATTCATAATTTCCTTTAAAATCATGCAAAACCTTCATCCCTATTAGACCCTACTCCTTTATCCATAATTACCATCTGATTTGCTTAATATTGTTGCTGAAATTATCATTAAACATAATTTCATTTATTCTTTCATTCCATATAACCCATATAACATAAAATAAGTTTTTATCTATTCTTTTAACATATTCATTACTGCTATTCTTATATCATATTTAATCATATCCATGTTTATTTTATCCACTTATTTTATATGTTTAGAATAATCTTTTTTACATAGTTTTCCGCATACCTTTTTTATCCTTTTCCATTAAAAAAAAAACACATGTTCCATTGTTTTTCTTCTTGGAAATCTAAAACATATTCTATCACTTTTATTTTTATGTGGCATATTTCCTTTTACTGGCAATTTATCCATTACCAGTATCCACAAAAAATCTTAACATTCTACTTTCTGATTACACCATCTGCTTCTCGTTTTTATAGCTTTAATTTTTTTTTCAGTTGTTAGATTTTCCCGTGGTTTTATATAGTAATGTTTTATCATGTTTATGTATTATTATACCATACTTTCTATTTTTTCTGTATTAGCAATTTTTATTTTCAACAAAAATATTTTTGTAATATTTTATTTATTCATTTATGCACTTTCTTTTACTCTTTTTTACCATGTTCCAATATTTATCAGACTCATATTTATACAGTTTTGCTACTAATCTCTCATCTTTTTCATTTATCCACTTTAACACTTTGTACAAATTTAATGATGCAGTGTATACCACTGAGTTAATTAACCCTAAACCTTCATCTTTATTTGCATGCAAAACTCGTCTTTTTACTTGGTTAAAACTAGAACCCTAATATAAATGAAAAAATGTGCAATAATTTATTTTCAAATCATGTTGGCAATATTAATACAATTGCTAAGTATGCTATAATTCCCATCAGTACAGAATTTATCACATAAGCCTTCTTTTCTGAACAATAATTTATATGTTCACCAGAAAAGTTTGCTTTACAAGTTCTTTTGCTTTTTCCCATTGAATTCTAGTCTCAGTAGAGAGTCGGTTATCAAAACTAATTGGAACCTAGGGTAGTTCAGATAATGAAATTGTTTGGATAATCAAACATATAATTGAACTGGATAAAAAACTTCTAAAATCTTGTTTTTTTCTGCATGCAAGAATATACTTTTCAACCACTCATTGATTCCAATGGACAATAAATAATATTTTTCACACACAAGCTGGCTACAAGCTCAGAAAACATGTTCAAGCAAATGCGTATAATGTTTACATGTTCAAACCTTATGATTGTTCCTACCCTAAAACTTTGGAAAGCTCGTTCTGATAATTGATGTTTCTGATAATCAACATTTGGATAATTGACTCTCTAATGTACATATGTATTCCCAAATGTTATATCTAACAGAGAAATTTCATTTGTTGCAAAATTTATACCTCAGATCTTTACTACATCAATTAAACCTTTATGTTTCTCTTTATTTAAAGCTATCATTATCATCTCTAGACACTCATTTATGCAAATTATTACTTCTTTTATCCACTTTTTTGTAATTATTATAATGTCATTTGCATATGTTACCAAAACTGGAATCCTTCTTTTGTAATTTATTTCATATACTATCACATTTGTAACTAATGCAAAGAGTATACAACTCATTGGATTTCCCTGTCTTGCACCACTCTTCATATGTACCTCTTAGCTTAACCAGCCATTTACAAGTATTTTACTTTATTATTACTATAAACTGACTTAGATTCATAGAGTCATAGATTGGTACTAGGCTAACTTCCCTTGTGGGCCATTTTCAGCCTAGCTAATTACTCCATGTGAGATTCAAACTCTGCAACTTGTGTTTGTAAGGTAAACACCTTAACCATTATGCTAACATCCCACCCCTACATACATAATTTCCTAACTTTCTCATTTGTATTATATTCTTTCATTATTATCCATACGATTTCATGTCCAATTTTGTCAAATCCCTTATTAGGATTTCCTGACATGATTTTCACTTCTTCTTTTCTGCTCTCATAATGTCATCCTCAATTTCTTTAACTATGATTAATAATTCTTGACAACCCTTCCCCTTTATATTATATATGCTATCTTCCATAATATTTTCCATTTTAGTTTCAAATCTCTTTTGTATTGTTTTCATAAAGATCTTAAAATCATTATTATTCAACATTGTTGGTCTCCAGTTTTTTAATTCTCTTCTTCCATATGAATTTAAGTGTTCCAGAGCATAATTCTTTATACACAAAACCTTCATTTAACCATCTATTCAAAATATGTTAAATTTGTATACATTCCATAATCTATTCGATCTAGGCCTACAACTGAATCTGTATTTACTTATTCCTTCTTCATTCAATGCTTTCTTATTTATCATTTGTATTCCTTTATTTATTTATCATTTGTATTTCTTTCTTTATTTTTATATATTCCTTGTTTTCTTTTACCTCTAGCCATACTGCAAGCTGATCAGAAAATCATGTTTCTTTTACCATCTTCTACTATAACTAAACCTTCTGATATTCTAAAATAACGCATTTCAGTTCTACACTTGCCCCTTTTGTAAGCCTATGAATTTTTGTCCCAAGGTTTTAACTTGCCACATCTTATAATATCTAACATTTTTCTTATATCATTCCCTCTTTTTATGTTTCCTTCTTAAAATAAAATTAAAGTCTCCTGTTATTATAGTATTCATATTTATCACTACATAGTCTAAATTGTGATGAAATAAACTTTCCTTTTCTTTACAGTTTGTATAGGCATATAATGTTATAATTATATATACTTGCTCTTTCCATTTTAAATCTATAACGCATAATCTTCTCATTTTTACTAAAGTTACATCTAATATCTGTACTGTAGTGCTACAGAATGCAGCTATTCTAGAACATCTCTTATTTCCCATACTCCAGATTATCTTACTTCCCCATAGTTTCTCTGTTTGTAATCTTTCTTCATTTGGTAAAAATCTTGTGTCTTCAGATATAATTACGGGTACAACACATGTATTACACCACTCCAAAATTCCTGTTCTCCTTACTATATTCTTAATACTATTCACATTTATAGAAACCACTCTAAACATTTTGTTTTCTCTTAGTTTCATCATTTCATAAGTTCAAAGCTAATTACTAGATTTCTTAATAGGCCATTCAATCCTAACCAATTTCCTTTCCAAAGGTATGAATCAAACACTGCACCAAGTGTTTATGATTCAAACATCTTAACCATTATACCAAGCCCCAATCTTTTTATATATATATATATATATATATATATATATATATATATATATATGTATATATATACGGGATCACTTCAGAATACCAAAATTCCACAATCTCGAGACTCTAAATCCCGAGGACCAGAATCTCAAGATTGCGAAATCTCATAAATGAAAAAGAAAAAAGTAAAACATCCAACAAAGTATTCTAACCTGTATGCACCCCCCACACCCCTGCAACTTAAACATACCAGCTCCGAGATTGCACTACAGTGGACTGAACAGCAAAGTTCCCATTTCACACTGTATGGAAATCCCCATTCACTACTTTTGAGATTCCACACTCTCGAGATTCTGGTCCTCAGGATTTAGAGTCCCGGGATTGTGGAATTTCGGTATTCCTAGTGATCCCAAATATATGTGTGTATATGTGTGTGTGTGTGTGTATATATAAATATATATATGTATGTACATATTTGGGTCTACTTCTGTTTGTTGAAAAATCACTTTTTTCGAAAAACAGAAAGTCGAACACACTTTAGCGAATGTTCACTTAAATGAAAATGCAGTAGTATGATCTCAAAGTTATTATATTTAAGCAGTGGGGGCAGGGAGGTGAATATGTGCTATGCAGTCTGTGTGTGTCTGTATATATATATATATATATGTGTGTGCGTGTGTGTGTGTGTGTGTGTGTGTGTGTGTGTGTGTGTGTGTGTGTGTGTGTGTGTGTGTGTATATATATATATAGATATAGATATAGATATATATATGTATACAAGTATATACATAGATATATATATATATATATGTGTGTGTGTGTATATAAATATATGTGTATATAAATAAATATATATATATATATGTATACAAGTAATTATATATATGTATTTGTATGTGTGTGTGTGTGTGTGTGTGTATATATGTATATATATATATATATATATATATATATATATATATATATATGTATACAAGTATATATATATATATGTGTGTGTGTGTGTGTGTGTGTGTGTGTGTGAGTGTGTGTGTGTGTGTGTGTGTGTGTGTGTGTGTGTGTGTGTGTGTGTGTGTGTGGTGTGTGCCCTCTTTATCATTTTTTTCTCATGCAATTTTCTTCTATTTTTACTGCTTCTAAAATCTCTTCTGTTTGTTTTTCTTCTATTTCTTTTTCTTTAGTCTTTCTGTTATTTTCATTTTTAACAATCCATACATAAGTGTTCAATTTTCTTACATTTATAACATTTAAATTCACAATTTTTGAATCATGCCCCATTTTCTCACAAGTATAACTTTTTGTTACTTATCAAATGTCCTTCTTTTCCAAAAAAGAAACATGCTTTGGGTGGTCCCCAGTATTTTACAACTCCCATATTCCCCTCCGCATTTATCTTGCTTGGTGTGTGTATATTTTTTCTCTGTCGATTTTTAACACAGTATTACATTCCCAGAAAAAGTCTCTCTTTCTACTTCTGTTAGTAATTGTACATGAATCTTCTTTTTTGTTTTCCTGTTAAATGCTGTTATCACTTAAAGATTGCATGGATGACAGTCGTTCTTTCTTTTTTTCATGTTCTCGAAGAACATTTTCCATTGGAAAAACACTCTCAAATATAATGTCACAAAGTTTTTCTTTGTTAATAAGAATAAATGGCATTTGACTTCATATGCTTTTATTCCCAAAGAAGCTATTTAATTGTCCCACACTTTCCATAATAAGAATCCTGACCATAGTTGAATAATTGTAGGTGATAAGCTTACCTTCATCAGGAGTTCAGTTTGAAAACATTTGTTAGTGAAAAACTAATGGGACACAGAGAAATAAAAAGATGAGCATAATATAAGAAGGTTTCACAACACATAGTCTGTGCCTATCAAATATTTTATCACTTTTTTATATAACTGTGTAAGGAAAGCTATACATTCTGGGCTTTTTGTTGATATTCTGCATGCCAGCTTGAGCAAATCCTATAAAGTTGTGTGTTATAACAGTTTGTTAAATTAAATTAAAGGTTTGGGATTATGTATACATTTTTATCAGTGGATACTGTCATAATTGAAGAAATGGAAAAAAAGGCATCCAAAGTAGAAACTGGAAAGGAAATATTTGTTTTTTATTTATTTATTTTGAGTGGTACATTAATACTAAGGGTACTATATATTCTGATTGTAGATATATACAGTCAGGCAAATTTTCTTTTATGCACTGATACTTTGGTTTCATATTTTTTTACTTGAGTTGTGATGCTAAATCTTATTTTGTGTACATGTTCTGTGTACATATTTAGGTGTTGTTCTTTCTCTGAGATCACAGCATCTCAGAGAAGGCTCAAATTATAGTGACATTTATTTATGTAATTATACTCTGTGTTGCAGTGACCTTTGAGACAGAATAATAAAATAAATGGGATATGAGAGTCCTGGGTGGCTTGTGCAGTGTAAAAATATTTTTTTTCTTTTAGTTTCTACAAGGGAATGTGCTACATGGGTCTGAGAACTGAGATGCCATAGTAAAATTAGATCTGATTAGGTGTTCAACAGAAAGTCTGTCAAGTATCACAGTTTTCCAATTCATGCCAGGGCAGCAGATATACTTTAAGTCCTTCAGTTACAACTCCCAAGTCCATGTCAAATGGAGTAATTCAACAGTTAGGCTATTAAAAAGCAGTATGATCAACTTGTTACTAATCTGAGCAGGTGGAGCTCATCAATGAACTATGTAACATAGGGTGATGATGATGGCGATGGTGTAATTCATTTCTTCACACTCACTTTTATCAAAGTGCTGGACTACTTAGTTTCCTATAAGCATAGAAGAGTTAAGATGGGTGATCACTACAGTCACAAAACTGAAGGAAGATTGACAAGGACAATGCTTGGGTTATGTCAACAGTGAGTCATGGCCATGCAATCATTCAGTCCCAAGAGGTAACTTATAAATGTGCAGAACAGCATCCAGAAAAGCGAAGACTCAGCATTTCTAAAACCTGGAGGCATGCTTGTTTGTTTGTATATTTATTTATGTACTTATTTGTTTATATATATGTTTTTAACTAGCTAAGT
The DNA here is from genome assembly GCF_019279795.1 of Protopterus annectens. NCBI lineage: Eukaryota > Metazoa > Chordata > Ceratodontiformes > Protopteridae > Protopterus > Protopterus annectens. The sequence goes on along the minus strand of NC_056732.1, from coordinate 539,014,842 downwards.
GAATTGGTACAAGGACCCTTTTCAGTCACAACCCAGACTGTACAGGCAAAAACAAATCCATACAGAGGCTATCACTGCAATAGTATATCATCATCACACATACAGTTCTTAATAATACTTGTAAATTAACAGTACAGGATCTCTAGCTAAGCAGTGGTATACATATGGGATAGGAGCATACCTCTCAACTATCCAGACTTCCACTGAATGTCCATATTTTCTCCTCTCTGCTACTCAGAAAATTTGTGGTTTTCTGGCAAATCACTAAAGATTAAAGTCAATGAATAATGGCAGGCATTTGAATTTCAAACTTCATATCCTTCAGAAAATGCATGCTAACACACATTCTGTTACTCTAACAACTTTCAAAGTTTATAAGAGCAATATTTAAAATCTGTCCCTATTTTTGGTCCTGTGTCCCCCTATTATTTTAGGCTTAGTCCAGCTTTCTTGATTTAAGAGGTTGGACAGGCGAAAGACAAAAAAAAAATGCAAAAAAGTAAGTTTCAGTAGTATAGCTAGGGCTGGGTAAGAGGTGTAACTGTCTCAGGCACAAAGTGTTGGGGGCACGGTCAGCCAATCCCAATATCTAATGCAGCACACTCTTTTTAAAAGCCGGTATTGCATTTGCCATCAAACCTGAGCAGTGTAGCACTCTGTGGTGTCAGCTGTAGCAACTAAAATCTGAGCACTAGTGCTCTGTGCAAGGAGGGTATAAAATGTAGCAATTGTTTTCTACATTTATGTCAAGCAGTTTATAAAAAGAAGTTCTTATTTATTTATTTTAATAAAAGGGTGGAACGTTGGGGGCAGGGTACAGAAATGGGACTGGAATGGCTGGGTAGGGGAGAGGAGGGTGTGTTGTGCATCTGTCTATGTGGCTGGTGTGGCAATAGAAGGAATGTCCATTTATTTATTTATTTATTTATTTATTTATCTATTTAGTTATTTATTTATTTTTTGCTTTGTAATAAGCCAGTCATTTAATATAGTTACAGTAAAGTGCATTGTTTAGGTGTGGGGTGCTGGTACCTGCACAGGGCTGTGGCTAAGTCAGCTACGCTTCTGGTACGTTTTAGATCAACTGCCTTCAAGTGAAATACACAACAAATTAAATAATAACAGCACCAATACAACTGTAAATTTACATATAAACAATTGCATCATCTAATGTAATTATATCTGTGGAAGTATCTTAAACAATAATCATGCATGTTTGAGAGTCTGTTGATAAAGCAAGCCTAAGTATGACATAGTAAAAGAAGGTGGAAGGACCAGCCTTATTTTTCTTTCTTATCTAGTCACAAAAGACACTGCAAGTTAATCAGCTACTTGAATGATGGACTATCAACATACGATCTTCCTCAAAATGTGGTACACGCACATCTCACCTTTGAATCCCATAGACTTTACAGAGAAATTATTTAATATAGAATTATTTATTGTATCAAATGACCAATTACACCATAACTCAAGAGAGCAAAAGGAAAGCATAAACTGAAAGCTTTACTTAAAGACTATATTGCTATCAAAACCATTATCAAGGTAGCAACTCATGATATGGGTGCTGAAGAGCAAATGTCAGAGGGAAGTGAAGATAAATATTTTTTTCCTGGTCTATAACAAGCCTTTATCAAAACAGACTGTAGGAGAATAGAGAAAAAGAAAAAAAAAGTATGTCCTACAACCAAGGGAGAGAATACCTTTAACATATATATGTACGGCTGAAAACTCATTTGTTAATCCTGTAACATGCATATTAAATAATTTCTTTAAGGACTGTATCATTTCAGCATTGTGATGGTGACAGCCATTGTTTCTACCAATAGGGTAACTATAAGAATGCAAAAAATAACTATAAATCTATCTCCCTTCTGGTGAACCATTTAGCAAAAGTTATTGAAGCGTAGTTGGTCAACCCTGATTGTTTTCTGAATAGGTAGAGATTAAGAAAACCAGAATCTCATTGTTCTTTTAATCTGTTAATCCTTTCAAACTTGGAGCCAATAAGTATCCTCCTGATTTCTGGACTACATAATGCTGGTATGGCATGCAATTCTCTTACTGCTGTCTGTTTGCAGACTATAAGGAACATATACCTTTGTCTAACACTTCCTTCCTGTAACCTGCCCATTTTTATCCAAGCTAAACACCAATGATTATTTTTAGTAAATCTATTTTGCTACGGAAACCCATTTACCAAAACTTAGTAACTTCCTATTTCCTCTTATAGCAAAACTTTCTCCTTGGCTCAGTTAGCATGTCATCTAACCAGGCACTGTGAACAAAAAAGACAGGAGTAAGGTATTGTCACCTTGTGGTGGTGGTGTAGCGTTGTCGCCTCACAGTAAGACTCTGTCCGGTTCGATTCTCAGCTAGAGCGTCTTCTGTGTGGAGACATGTGTGAATGGGTGTACCTTCATTGAAGGTAGTGCATCAGGGCTGGCAACTCAGTATGTACAAATCTACTGACAATCATTAGCGGACCGGAGTTCTGCTGTGGCGACCCCTAACCGGGAAAAGCCGAAAGACACAACAACAACAACAACCAGTGTATGTACATACTAAAGCTTTCCACTCATCTGAAATCCCACACGTGGGCCATTGTTGTCCTTCCCATTTCTACTGTAGAGACCATGAGCAACACTGGTGTATAATGTCTGTTGCCAAGTAGTTCCTGCATTACCCCTAAAAGAATAAAATGCCACAAACAATGCAGGTAAACGAACCATCATGGCTGAAACAGGACCACAATACCAGGAAGCTAAAGCAAGAGGAATGAGTGCTTAGATCAGTGAAGAGGGAAGTGTTAGGTAAGGTGTTCAGTATTTGAGGTCACAGTGGGGCTAAGCTGAAATCAGGAGACAGCCTGAGTGATGGATTTAGTGGAAATGCTGCAGTACAAACAACAATTAAGGTAAGTTATGCATAAATATTAATTACATGAGATGCCAAAGAATCTGCTTATCATAAAATTCATGGAGTAAAGTAGCAGAATGTCATAAAGCTAAAACGTGATCAAGGAGAAGAGATACGCTTTGGAAGGCACCACAAAAAGGAACCAAAACCCATGCAAACACAATAAGAGTGAGACGTGTCAAAAAGAGAAAGTAAACATCAAGTAGGATACTGATGTTCACAAAACAGATGGGTTATACGGGAAAACAGGAAAAAGACCCCTTAGAATGGAAATGTTTATGGAACAAATGACTAAACACCAGCACTCAGGCAAGAGTGATGAAAATGAGCTTAGGAGTGCAAAAAATAATGAGATACCAAATCAGATGGTATTCTTATGTTGGGAGATTCCAGAAAGTGGTGCTGCAGAAAATAAGGTTGTGTACAAATATGGGGAGAGGCTGGAGACTATATCTGGGTGCTCTTTAGACAAATTAGATATGAGTAAACATAGATGAAGGGAAATGGTAATCATCTTGTGCTTACGCTTGTAGGGACACCATATCTGTCAGGTCAAACACTGGAGGGTAAGGAGTTAAGGCGACTCGGCTTAGGGGAGCTGTGAGAATAGTGGTGTATAACTGGCCTTCTCAGCTGTACATTCAGGGTCATTAGTAAATTTAGACAAGCAAAGGATGAACAGCTGGCTGATAGAATGGTGTAAATAGTAAGGAATTGTGGTGTTATACAGGAGGGAGACCACCTGGGATCACTAAAAACTGTGTATCTATGACCGATTACACCATTCCTCCTGAGAGAAAAAGGAAAGTAGAGACTGAAAGCTTTACTTAAAAGGCTATATTGGAATCAGGAATGCTTTTAAATCAGAATGAGGACTGGGATGTCTGAAATGAGAGAAATATCACTTCTGAAGTTACTGGAGGTATACAAAAGTGTTAAGGGGAAATCAGAGCTGAAGGAGGAGTGGAACAATATACTGTACTGTGTGGGAAGACATGGAAATAGAAAATAAGTCAGTTGCCCTTACAAGAAAATGACTATGATTCAGGTATAGTAAGAGCATGGACCATACTCCACAGTAAATAGTAAGTGGTGAGGATATGACTCAAGGTGCTTAAAGAAGACAAGGAGAGCAAGAGTTGTAATGGCTGGGAGGTGCTTAAATTTCATAGGGCAGATGCCAAACCTGGTGAAATAGAAATAAAACTGGCTAAGTAACAGAGGTAAAGACTGGTAGCTAGACTAAAGAAGCCTGTCAAAAAGGTAGCATTGTAAGATCCAGTTACAGGGGAAGTCCTCTTTGTCATATTTCTGTTAGATATCAAAGTGAGATGGCAGCAAGAATGGTCAACTTGCCTGTGAGACTTGCAGTGACACTAAGATCAATGTTATGGTTATACTATAGCAAAACTAGTCTCATGAGAGACTGCAGAGGCTTTTAATTTGAGCATAAATGAAGAAACTAGGCTAAACCTGAAAACATGAAAGGTAGTACACTTCTGTGGCAAACACAGAGGAAGCATACAAGTTAGGTTAGGTGACCCTGTGCATGACAAAGAGAGAAAAGGCTCAAGCAGTAATAATCACCTGAGGAGAAGTCATCCATAACTGAAAATGGGAAGTGGTTACAGCCAGAATAGATGGGGAGCTATAATCTATAACAAAGAAATTGGATTAAGGACATAGTATAGTCCTCCTATCACTGCACAGCCCACTGCCAGACCACAGCTGTGATACCAGATAGAATGATAAAGGAATGAGAGAGAGAGAGACATGGAGAGACAGTATGCACTCATAGCAATATCAAAGGTCATGGGGCTATAAGGAAATACAACAGAAGAGTCAGGCAGGGCAAAATTAACTTAGGAAAATGCACTTTCATGGAAATACTGGCAGGTCTTTGGAATCTCAGAATTAATTTTTAAGTTTAATTTAGAAGATGAGTTCAGGGGTGCATGCAAGAGACAGATGGAAGAGGTAAATAAACAGGGCTTTGGGAGATTCAGTGCCATAGGTTACCTGTACAAATCAGATGGATTACATGAACCATTATCTGCTGTCATTATATCCTCAGGCTCATTTGTACATATCCTGTCAGTAATGTAGTTGGAGAAGGATATAAAGAAAACTCAGTGCCATGTCTTGAGACTGGCTGTACCTAGAATTAGTGACATTTTGTATTTTTATTCACTGAATAATTTTATGAAGAGATAATATCACACATTAGATTTAAAATAAATGTGTAGAGTTACAAATTTGATTAAAAACTATTGTCAGCTAAACAATAGTCCATATCTTCTGAGTAGCCATTTCTGTAATGGTAATCTATTATGTTCAGGATTCATGCAAGAGAGCTTAAATGTCTCATAGCAGGTCCATATAGGACCCAGAGAGATCCTGGAAATATAAAGAAATAGCTTTGCAAATATGTTTGGAAACTTCCCATTGTCAACGCTGGGGGGAAATATGTGGTTAACTACACTGGTCCTTGAATGTACAATGACCCCCAACTTCTTAAAATGCATTTAGACCGATAAGCCAGACTTCACCAATGAAAGCCAATGTTTGAGCCAGAACTGTAGCTAGTTCACCTAGTGTTCTATGATGGTAGCCCTTCATCTCAAAGCTGAAAGCAAAAGGTGTTCTCAAAGTTGCAGACCAAAGTAAATGGTTCTTCTCCACTTCTCCAGTCCTCCTTGCAACTGTGGCAAGATGCCTGCTAAAACTGTTAGCAAGCAGCTTGCTACAGTTTTTAACCCACTAACCTCACACTACATACTACACTTGAGCTGAGTAGTATAAATGCAGTATTAGCATTAATTTCAGAACTCATGGTATCTTTGTGTCCTCTTAAATCAATGTTCATACTGTACTCACACAGCATTGGTACCATACAAGCCATATGTGTCTCCTGCCAGGTTTCACTCAGGACAGCCATTCACCTAGGGCAGCCATCTCCTTTGCCCTGTGCTAGTTGCATCATTGGTTTGGGCTCATTAGTATACAGTGAGAAGAGAGTGTAAGTAAACACTTGGTTTATACATTTACCTCAGGGATGAGTATCTAATAATGTCAGAAAAAAGGAGCAAAACAATCTTACAGCAGGTGCACACAGGGCCCAAACAGAGAACCTGGCAAAGTTGAGAACGATCTGTGTGAATACATTTGCAAACCACTCTTTATCAAGTTAGCATAGAAAATAGGTGAAATTTCCCCAAAGATAGATAGATAAAAGTCAGGCATCATGTAATATTTATGAACTTCTCTGTCAGTGTAGCATAAGCAGAGAGTCTAGTGATCCTTTGAAACCATCAGTTTATAGAATATTCAGGATTTATGTGATGTACTGATTGCAGCAACTTTACATTTGAGAAAGAATTATCAACATGGCATATGAAAGATGTTAAGAAATTCCTTTTAGCTGCTTCATTTTTGCATACAGTTAATAAAAATGTATATGCACCTTAGATTAAGAACATTCAACATACATACATACATGCATACATATATGTACTGTGTCAGTTTGGGCCTCAGACCTCTCAACGTGCTGAATTAATCGGTTTTTACCGAGTTTTGGGGTTCAAATGAAGGAGTGCCATGATTCCCGAGTGGCACCCTTTCATTTCTGATTTTTTTCTGTTTTTTTAATTTCCGTGGCTTGTAGAGCTGACGTCATCACATACGCAATGATGTCAGCTCCCTCGGAGATTCCAGCCTGCGTGATGACATCAGCTCCCTCTACCAGCCTGTTGGAATTGAGCTCAAGGATCTCACGCATTTCCGGCAGACTGACTATTTCAAATGTGAACGGGAATGGTTTGGGACTACCTGGTTTGGGACTGAAATGCTGGCCTGGCTTCAAATGTGAGCGAGTGGAATGGCCGCAGAATAAAGGAAGAACTTGCTTGGTTCAGAATCAGGATTATTTGGCAATCGGCTGATATGGTAAGGAAACTGAGCTGACAAAGGTGTATGTTTGAATGTACATGCATATATGAAATGCACTTACATAACTGTACACAGTGCATAGAGGGAAAGATTGAGTGTAGGTAAAAGAAAAAAAATCTCCTGTTATGAGGATAGTGCCAGACCATAGTGTCCTCAACATTGTTTTGCCTTGCTATGGAGGTCAATAAAAGGTATCAGGATAGAGTAGACAGTGGATGATGAAGGATGGGTACCAGTAAAAGAATATATATGTGAAAACTCTATCCATGATTTTCATGAATGACTCTAGTTTTTCTTTAAAATTTTGCTGTCACTTACTAATACTTGTAAATTTGTGACTTTGATGGAATTGGAGACAATAGATAATGAAAGTCATAACATCTGCACATTTCATATTCTTCAGAAAATACATGTTAATGCAAGACCTCTTATGCTACCAACTTTTTATACAGTTTGGTTTGGAAATCTGTTTTCTGAATGTTGACATCTATTATCAAATTGCTGAAACTGTCAGCCTAATTAACTATATATATATATATATATATATATATATATATATATATATATATATATATATATACATTCACATACTCATCCTGAATGTTTGATTGGATCAGTGCTTCATGTCCCTGGTGCTGATTAGTCTGAAGTGATGTTTACAAGAATGTGGAAACTTTAAATGAATTTGAATAGAATGTTGCTGTAAATTCAGAAACAAATAGACAATTAACAAACGTTGAAGTAAGTTCATGCCCTGTGTGTGTGTGTGTGTGTGTGTGAAAATGCCCCCATTCAGTAGCTACAGCTACTCAGGCTCAAACCCTGTACCTTGAGTACAAGTAAAAAGAGCCTAAAGTTCCAAGCCACCACCACTTGTGAGCTTTCCCCAGTTTTTTGTACTAAGAGTTGAGGGCTATAGTGAGAACTGAATTTGTATTCCCCGAAGTTTTTTGTGGTAACAGTTGAGAGCTATAATGACTGAGAACTGGACTTGTATTCCCTCAGGTTTTTTGTGCTTACAGTTGAGAGTTGTGGTGAGAACTGAATTTGCATTCCCCCATTTTTTTTGTGCTAAGAGTTGAGAGCTGTGGTGAGAAGTGAGAAATGAATTCACTAAATGATAGCCAGTAAGTTTCAGTCTTCCTATTTTTCAGGAAGCTGCTGATTTAGCATAGTGGCATGTTGCTCTGACTGTAGTACGTAGGGTCCTGGGTTCAAGACTTACTAGTGAAATGCATGGTGGCAACACAGCATTTTATTCTATCAACTTTACAAAATTATACAAGCAATGTTTAAAATGTGTCCCTGGTTTTTGACCTTTTGCCCCCCCCCCCAAAAAAAAAAATAAATTGAAAATAAGTGCAAGAAGCTGTGCAAGATACCTATGGCTTATACTGCTGTCATTCTATTTATAGTGTGGGTGTGGAAGTAAACTTTTATGATGGAAATGTTCTGAATTGGGCAGTTTTGTCACTATTGGTTCATGCATTTTGTTTCATTGCCTACAATACAGTCTATTGGAAAAATGTTCAAACAATAAATTTAAAATGCACTCTGTCTAACAAGTGTGCTGTATTATACAAGAAATATAATTTAATAGACAGGGAGGTATATCAAAGAAAAGAATACATGTATGTTTCTTGTTTTGTGTGCAAGGGGCCAATGATTTGAAAACAGCCCAAAGATGATAATTATCCACCACTGGCCAGATGCATTTTCTTTGGATGTGGTGTGGGTTTCAATGCTATTTCAATGAATGTGAGTTTCAAGGGCAGACAAGTTTTAATGCCAAGTCTATTTTCATTGTGAGAAAGTATTGCTTTTTTGTCTATTAGTTGTTGCGAATTGTGCTTGTGCTATAAAAATAAAATCCAAATAATCATTGTAGAAGTAAAGCAGTATGCACACATTAGTGTTTATGGTAAATGGGGCGACATAGCCAGGTAATGGCACATTGGAATGGCTGCAGGTGGACTCTGGTGCCATATTTTGGTTGCCTGTTCTTCACTTATGTTTGAAAGTTGGTATCCCACAGTTCCATTGGAGTGGGTGGGGTTACATAATTATGTATGCAAATTAGATGTTAATCAGCGTACAGATTTGTACCTATTTTTCATGGGCCTTGTCCAGATTTTTAATGTTTCCAGGTTAATACTAAAGTGCTATTTGGTTTTGTTTCTTTTCAGAGTTATGGGTACTGATGCAGCGTTAATAAAATGTGAAGTAGTGGCTGCATTCAGCATTATGGGGATTGTTCTGCCTTGTGTATGTTTCTGAGATCTGTTTTCCATGTTTGTTTTTTTAATCAGACAAGGCATAAAAGAGTTTAGAGAAGTATCCCACAACCATGGTTTGAGGAAACTTGATGTTCTTGGGTTGACAGTAAGTGAGAATGGCTATAGGTCTGAACTGTAATCAGTTGCTTCCTGTGCCCAAGAGTACAGTGCTTGACTCCTCCAACCTTTATTTGTCTGCTAAGTCTGAGCTAGTCACTTAATCAGGCAATGAAATGGTGCTTCTGGGTCTCCCCTGAAAAGGGAGTGTTAATCGAGTGGGCCTATCTAGTCAATAAAAAAATAAAAAGAGACATAGACTACAATATTTATGTCCTGTACAACAAACTAACCTTCAAACTACTAGTTTAACCTTAAGCCTAAAAATGTGACATTTCCCAAATTGTTTACATTTTCACTAAAAAGTATGATTCTCTTAGTATTTAACATAAAATAAAGTGATTAAATGAAGGTGACAAGAATATTATGTTATGTGCCAATACACACTAAAATGTACATCTTCAAGGCTGCCATGTAACTTTTGCTTACTCAGTAGTGCAGGATGTCCAGGAAATGCCAGACGACACAGATATATTTAATTTATGTCAAATAACTTGTAGGGTTCTGCTGCTGCACTCCCTGAAAGGTTAATAAAGCAGGAGTCCATGACCAAAAGCAACTGTTCATAACAAAAAATTTAAACAGGAACTGCCCAACAGAGAGCTTTTAAAGTACAAATGGATTTGTCTTCAACTAATCCATACGGTACGAGAAACAGTTCTATACACTGCATTATCTAATTCTTTGCTGTGAAGACTATATCAATGTAGTCCTGCTGTAAGCAGCTGTATTGACAAACTGTTGGCAGCCAGTCAAGGCAAAGCCTGAACTGACTATGATTCCATATACAAAATATCTGACAGGTTGTCCTGCTATTAAAGCTCTTGCTTGGCTGAAATGGAAACATTGATTCACAGAGCAGTGTGTGGCTATTACATGGCCTATTGCAGTTCATCGTCTTGTATTCAATATTGTTTTCAAAGAATGCATCTCAGGAAGTTGAGCTGCACTGGGTTAGTCAGTGTTCTGCACTTTAAACGCCTTGCCTGCAGAAAGACAGTGAGGGCAGCCTCTCCCCTTTGAAGGAAAAGACAACAACAAGGGGTGCTGTGCTGTGTCAGCATGATATGAGATGCAAACGTAAGACAGGGTAATGGAATAAAACACAGCCAAGGAAAAAGGTTACAACTGACACTTCACTTAACAGGAAAGCTGTTGTTTCTCAGTACTGTTTCAATACCAAGAACAATACTGACATTCCTTTTATTTCCTGCAACATCACTTTGGAATGCTTCTACTATACTATTTAAAAGAGCTTTCTACAGACAGTGCTGGCAACCGCTTTCTTTGTAAATGAGCATTTTATCTCCAGCTGTCAGTCAGCCTGCTCATTCCAGACTTGCCCCCAGAACTACCACTCACCTCTGCTCTGTATACTTGCATTACCCGCCAGTAAAGGATTCTGACTTGAAATTGCCACAGTGAACCTTTAGGTAGGGCAAGTCCATATCTACATACAGTAAGCAGTGTTTTCATTATAAACAGCAATCTGAACATTTTTTGTCCATCTGCTATTGATTTATTGTTATTAACGTTATTCTGAAGCTCAGCTGCATATCTATATTTTATCTACATTGATTTAATTCAGTTTTGAATGATATCGTTTAAATCCTTTGAAACTGTTTATCTTCAATTTTATCACAGTAAAGACGATGTTGTCTTAAGCTTTCTTATATATATGTATATATATATATATATATATATATATGTATATATATATATATATATATATATATATATGTATTTCTGTCAGTCTATCTAGTTGTGTGTCCTTGTGTGTGTGTGTGTGTGTGTGTGTGTGTGTGTGTGTGTGTGTGTGTGTGTGTGTGTGTGTGTGCACGCGCGCGCATACATGCGCAGATATATATTGGATTAAGAACAAAGAGTTTTTTTAAAGAAATGAATAACAAGAAATTCATCCTAAGAGTAGTCTAGTCTAGTTGAACCTTGACATCCTTTTTGAGAACATGTAACACCTTTTTTATTAATGTAGAGATCCAGTCATAAGTCTTTGTAGTGCATGGAGTGTTTCCTGTTCATTAAACCAGTTGTAAGTAGACCAAAAAGCATAGCAGTACTAATTTTTACCAGCTCTGAAAACTATAATGAACATAGTGATTCCAGACAGTTTTTTGTAGTACATTGAGCTTTAATTTCTTCACTGTACTAAAGATAAAGAAAAATATGAAAAAGAAAGTATAGGAGTGCAATGTGTTTTACAGCTTTGAAAACTGTAAGAAATTTACCAGTGCATGTTAAGGGAGTGGATAAAAGCAAAGAGTATCTGTTTCTTGAAAAAGATTTAAAAGCCACATTACACTTTTCACTATTATATACATAAAAAAATGCACAGCACAAAGTGTGTTACAACTTTTAAAGTGCTCAAATAAGAGACTACATGACATCATACCTCTCAACCTCTCAGAACAAGAAATCTGTACAAAGCCAAAAATAATGGGGAGGGGCCCATAATAGGGACAGATTTTAAATATTGCTCCTATAAACTTAGATAGCTGCTAGAGTATGGGTTCCTATTATATGACTGAATGCTAGAAATAGTGAGCAAACTATTATCAAACCCAAATGCAGGAAACCACAAAATGTCAAAGAAATGGATCAGCGAATTTTTTCCCAGGGAAAAAATTCGCTGATCCAAAAAATAAAAAAAAAACATGTACAGGCAACATAAACTGGGGGGGGCTCGCCATCCCCCACCCCCTACTTTAAATATACCAACTCCAAGATTGCACCACAGTGAAGAAAACAGCAAAGTCTGGAGGACGGCCCAGCAAATTCTTTCCCTGGGAAAAAATTTGCTGATCCATTCCTTCGATATTCTGTGGTTTCATGCATTTGGGTTCGACAAATAAGCGCTTGCTATTTCCAGCATTCGATCATGTAACAGGAACCCTAGAATATTAGGTTTTGCATTATTATATATTTTCTGAAGGATATCAAATATGAAACCTAAAATGTCTGCCATTATTTGTTATGTTAATATTTTACACTAGCCATTTATTTTATTTTTCTTGGTTAACAGGATAGGTGAACTGCTCAAATGCCATTTTCAATCAGAGTCTGGGTTACAGGCAGCACAATACAATAATGAGAAATAGCAAAGTGAAATAAATGTGTGACTACAACAGGTGACCATATACTTTAGGTGGCAACTTTGACAATAATACAAAACAACACAAATTGGTATGTGAAAAGTATGCTATGGGACATCATAATGCAGTGTAAAAGTATCACATAAATATGGTGTAACTGAAATCTTACTGAATGTAATGAACAGAACTATAAAGATAAGTAAAATGAAAGCATTCCAAATATATTGGGATTAATATTAATTTTAACAGATGCAATAAGTCAAAACATCTGTGATATTCTCCTACTCAGCAAAATAAATGAATAAATAAATAAAATAAAAGAAATGTGTAAGGTCCATCGTTAGGAAACATTTGTCTCAGGACTGAGATTTTTTTCTTTGCAGAACAGCTGAGTAGGATTCAGGAGATCGGCACAAATATTATGGCATTAAAACAAGCCTAAAAATATTATTTGTATGTATTACTGCAAACACATTTTTAAATATAGATGTAAGGCCAACATGAAAAAAAATTATTAAAAGTCTTTTCTAGGGCATCAGTAACAGAATTTTTAACATATACCTGTAGAATGTCTATAAACACTTAATGTCTCTGTGGATTTTCTTTAGTAGTCATCTAATCCGCTGTAAGTGTGTGTGTATATGTGTGTGTTTTTGGGTACATTTTATGAAGGACTGACAACCAATGCAAGGCTGTTTCTCTGCCTTACACCCAGCAAGTGGTAGAATAATGTTCTTCTCTCCTATGAGCTTGAATAAGATAAAACAGATATAACACAATAAATGGATGCATTTATTAATCCACACAATATAAATTAGTCCACAGAGTAAACTGATTCCTGCTTTATATTAAGACACACTTTGAAGTTAATGAAGACGTTTTCATGTAGTGTAAATAACCAGCTGCATTATAGGAGATGGTGTATGGCAGTAAAAAGAGCACTGTTACTATGCATCTAAATTCTGTGCCATTAAATTGTAGTCATGCTGAAGATTAAGCTAAACAGATAGAAGAGGATAAAAGCTGAGTTTAACAGTTTCTTCTGTTAACTTTCAGGTGTTTATAAATATCAGCCAAAATAGCTATTTGTTTTATCCGACCTGGATTGAACTCATGTTTTTTTATTCACACATAAAAAGAATATGGGATTATCTGCTATTATACAATGACTGTACATTAGCATTCAAAAACGAGCACCCTGATTGGTCAGCCCAACCAGCGTGCCCGTTGTAAATCCCACAATATACCAATGGAAAAAGGTTCGGTGACCCGGGCTTCTTTCAGTTGGTATAATGTTTAAATTTTATTTTTATTTCTTAAAAAAATAAAAAAATTGAAATTTTAGCCCTGACTCTGGACATACCAGAGGGGCAGCTTGGACAAAATAACAGGGAAATCAGGTTATTTAAAATTAAACACACGTACATTATTTAAGAAAAGTAAGTATTTTTTTCTTAAATAATGTCATTGTATAATAGCAATAACTGACTCTGTAGTTGTGGTATATTGAAATTTACCCACGGTTGGCTTTATTTAATAAACCATGCCAACCATGGGTAAATCCTCAATATACCACACCGACGTCATCAGTTATTGCTATAGTATAGCATGATGTAGATATGGTGTAAATTTAACTCATTTACTTCCTTACTAGTTTCTTCAGGTGTTCAAATATTTTGATTGTGTGGAATGAGTAGTCACAGGGATGAAAATAAAACAGAATGAGGTAGCCAACACAACCATGAGAAGCTGGCCATTTATTTTAGTAAAATGATAAAAAACGAGCAAGAAATGTTGTATCCAGTAAGCGCTTTCACATTCAAATAGAATGCCTCATCAGACTGTTAACTGCTCAAGACATTAATTGTCTTTAAATACCATAGCATTTCATTAACAAACCAATCATATTACAACCTCATGAATAAATAAAACCATGCTGTAATGATATCTTTCATTTGTCCAATATTCACAGTTTATAAAATCTTTCAATGTATTAAATATAGGAAACATAAATAAAAACAAATATAGTTCATGTTAATATCTAAAAATACATATATATATATATATATATATATATATATATATATATATATATATATATATCTATCTCAATATAAAAATATGTAAATAGATTTCATATAAAACCGCGTATATAGCATCATGGTCTGTTGAAAAATATAAATATAAAATAAATATCTAAACAACATAAAATTGCATTTCTAAGAATATCATTGTATATATCTAAAAATATGTCTTAGCTCTATTAAAAAATTATAACCAAAAGGCATCTATATGCATCTAAAATAGATCAAGACATAATTTATATGAAACATATATAAAGAAGCAGATGTGGAGAGAATTTTCATCTAACTTAGACTGTAATACTACTGAACAATGTTAATACAAGATGACTAATGGACATAACCTTAATTCGTAACCTATCTCTGGGTACAGAAATCATTAATGTTTAAGATTCCTGGCTGCTAAAAAGTTCCTCAAAGAGACCCTGTCGTTAAGTCCTGAACCTCTGTCCACTTGTAGTCTCAATATCCACTTCATTTCTCTTTGTTCAGTGTAATTCTTATAGTTGCCTAACCAAACATTCCTATATATCAATTCTAATGCCATGAACCTAAAACCATGTGTAGTGCCATTGTTCATAATATGCTTTGCTAACGCATTATTCCCATCTTCTTTATTTATTGCATATATATGTTCTTTCACACGTTCCCTTAAAGTGCTATTAGTCATACCTACATAGAACGAATTGCATTTAATGCAGGTAGCAAGATAAATCAGATCACGTGTTTTACATTCGGCATAAGTACCAAACTCATATTCCTTTCCTGTGTCAGGATGAATAAATTTGTAATCATTCAACATATAAGAACATTGATTACAACTTCTGCATGCAAAGGTCCCTTTTCTGATAGATCTGGATGATTTTTTCTCACTATTTTCATAGCATAACATACGTTTCAATGATTTAGTGTTTTTGTAGATGAATCTGGGATAGTCACCTACCATTGCACATAGTTTCTCATCCACAGTTAATATATTCCAATTTTTCACAAAAATTTCTTTAATCTTCTTATTATTTGTAGTGAAAGATATTACTGGTTTGTTCATGCATGCTACTTTTCCCTCTTTATCTAGTGTATTGACTTCATGATGTCTAAGATGTATATATGGTTTCCCTGTGGAAGTTCTCTTTACAGTGTTGTCTTTGAATAGATGATTTATTTCTTCTTCTCTGTAACCCCTTTCTTCAAACTCTCCATACATTGTCTCAATTGTTTCATGAAATTTAGATTCTATACTAATAAGTTTAGATGCTCTTATTGCTTGTCCCTTAACTATATTGATGTAAATATGGGGGGGTGCATACTGGTACAATGTAATATGGAATTCTTCCTACATTCTTTCCTATATAGCTGTGTTTGTACAGTGTCATCTTCTTTTATAATGAGAACATCTAAAAACTCTATTTCTACTGCTGACCATTTACCTGTCAATAATAGAAAATTTGTGGTTCCATTTATATATTCAATTAATTCATGGAGTCTAGTTTCCTCTCCTTTCCACAATAAAAGAACATCATCTACAAACCGTTTATATAACAAAATATTCCCCTTGTATTCACTCCTTATTATGTATGCATGTTCCCAGTATGCCATTACGATATTCGCATACGAGTTTGCACATGGAGTACCCATGGCTACTCCCCTTTTTTGTAGAAACTATCGATCATCATATACAAAAATATTGTTATTAAGGACAATGTCCATCAACATGGCACATTTAATTATTAAATCTCTTGGTACATTTTGTTCTATTAAGAATAACCTCATGTATTCTACGCCTATGTCATTAGGAATCGAGGTAAACAGAGAATTCACATCCAAAGTTACCATGTAACTGATTTCTCTATTTTTCTCTGATGCCGTATATTCTGAAAGGCTGCTGACAAACTGTTGAGTGTCTTTAACTGTTGTTTGTCTTTTCTACAACTTTCTTCAACTGTTCCTCTAAATATATAGGTATAGCTTCAGTGATCCATCCCTTGCTTGACACTATAGGCCTCAATGGTGGATTCATAGTGTCTTTATGGACTTTGGGTAAGCCCCTAAAAGTGGGTACAGTCGGTTTTTCTATTAAAAAATATGTATATAAATCAAAATCAATCACATTGCATAAAAACAGGTCATTCAACTCATCCTGTACATTGTTAATGATCTTGTTTAACTTCAATAAATCTGTCTCACAGTATGCTTCCCTATCTGCTGATAGATCTAGTATCTTCACCATATACATATGTGTATCCAAAATGACTGTAGCCCCACCCTTATGATGAAGCATTCTATTTGAATGTGAAAGCGCTTACTGGATACAACATTTCTTGCTCGTTTTTTTATCATTTTACTAAAATAAATGGTCAGCTTCTCATGGTCGTGTTGGCTACCTCATTCAGTTTTATTTTCTTGAGATTTACTTGTAGTTGCTGTACTTGAGGTGCTTTACCCTTGTCCGAAGATTTTACATAAGGTATTCTGCTAAGAACCCTCAAGTTTTGCCACACAACAGATGCTAACATCCTGCTGTCAGAGATGGTGTTGACACTACATATAATGAAAACATAAGCTACATTGGCTTTATTTACATTTGTATTTGTATGGATCTTTCAGCACTGAAAAAACATACCTGTGCATATGTCATCCATTATGTTTTCCAATCACTATGCAAAAGTGGACGACAGACCTTGTTCATCTCATCACTCTTGATGTAATTTATAAGAAATGTGATTGATGGAGTTGCATATTCAGTCTAATCAAGTGCAGTTTTCAATTTACAACATTTATACTGAAGCCGTTACTCTGCTTATGCCAGGATGACTTTGTCTGTGATCTGTGCTCTGGCTTTCTGTATTAATGCATTCTTTGTTACAGCTTTGTTTATGGATCTTGATTTGAGGTCATGTTTCTTTTCAGTATTGCACTGCTTATAGATTTGACACAATACTCTAAAACTGTCTAATTGGAAAACTACAATAGTACCTTCAGTGCCAAAACGTGATAATAGTAATACAGAAATCTGAAAACTTTGTTTGGTGATGATATGCTGTGAACAACTATGAACCAAACACGAATTTAAGGAACTTTTTTTGGCAGCTCAGACTTAATGTCAGTGCACCACCAGGGTTCAATGAAACCATTTCTATAAAATATGTTTTCAAATTAAGGGTAGTCAACTTGTAAACACTTAAGGGATTTGGATATTTTCGAAAGTCTGTATTTTTTAAACTACTGTTTTTTTAAATGTTTGGACTTTATTAGTAATAACAACTATTTTTTTTTTCAAATATATTTTTATTGAATTTTACAAACTTTTCAAACGTACAAAGGAAAAACTGTAAGTCATTACAGGAAGCAGTAAAGTATAGGTATATATATATATATATATATATATATATATATATATATATATATGTATGTATACAACAGTTAGTGCAAAAACTATGCATTTATAAAACAGCAGTTAACTTACTGGGAAACTTACATCTCAGAGAATAATATAAGCAGTAAAGACCCCCAATAACCTATTACAGTCAACGTCTAGAGATACAAATGGAAAATGGCTTGGAAGGAGGAGTATATGATTGTCTTAAGATGATAGTAATAACAACTATTATATATATTTTAATAGATACTACAACCAATGTGTTATTTTATGTGTGAAGTTTGTGTTTTTTTTAGGAAAAGAATTAATTAATTTAATTAATTATCTTAATTATTGGAAACTTTAATGATTGGTTAAATTGTTGGACTATAAAAGGACTTTGAGTTACCTATGGAATTCATTCTGGTGAAGCCTCATCTAGAGACAAAAGTGCTCACTCATCTCTTTCAGTAAATTTCATTATTTTCTGTATATTTTAGATCTTAAATGTTGGCTTACTAGACACAACCGCTTCCACATTAGGTACATTATATGGTTGGTTCATAATACAGAAATCTGTTGACAGACAATGATCAAAGAAGCAAGCTATAGAGAGCTATGTGTCATATTTGGATTATTTACTGCCCTTCAAAAGCGGGACTGATTTTATCAATGTAGTTGCTCAGTATAAAAGATGCACTTTGCTACAACACGTTTTGTGTTGCTGTTTTTTTTTTTTTTTACAAACCAATTCACCAAATATCATCCATTGTATTTGGTTGAGATAACTGTATTTTTTAAACAGCTTTTTTTTTTCTGTGTTGGAGCATCACCCCTACACCCCATGTTCATGTGACTTGCACTGCACATCCTGTTTATTATGACTAACTATGTGATCTCCATACCTCACTGTGGTTTAGTATAGAAAAAACAATATGGTTTATCTAAGCAAATTGTGTTTAATCGAACACCAACAGATCTGAGTCCTTTCCATAGAATGGGTTTGAAAAAACATAAACCCACTGCAATGTGTTTAATCACACACACTTTCCAGACAGGGTCTTTATCCCCCTTACATCGCAGAAATGAAACAACCTATGTCAAGGCCACACAATCTTGGTTATGTTAAAACTTTTGTACAGTTTATGTCATTTGATGGTATAGTTTCAGTCTCTTTACATTCACTTAAAAGTAAAGTGAATTGAACACATAACTGGAAAGCAAAAAGAGTCTTCAGAAGTTGCATTTTGTTGTCGGGTCCCAGTCAAACAGACTTAGTAAGTTACTCCTTAATATTCCAAACTGAATATGTCTTATAGGTTTGTTAGCAATTTTTGCACAACTTTAAAACATATTTAGGTTGAGTTTTACTTATTTTATTCATTATCATCTGTATTTCTCTTTGCAGTACTTACAAATTAATTAATAAACAATGAAGCAAATTGCATGCTTCTCTTGAGCTCATCTGTCTCTTTAACCTTTAACCTTTCTCTACCTGATGTAATGCAGTGCATTTGATATCATTGTCATAGTCTTGGCTTCATCCTCTGGCATCTCAGTAGAAAAGAATAATTTGTTAGAGGGACTGTACTAAGATGCAAGTAAAGCCAAAGGGAATCTGAATAGGAACATATTATGACTTCAAAATATCAGGGAAGGTAATGTGTGTAATCCACCTGGATTACACATGCAACTGTGATTAGCTATGATGCTGTTCAGAGTTTCCTATAAGAAAGCATGGACCCTCCTAAGAATTGCTAAGACCTTATTTTAACATGCATAGAATTCTTTTGTAAAGTAGTCTCTGTCTTGTGGAATGAAATGCCTAATTAACTAAGAATTCTCATTAATCTCTTACTATTTAGAACAAGGATTAAGGCCCATTTGACAAAATGGACAAGGTGCCATTGCTTGAGAGATAACAGATACCTATACCACATATCCTGCTCTCTGATATTATCAGGCTCATCAGCATTGCTTATAGTAGACTATATAGTTGGATTCATTATATTAATGTAAATATGTACTTATGCATTTGTTTAACATTTTTGGCATATCATTTAAATGTGT